>NW_022900942.1:62639325-62653504 GCF_012274545.1 Fukomys damarensis
TGGGCCGGTCGCAGAGCGGGCTGTTCAACACGCCGCCGCCCACGCCGCCCGACCTCAACCAGGACTTCAGCGCCTTCCAGCTGCTGGTGGACGTTGCGCTCAAGCGCGCTGCCGAGATGGAGCTGCAGGCCAAGCTGGCCGCCTGACCCTCCGCGCCTGTCCTGGTCGCCGGGGTGAGGACGGCCACAGATGAATTGCGTTATTTTATATATTTTTTTATCAATATTTGCACAAGGGGTTGCTAACACGTGCTTCCTGTCACTGCGATGTCGATTGATACAGTCATTCCGAGAACTATAAACTCAAAGCTACTGTAGAAACAAAGGGTTTTCTTTTTTTTTTTAAGTGTTTCTTGGTAGATTATTCATAATGTGAGATGGTTCCCAATATCATGTGATTTTTCCCCCCTCACTCCCCCGTTTTTTGTTGTTTTTTGTTTTTTCCAGACGGTGCAATACTTAGAGAACTATAGCATCTCCCCTTTCCCGTGTGGAGCAAGGTGTCCACATGCTGTCTAATTAATAAATTTTCAGTTTGTTTGTTTTTATTCCAAACAAGTATGAATCTAGTTGATTGAAACCTTTTTTTCACTATGTAATAAAGTATTTTCTTTAAAAGTGACTGTAATACAGAGTATTTTGTCCCAGGAGGTGCCTCAGCGCCGGAGGGGTGAGCAGGAAGCTGGGGTGGGGTGCGAGAAGAGGGTGTCTCGGGCGGGTGTCTCAGGCTAGCCGTGGACAGGAGGCTCTGTGTATAAACAGGATGTGTGATATTCACTCTCGATAGGACGCGGCCGGCCTTTAAGTCTTGACTTAGAGCCATGGAAATGAAGCCCACCACCGGTGCTTGGTGAGCCCCTCGATCCTTTCGTGACCTGTCCTGTGTGTATTAAAAGGGTTGGAAAATCTTGACACTTTCAGAAGTCAGACACCAGGGGTCTCTTCCTGCCCCTTTTCCGAGTGAGCCTTTACTCTGTGCCAGTCAGGTAAGGATACGGCGTGTGTAGAGCAGTTATTTTTCAAAACACTTCAAAGGGTCCAGTGAGGCGCTGTCTGGGGCGGTGTTGGTGGAACATAAGGTGCACATTTCGCAGGGTTAGAAGTGCATGAAAGAGCGGTGGCGCGGACCGGTGGCGTTTGTTGGGGTAGAGGGGCGGGAGGGAGTGGGTGCCTTTGACTTGTCACATGCCCCGGAACCGCTCTGCAACCCGTTTGGGGTGAGGCTGCTTCCTTGCTGCAGTTGAGCTTTTCCAGCCCTGTCCGGCTAGGAACTGTTTCCGGTTTGGGGATTGTTGGAAGAAGATGGGCATTCTTCCCCATTTACCCAACTTCGAAAGCAAGTCGTGCCAAGTCCTTGCTGTCAAGAGACTTGATAAGTGAGAAAAGGAAGAGCACAACCAAAAAGTGCTAAGAAAATGGAGAGAAGGAAAGATGGGGTGCTCAGTCTGTGGGCTGCTGTTTGCTGTCACAGACATAGGTAAATCAGAAAAATAATACAGAGGAGACAAGAGAATCATGGCCTGCCAGGCATGGTGTCACACACCTGTGATCCTGGCACTTGAGGAAGCTGAGGCAGGACAGTCACAAGTTCAGGCCCAGCATGGACAGTTTAACAACTTGGTGAGACTCAAGGCTGGAGGTGTAGCTCACTGTGAAGACTGGGTTCAATCCCCAGCCTGTCCAGCAGTCTGCTCCAACAGCTGGATCAAAAGCCACAAATGGAGACCGGCCGCCCCGACCCCTTCCCATGTTAGGGTGTTTAATCAGTCGCCCTAAATGGGGACAGACAGAATAGGGTCCATGAGTTACACAGGAAGGTCTGGGGACTTAGCTCAGGAAAGCGTTGGCCCAGCATGCTTGAGGCCTTGGGTTCAGTCTCCAGCAAGAAAAGAAAGAAACAAGGATCACTGAATTGAGGGTCTAAAAGGAAAGTCTCAAAGTCGTCTGCGTTTTATGTAATTTTTCTCCTATCGAGGTGACAGAACCCTGATAAACTGTCGTTGATATAAATATAAGCCATTGTTTTGTAATGCAAAATAAGTTTCCACTTTTATTAGTATCTGATGTTTACTGTATGAAATGATTACATGCACTGTACGGGATTGGTTCATACACTTAACATTTCAGTTCCCTTCCAGCATCGGATTCATTTATAAAAACATAAGACCTTAGAAGATTATATATACGCATTGAAAACCAGGTGAATAGGCCAAAGAACATATAAAAACAAGTCAAGGTACATTTGCTTGCACTGGGTTAATTTTTTTTTTTCTTTGCTATTGTCTGGTTTATTTATTTTTTTATACCAGGGTTCAAACTTGGGACCTTGTGATTGCAAGGAACCATTGAGCTACATCCCCGCCCCCGTCTGTCTTTTGTTTCATACTTTAGATCGTCTTTCATGTAGGAGAAACCATGTGATATTTAAGCTTGTGTCTGACTTACTTCACTTAACGTGGTCTTGAGATGCATCGATTTTCCCACAAATGCCTCAAGTGTACCCTTCTTTATGACAGTAGCATTGCAGTGTGTATAAATACATTTTAAATCCATTTATCTGTTGATGGGCATATAGCATGTTTGTAAGATTTAGCGGTTATGAATTGTGCTACTATAAACACGGGTGTGCATACATCACCGTGGTATGACGTGTTGAACTCTTTTGGGAAGTCACTACACTTGGTCTTAGCCAAAAGGCGGAGAAGCTATGGGAAGTTACTTCGAAAGGGAACACTACGGTCAAATGGAATTTGGAGTTTCAGATGTTTTGAGGAATCTCCATACTGGTTTCCATAGTGGTTGTATAAGCTTACAGTCCCACCGACAGTGGAGCGGGGCTCCTTTCTCCCCACAGCCCCGCAGCATTCGTTACTGGTTCATTTCTTCCTGGCAGCCGTTCTCTCTGGGGTGAGGTGGAATCTGTGTTTTCATTTGCATCTCTCGAATGGCCAGGGATGTTGGACATTTTTTCATGTAATTTTTGGCCTTCTGTATTTCTTCATCTGAGAAGTACCCATTCATTTCAGATGCAAATTTTTTAATTGAGTCTTTCAATTTGGGGGGTCCATTTTTTTTTCTTTATATATTCTAGAAATTTGTCCTTTGAGGAACAGATGGAAAACTTTTTTCCTCTTCTGTAGGTTGTCTCCACTGTTAGTGGTTTTCTTTGCTGTGCAGTAAATATAAGCCATTGGTTTTTGTTTTTGTTTTTTGTTTGTTTGGTTTTTTGAGACAGAGTCTCACTATGTATGTAGTTGAGGCTGATCTGGAACTCACTGTGTAACCCAGACTGGTCTCGAACTCACAGTGATCCTCCCGCCTCAGCCTCCCAAATGCTGGGATTACAGGTGTGCGCCACCACGCCCAGTTTATAAACCATTGTTTTGAAACAGGTAAATATCACTGAATAGGTAAACAAAATGCAAACATCAAAGCCAAATAAAAATTTTGTGCTTACTATTTACATAGTATATCTTTTTTTCATATATTTTAGGGAGTGCTAGAGGTTGAACCCAGGGCTTCATGCATGCTAGGCAAGCATTCTAGCACTGAGCTACACCCCAGCCCTTTTAAATTTTATTTTGAGACCAAATCTTTCTAATTATGCAGGCTGGCTTTGAACTTGTCACCCACCTGTCTCAGCTTCCAGAGAAGCTGGTGGAACGTGCCACCACAACTGGCTGTTTAATTTAAACTAATTTATGTTTTCGTATTTGAGACCATCTCATCAAAAACATTGTTTACTGAGGGGTTTTTTTTTTTTTTTTTTTTTTTTTGGTACTGGAGATTGAACTCTGGTCCTTGTGCTTGCAAGGCAGGCAGCAGAACCACTGAGCTAAATCCCCAGCTTCAAAAACATTGTTGAGTCTTGCTTTTTTTTTTTTTTTTTGCTTTTGCTTTTTGAGACAGGGTCTCACTATGTAGTTGAGACTGACCTGGAACTCACTATGTAGCCCAGGTTGGTCTCAAACTCACAGCGATCCTCCTGCCTCAGCCTCCCAAATGCTGGGATTACAGGTGTGTGCCACCATTCCCGGCAAGTCTTGCTTTTTATCTAATTCATGATCTCTGGTTTTTACTCAGTGTGTTTAGTCCCTTTACATTTAATGTAATTATTGATATGTTTGGGTTCAATTTCAAGTACTTTTGTTTTTCTTTTCCTACTTTCTGTTCAGTTAGTTGGGTTTTATTTGTTTTAAATTTTCTATTGGCCTATAAACTATACCTATTATTTTTAATGGTTGTTAAAGGGATCACAATACATATCTTTAACCTGTTGCAAGTGGAGTATTAATATTATACAGCTCATATGAAATACAGAGCCTACAGCAGTGCAGTACCACTCACCTACCCCTTCCTTCTTCATATATAATATGTCTGTCTGCGTAGTAAATCCTTCAGAGGACTGTAAACACTCTTCTGAGGCCAGGGATGTAGCTCAGCTGTGCAGCACCTGCCTGGCAAGTGCGAGGCCCTGAGTTTGATTCCCATTACCAAAAATGAAGAGAGAAAGAAAAAAGACCAAAAAAACCCTCTTCTACAAGATCCTACAACTTCGGTAAGTCACCCAACCTCGTGAGCAGGGAGATTGTTGGCTACCAAAAAAGATAAGAAACCAGAGTGTGCTACAGAGACCTGGGATTTAGCTCAGTGGTTCTGCTGCCTGCGTCGAAAGTGCAAGGTCCTGAGTTCGATCCCCCGTACCAAACAAACAAACAAACAAAACCACTTCTCTTAATAGTGCGCTGAAGAAGTGTCACTTGTAGGGAAAAATCTCCCATCCTTTCACAGAAAGCAGCATGGTCAGGCAAGGCCATGACACAGCAATGGCTGACAGTGACAGGATCTGAAAAGCTTTATACAAGGTTCAAAGTGATGCCCGTGGAGACTTAACTGGCCTCGATAGAAGACAAAAGGTTAATTCTTACTAGTGTGGGTCTTGCCTTAACTTGGTCTTGAACACCTGGTAAAAAAGTATCATCAAAAGGCATAAGGGCCAGGGATTTAGTTCAGTGGTTCCGCTGCCTACCTCGCAAGTGCAAGGTCACAAGTTCAATCCCCAGTACAAAAACAAAACATAACAAAGAAGAAAACTTAAAATACATATATATAATCAAGACCATTATAACAAAGCTAGATATAGAAGGAGGCTCCAATTGCTGACCCCTCGTGACAGTTTCCAACTATACTGGTGACTCAACCACTATGTTCATTAGGAGAAACTGTGATAAATGTATAGACATCAACAAGCGTTTTTAAAATTTTTAGCTAAAATTGTTTTTTTTAATTATTAAATTTTGGGGCCAGGGATTTAGCTCAGTGGTGCCACTGCCTGCCTCACAAATGCAAGGTCCCTGAGTTCCATCCCCGGTACCCCCCACAAAAAAATTAAATCTCTAATCCTTTTAAAATAAAAAGAAAAGCCGGGTGTGGTAGCACACGCCTGTAATCCCAGCACTCCGGGAGGTTGAGGCAGGAGGATCGCTGTGAGTCTGAGACCAGCCTGGGCTACATAGTGAGTTCCAGGTCAGTCTCAACTACATAGTGAGACCCTGTCTCAAAAAATAAATAGATAAATAAATAAAATAAAATAAATTATGACAAAATAAGACTTACAGATAACGTCCATTAGTGAAAGGGTCCAAGAACCAAGGGGTTACAATCACTATTTTAAGAACAGTTTCTAAACATGGCTTCTCCAACCTGCTTTTTAAATTCAGTACTTATCCTTTGATCATATGTGCTCTAATTTCTTTTAAAATGCTTGTTTATTCGTGCCTATAGGCTGCTGAACTCCAAATGATCATGTAGATAAAATGAACAACAAATGTGCTAGATTTTTTTTTTTACCAAAATCAGCCAGACTGACGTTTATATACGAGAGTTTATAATTGCTAAATTACAACATGAGTTTTATTTAAGGCCTATTAAGTTAGCTCCCTGAAGAGAGCCTCTAACCGTGGTCTTCTCTACCTCGACCCCCCTCAGCTGGAAGCAGTTGGATTGAAACTATGCCTGTTCTCCCCTAACCGCAGCTGGGGCTGCTCTCTATAGAGGAGATTATCATAGACAGCTAAGTTAGACACATGGTGAGCCCTTGTGACGTGGGCCCATTGGATCACTCGGGGACAAGCCATCCTGGGACATGCTCGCCTTCCCCTAAAGACACCATAACAAACAGAAA
The DNA here is from genome assembly GCF_012274545.1 of Fukomys damarensis. Classification (NCBI taxonomy): domain Eukaryota; kingdom Metazoa; phylum Chordata; class Mammalia; order Rodentia; family Bathyergidae; genus Fukomys; species Fukomys damarensis. The sequence continues at coordinate 62,645,509 of NW_022900942.1, forward strand.
AATCTCAACCAGGTCTTGTTACTTCCATTTTACCTTTTTTTTAGACCCACTACGGAAAGTAAATATACACAAAGGTAGATCTACAGACATGTGCTGGGCAGTAGTGTTGTCCAAGGCTGTCCTGCCTCAAAGGCCAATGGACCAAGATGGTGGATTTGCTGCAAGCAGCACTGTGACCCTGCTGAGAGCACCCGCAAAGGCTGCGTCCGAGCCTGGAGCCTGCAACAGCCCTGGGACCTGACACACCGCCGCCCATGAGGCCCAGGAGCAAACAGCCCCCCTCACCTGCGCAGCTGCTGTTTCCAAAGAGAGAAGCGGGAGATGCAGGGGACCCTAATTCTGGAGACTCCCAAAGCAGGCTGCTAGGAAGGAGCCCCGCAATCGGCCTGTTCTGAGAAGCGAGTCCCGCGGAAGCCCACATGCTGGGGTCAGAGGAACTCGCACCCAAATTCCGTTCCCAACTAAAACCCTCTGACCAGAAGGACAGTGTTCTAATCACAACCATATATTTTGTCTATTCTGTTCCTAGCTGGAGGATGCTTTGTCTTGTCCTTTATGAGTCTTGTTTACATTCATTTCCATAGAAACTACTCATAGCTGGCCTTTACCCCAATGTATTGCCAAAAAACGTCAGTGCCTGGGCATGGTGGCGCACACCTATAAACACAGCACTCGGGAGGCTGAGGCAGGAGCATTGCTGTGAGTTCGAGACCAGCCTGGGGCTACATAGTGAGTTCCAGGTCAGTCCCAACTACATAGTGAGACCCTGTCTCCAAAAACAAAAACAAAGCAAAACAAAACAAAAAACCCCCACAAAACAATCAGTGCCTGGGACTAGCCAGGGCCTCTACCAGTTACACCTGCATCGGTCAATCCTGCCTCCTGCTCTCTCTCCTCGTTCTCTTTTAGTTTTATTTTTCAGGCCTGAGTCGTACACTGGGCCGAATACTGGAACTTAGCTGCAGGGGTCTCCAGTAAAACCTAATAAGAGAATGCTCTAGTTTTTGCTTAAAAGAGGCATATATTTTGGTAAACAAGAGGGAAAAAAAACCCACAGTTTTGTGGGGGCTTCTTCTGTTTCTTGCTCTCCAGTTTTACTTTTCTTGGTCCGTGTTCGCAGTACGTCATGATCACATCCCCTGTGTCGTGCACGCACATAACACATCCTAATTCTTGTTTCATCCTCTTCCCTCCTCCTCCGCCTCACCCCTTCCATCTCCCGGTCCTCCTCGCTTTTGCAGAAGATCCATGTCCCTACTTCCGATTATCTGTCTTTTATGCATATCTTGAGTTTCTCATGTAAGAGAAACCGCGTCTAATTCACTTCACTTACTGTTACGGCCTTGAGAGGCATCCACTGTCTTACAAATGACTTGTTTACCCTTCTTTACGGCAGAGTAGTGCTCCATGGTGTATGGATGCCACATCTTCTTTATCCATCGCTGATGGACATTCAGACTGCTTCCAGGACAAAGTTACTACGTTGTGTTGCTATAAACACGGCTATGCATGTATCCCTGTAACAAGATGTCTTTACCTTTTCTGGGAGACGCCTAGGAGAAAAGCCAGGTCAAATGTCATCTCTACTTTTAGTTTTTGGAGGAATCTCCATACAGCTTTCCACAGTAGTTGTACAGTTTATATTCCACCAACAATATCAAAGGGCCCCTTTTTCTCACAGCCTTACCAGCATTTGTTAATATTTGATTTCTTGATGATGACCGTTCTTTCTGGAGTAAGAGGAATCTCAGTGTTGTTTTAATTTGCATGGCCACTGATAGCTTCTGAGAAGTGTCTATTCATTTTCATTGTCGTTTGAGACAGGATCTCATCACACAGCCCAGGCTGGCTTTGAACTTGCAGCAATCCTCCTGCCTCAGCCTCCCAGCACTGGGATGACAGATGTGTTCCTGGCAAAGTTTTTTTTTTTTAATGTATGACAGATATTTACCATTTCCGGTGCTCTGCATCCCTCCCCGGAGAGCTGAGCGACAGCTGGTGTCATTCCTCTGAGGTGTGAAGGATTTCCTTCCTGGAGGATGTGCAGGTCTGCCGGTGCCCAGCGCTGCATGTGCAGCCTTCTTTCACTTTCGTCTGGCTGACGCTTTCCTGGCGGAGGATTCTAGGTTGAACGCTGCAAAGGCGTTATTGTCTCCGGCCTCCCTCTTTCTGGGGCCCACAGCTGTCACCAGGGTGTGTGCCGTGGTGTCTGTGTCCACTCTGCCTGCCGTATTGCTGGATGTCAGCACCTTGGCCTCCGGGTGCCTAGGTTTGTTTCTCTGTTCGTCTTGCGTGGGGTTCACTGAGCTGCTTGGGGCTCTAAGTTTAGTTTCATTTACTTTTTTTTAACCAAATTTAGGGAAATTTTAGGCATTATTTCTAAAAATAGTTTTTCTGCTTTCATCTTCCCTTTTAGAGTGCCAGTAACTTTAGATTAGACTGCATAAGGCCATTTCTCATCAGCCCAGTTTCTGTGTAGTTTAGATTTTATAATTTCTTCTTCACCGCACCAACGCTTGTCCTCAGTCTGCTTTGGAACTCATCCCGCAATTATCAGTTCAGCTGCTGCGTTTCTCACACACAGATTCCCATTTGCTTCTCATATTTTATCATTTCTGCCTCTCCTGCGATTTCCCTGCTGGTCTGTTAGTATCTCCTTGTGTACGGTGGTAACAGCTGCCCCGAAGCACGGTGCTGCTCATCTTCCGTTGCTGTGTTTTGCCTTGGTGTTCGCTCGGTGTGGAGGGGTCTGGGACGCTGACTCTGCGGGACCCTGACTGAAATCTGCCGCGTGGCCCCGGTGAGCTCATTCCACCTGCAGGCCGGCCGTGCACCCTGGGGGAGGCGCCCACGGTCTCTGCTCCCTCCCATTGCAGCTTCCAGGACTCAGTGGGCCCTGGGCTCTCCCCTCACAGGTCAGAGCCGGGCGTGGTGGCGCGTCTTTGAGATCCCAGCACTCGGGAGGCTGAAGCAGGAGGGTCACTGCAAGTCTGAGGCCAGCCAGGGCTACGTAGTGAGTTCAGTGCCAGCCAGAACTACACAGGGATACCCTGTACAGTCAAAAAACAAAACATCTGGGTGTGGTGGCGCACGCCTGTAATCCCAGCAATCAGGAGGCTGAGGCAGGAGGATCACTGTGAGTTAGAGACCAGCCTGGGCTACACAGTGAGTTCCAGGTCTGTCTCAACTACATAGTGAGACTCTGTCTCAAGAAAAGCAAAAAATGAAACAAAACAAAACAAACAAAACCCAAACCGAAACAAAGCAAAATAAAAAAACAAGTTGGCCAAGACTGAACAAAGACTGTGTTCAGCGTTTGAGATGGGCTCTGTCTGCGCCCGTTTTCCAACACACCTGGAGGCACTTCCCTGACTCTTCTCTCTCCCACCCCAGCTGTGTCCTTGATGTGTGCAGCCACCCAGGCCTGGCTGTCTGCCCCTCCTGGCCTGAAAGCGAGGCCAAGGCCGCTACTGCTCCTGTCTTCCAGATTTCTCCTCTCGCTCCTCTTTCTTGGTGGAATTCTGGATGGAAACCAGGGCGGCCCAGCCACTGAGCTCCACCTCCTCATTCTTTCATTCTGAGGCAGGGTCTCCCTAAGTTGCCCTGCATGGCCTGGATCCTGGGGAACCCTGGGGCAGTGGTGAAACCAGACGAGCCCGGTTGAATTCCCTTTCCTGAACGGAGACCCCTCTTAGTTTCCGCCTGCTTTTAGTCACTATCCGGCCGTTAGCTTTTTATTCATGAAGTGTCTTGCTCCCAGTTTATGAGCGGTACCTAGAGCTAGCAGGATTAGAGTCGGGGGGGGGGGACGCAGAGTCCGCCACACTGGAAACTGGAATTGTATTACAGGTACTTCTGATCTCTACAGCAATGCTTTTCAAACTTACCTCCACCTTGGAATCACTTGGAAAGTTTATAAAGAGCACTGAGGCCTAGGTTTGGGAATTTTTATCCCTTGGTGATTCCGATGCATGGGGAAGTTTGGGAACCACTGCCCTACATAATTCTTTAAATCATCCTTTGTTTGTCAAGCAGAGCATTAGAAACTGTTCACTCTCTTTCCAGACCTAAAGAAATAATTTTTATTCTCTATTTGCACACTAGATGATTTTTATAAAAGAAATATAATTTATACTGTGTGGTAGAATTATTTTGTCATCCAGACTGACTTTAGTTTACGGTTCACCTAAACTTGGTATTTGTCCCCGGCTCAAAGAGCAGCACGCACGCGGATTCTTCCTAACTAATATCCTGGAAAACAGGGCTGGAGGTAAACAGTCATTTGTATCAGACCAGAAATGGCGAGTGTACCTCTAAGAAGTAGCCAGAGAACAAGAAGTAATGTTCAGAGATCAGAGCTGGAGACCTCATTAAGCTCATTAACAGGAGAATGTGTGGAGTCTTGTGCTCTAAGAAAACATGACCTCTGATTAAAAACAGACTGCTTTCTGCACTGAGTTTTATGACTCCGAGCTGAAAAGAGAAAACAGGCAACAATGCTAGCAGCCACAATGGCCCTGCTGACAGACAGGGACACACAGTGAATCCATGACTAAGACCGAGAGTCGGGCCGGCATTTGATCAAATGTCAAGGAAACGGTTTCTGAATGAGATGTTTTCCATTGAACACAGGCTTCCAAGTGAGCTTGGTGTGGCCGACTTAACACGTGACTCAAACCCCGTGCTGGAAATGTACCCAAATTTAGGAAGAGCCTTGTTACAGCCAGATGTTACAGACAGGTAAGGAAAATGAAATTACAGAGGGATTTCCGAAGATAAATCACTGCCCTGGGGAGCACGGCGAGCTGCTGCTTTTGATTAAAAAAAAAAAAAAAAATCCAAGCGATTGTCTTTGTAAGTAACATTAGGGAAACTTGAATATGTTCACATTGATAAGATCTCTGAAATTTGTGATCTCAGAACAAAGTCAGCTCTTGTCTGAAATTATTTCAAACGTGTGTACGCTTAAGGCACGAATGCTCTCCATGTAATTTGAATGTGAAGCCATAATAGATTGAAATACAATAAAAGCAGTCATTGGACAGTTTTAGGTCCAGTGTTTTGTTTGCTTTGGCAGTACTGGGGCTCAAATCCAGGGCCTCCTTCATTCCCTCACGCCCTCCTATTACCTTTGGGCTGGTTACTGATGGGATTATTAATATTTTGTGGCACAGCGGCCATCTCGGTTCTCCCACCCTCCGCGGCATCACAGTGCTGTGTGCAGCAACCGCTCTCGAGTGCAGTCGCACCTGAAGCTCTGGGCTGTGGTTGCCACGCGGGGGAGGTCGGTTCAGTAGCGCGTCCATCGCCTATGGCCACAGGACCCGATGTGCCGGTCTCCGAAGCCAGCGGGCTGGGGCCGGGCCCCGCTTGGAGGAGGACGGCTCAGGCCTGCGTGTGCTTGTGTGGGGAGAAGCATCATCCCACAGGACCCCTGGTGCCATCTGTGGTCTCAGCACCCACCTGGAGGTCTCGGACCTGACCCCCTTCAGATAAAGGGGGGCTGGGTACAGTTCCTGGTGCTCTGCTTGATTACAGTTTCTGACCACAGAGATCTGAAGGTGATGTGCATTCAGCAGAGATGATTTTGGTTTGGTTTTCTGAGACAGGATCTCGCTCTGTAGCCCAGGCTGGCCTTGAACTCACAGCGATCCCCCTGGCTCAGCCAGTCACCACAAGCACAGCCAGCGCCGACTCTGACTTTTTACCTCTTCCAGTCTCCAGGTACACGCAGCCTTGATGCTATGGCCATCACAGCTCCAGCCAGCCCTGCAGTTGTGACCGGGACTGTGGGTGTGGGCCATGGTGTTTGGTACACAGGTGTTCAGCACTTCATTATGAAACAGGCTTTGCGCTACATGGCCCAGCATGAATGTTTAAGTATGGCTTAAGGCAGGCTTGGCTAAGCTAGGATGTTAGGTAGCCTCGATGTGTTAAATGCATTTTAAATTTACAGTATTTTCACTTAATGGCAGCTTGTCGTTAGCGCAGGAACATTTGTATTAGATTAGCCAAGATTTTCAGACCTATGCGCATGGTAAATCCACACACTCTGAAACATCATGAGAGTTCTCTTAGCAAGAATCCTGACCTGTTAATTAGCTCAGTCAAGCTCTTCTACACCTGTACGTGTTCTAAGACACCACATTATACACCAGAAATGTGCACCATTTTTACTAATTGAAGAAATTTAGAAGTTTAAAACCTCATCAAGCTTGGGGGCACAAATCTGTAACCCCAGCTGCTTGGTAGAGTGAGGCAGCAGGATTCCAAGTTTGAGCTCAGTCTGGGTAATTTAGGATGCTGTCAGAGGCTCCTTCTCCAAATTTTAGAAAAGGAGCCAGGCATGGTGCACCCTCCTGAAATCCTAGCTCTCAGGAGGCTGAAGCAGAAGGATCATCATGAGTTCCAGGACAGCCTGGGCTACATAGTGAGACTATCTCAAAAAATAAAACAAAACAACAAAAACACTGGGTGTGGTGGGGCAGGCCTGTAATCCTGGTACTGGGGAGGCTGAGGCAGACAGATCGCTGAGAGTTCAAGACCAGCCTGGGCTACGTAGTGAATTACACAGTCTGAATTATACAGTGAGACCCTGTCTCAAAAACAGAACAAAACAAAAAAAAAAGCAAATCAGTAAAAATTAAAATAAAACAAAATTTTAGAGCACTCGGGAGGCTGAGACAAGAGGATCTCTGTGAGTTCAAGACCAGCCTGGGCTACATAGTGAGTTCCAGGTCAGTCTCAACTACATAGTGAGATCCTATTTCAAAAAAAATTTTTTTTTAGAAAAGGGCTGAGCATTTGTAGCTCAATGTGAAGGCTGTGAGTTTGATGCCCAGCGCTGCAAACAACCAAAAAAACAGAACTTCTTATGGAAGCACTTTTATGATGAATGCTGTTTCCTAGAGCAAAGAAAGTGTTACAGTAACTTAGGAGGAAAAGATACAATGAGCAGCAGTTCCTACTGTTATTATACGAGTTGGAAACCCTGCACACCTCCTTCCTGGAGTAGCCTCAAGGAGAGGAGTTTCAACTCGTCTGTGGTTCCTGGCTGTCATGGAATTCTGCAGAATCAGGCTCTTTCCACTTGTCTGAGGCGAAACAGCTTGGAACCAGCCTCCTCTTTCGTAACTGTGTTCCATGGAGATCTGGGGGTTGCCTTGGCAGGCGAGCTCTCCAGTTTACCATCCAAGAGCTTCAGCTTGTTTTCCTGCTATCAAGTGACGCCCCCTGCACAGCTGCTGGCAGGAGGCTCTGACACCTCCTCCTGGATCCTAAATCTCCTAAGTCTCTGACCACCAGGCCCTGACATCAGGAACTCTTGCGTGCCAAGAAAGCTGTTATGTCGCCTCTCGGCTCTGCGACAGCACTAACACTTAATCTACCACTGAGTGCACTCCATTTCCTTTTCTAGCTTTCTGAGCCTGCTATCTTAATCAACTTTTTGAGTCAGTGTCTTGATATGTAGCCCACGCTGGCCTGGGAAGTCACAGTGATCCTCCTGCCTCAGCTTCCTGAGTGCTAAGATTACAGGTGTGCGCCACCATGTCCCACATTACCATTTTTTAAAGTAAACTTAAAAATTTTTTTTGGACCGTCATAGAATCTTTTAGATTATCTCAGAGATTATAGTTTACTCTCAATTTTTTTTTCTGTACAAAAATTCTGTCTTTGCCTTGCAAGTGCAAGGTCCCGAGTTCGATCCCTGGTACTGCAAAAAATAAAATAAAATAAATAAAAATGAATAAATCTATCTTCTAAGCTCTAGTCCCCCAAATTAGGGGTGAGGTGACAGTGCCTGAAATTATAAATCCCAGCTGCACTCAGGGCAGTGAATGTTTGTGACAACACCTTCCCGCTCCTGCCTCTTCCAATCCCCAAACTCACCTTTTTACTTTCTATTTTTGGAGTGCTGGCAGCCAGTATAGAGCCGAGGGTTCAGTGGCGGCCTCGGCGGCGGGTGAGGATCAGCTTTAAAACAAATATTCCAAGC
>NW_022900942.1:62653613-62659036 GCF_012274545.1 Fukomys damarensis
CACGGGGAGACGCCGCCACCGTCCTGCGCGCCCGGCCCTCAGGGGAGCTGCGGGGAGGGCGCTTCCGTAGCGGGGAGCCCTTCCTCCCTGCCTCCTGCTCCTCCCTTTCAGAGGCCTTCCCTTCTGCTTTTCTTTTTCTTTCTTCTACCTGTTTTCTTTTCTTCACTTTTCTCTTTCCTTTCCCTTCCTCCTTCCTTCCTTCCCTCCCTGAATTTTCAGACTGCTTGCTTTTTCTTTTCTTTCTTTCTTTCTTTCTTTTTTGTTTTGGTACTGGGGATCAAACTCGGGTCCTTGTGCTGATGAAGCCGCGGGGGACCGCTGAGCGACATCCCCAGCCGCTCCCTGAATTCCCCACCCCCGTCTTTGTCTCTGTCTGTCTGTCTGTCTGTCTGTGTCTCTCTCAATCCCCTCTTCTCTTTACTCCCAGCTACCTGTCCACACATGCTTGTCTTTGTTTTACCTTCCAAAGCCTATATAATGTTGGCTCCCAGAATCTTATGCCTCATGCATTTGCAATTTTATTTTCTTTTATTTGTCATATTATTATTATTATTATTTGGTACCTGCGGTGGAACATGGGTCCTGGTGCTTTCGAAGCAGGCGTTGGAATCACCGAGCTAAATCCCCGGCCCTGTATTTGCAATTGTGTTTTTTATATTGCATTGTGGGTCTTTTAATACCACTAGGAGCCTGGGGAAAAGAGCGCTGAATTCCTGAGCTTAGTTTCTGTTTCTTGCAGGCTTAGCTGGAAGAGGGCTCGAGTGCACCCCCACCACTCCCACTACCCCCACGGGGTCAGGGCCTGAGCAAGGTGTCCCGTCTTTCATCTGCATCTATTCATCTCTATTTTTTTCAAGACCAACCGTAAACACATCTCAAAGTAGCTGAAAGGATTAAATGAGGTAACAACACGGAAACTTTCCTTTTTCTTTTGTTACCAGGGATCGAACTCAGGACCTTCCACTTTCAAGCCAGGCAGCGGCACCACTGGGCTAAATCCCTGGCCCTGGGAAACTTTTTAAAGTCTCAGAGGGAAGCCGACTGCCTGCTGCGTGCTGTTGGATCCCTGCGGCCCGGCTGGGGTCCTGCTTGCACTTGCTGGTGGGCCTGTGTCCTTCACAGCCTCTGCCTTCAGCCACAGCCTAGGCGGTGCCCCCACCTTAGGCTGGCTGCCCTCAGCTTATTTATCTGTTTATGCAGAGATGGGCACGGCTCTGTGTCCTGGGCTGACCAGTCTCCGGCCTCAGTTTCCGGGGCAGGGATTCTGCCAGTGCCGCCTGCCAGCCCCTCACCAGCCGCCTTTAAGCAGCAGCCACACCTTCCTCCTGTGTCTCCTAAGGGTGTAAACTGGGGACTGCTGCACCCTTACACCCCTTACACCGGGAGAGGCAGCCTTCATCTCTCAAACTAAGCTGCTTGGTTGTTGTGCTTTGCTTTGTTTTCGTTGCTGTTTTACCGCTGCCACGGTTCCTACAGTGTTCAACGCATTCCTCAGGGCCAGCCGGGAATGGAGGCCTTGGGTGTGCTAGGCCGGTCCTGTGCCCTGAGCCTCACCCTAGCCAACCCGTTCTTAACTTCTGACTGCCTCTTAGCCAACCCAACGGAATACTCCACGAGCGCCCCACTTGCCTTTGTGACTCTGATTTCTAATAATTCCATTCTTCAATATTTGAGGGACATTGGTTCCAGGAACCGCCTCCCCAAAGAAGCCAAAATCCAGGATAAAAAATTCCTCAGTCCTACTAATTCCATTCTTCAATATTTGAGGGACATTGGTTCCAGGACCCGCCTCCCCAAAGAAGCCAAAATCCAGGATAAAAAATTCCTCTCAGTCCTACAAAATAATGTCGTGTTTGCATGTGACCTGCACATGCCCTGCTCTATACTTCAAGTCCTCTCTAGACTACCGACACGCATAGAGCAGTCTAAGCGCCTTGTATGTATCTGTTCCGTTGTTCAGGGGTAATGGCCAGAGAAAAGTCGACACGCTTTGTACAGGCAGTTTTTTGCTGAGCTATGCTGAGCTACATCCTAGTCCCTTATTCATTTATTCATTACTTTTTTGTTTGGTACCAGGGATCAAACTTTGCGCTTTTGAGGCGGGTGCGGTGCCACTGAGCTACCTCCCCGGGCCTCATCACTTAATTTTGAGGCAGGGTTTCTGGTAGAGTTGCCTGGGCGTGGCTCCGAGCTGCAATCATCCCGCCTCATCCTTCCAGAATGTGGGGGTGACAGGCGCGCTCCAACCTGCCCAGCTCAGACAAAACTTCCTTAGCGTTTTCCTTCGGTGATTGGCTGAAACCCAGGTCGGCTGATTGTGCAGATGGGGAGCCCAGGGGTGCGAATGGTGGCTGCACAGCAGGAGCGGCCATGTGGTGTAGAAAGAGGAGCCCCGAGCTCGGCTTCAGAGGCCTGGTGGGGCTGGCTTTGTCCTCTCCTCGCTGAGAAGTGTCCGAGTGACTTTCTTCCTCGCTGAGACCCAGTACGTGACACCTGCACTTCAAGGGGGTTTGCTTTGGCTCATGTTTCAGCATGGTTGGCTGACTCCAAGGCAGGACGGCACGACACGGGGACCTGGCGGATGTGAACTGCTCGCCGCATGGTGGACAGGAGCAGAGGTGAGGGAGGAGCCAGGAAGGGAGTTCAATCCAGACTCCACCTCCTAACAGCAAGTCAGCTGTAGGCCCCAAGTCCTCTTACCTGCCAGAGGTCCTGCCTATGATCTCATGAGGCTTTGGGGGACATCTAGATATAAACGGTAACATTCCACCCCTGCCCCCCAAAAGACTCATGTGCATCTCTTTATGCAAATCGCATCTAGTCCATCTCTAAGAGCTGCCAAAGTCCTCACAGTCCCAGCTTGCTGAAAAGTCCGAGTGCAAAGTCGCCTCTGAGACTTAGGTGAACTCTTAGCTGTGTGCTCCCGTGAAAATCAAAAAGAAGTTAAATCACTGCTGAAAAACAGTGGCACAGAGTAAACATCGCTATTTCCAAAGGAAGGGGCAGAGCCGTGGAAAGGAATGGGACCAAAGCAAGACTGAGAGCCAACAAGACGCAAGACGGACGTTAAGTTGCGCCGTTCCATGCCCCGCACGTGAGGAGGCTGTGGTGAGCGGCGCAGTCCACGTGGCTTGGGGGGCTGCACCCCCGCAGCCGCACGGTTTCTCTCTTGGGCTGACTTTGCTCACGCCCTGTAGTTTTCCTCAGACTTTCTGTGGCCCTCAGTTCTCTGGCTTTCTGGGGTCTCCCTCATTCCCACAGCTTCACCCACTGCCCTCTCAGGGACGCCGCCCGGCCTCCCAGGCCCTCTTCTGAATTCTGGGTGGAGCCTTCCTGACCCCACAAGCATTCTGCGTGGGTCTAAAACCAGCACCAGGTGGATGACGCCAGGACCTGCTGCTGGCTCCCGCAGAAGCCAGGCCTGTTTGCATCAGGGCTACAACAGCCTCCGAGTGCCTGGATGCCTGAACACTGGGAACAAAGTCCCAGCGAGCCAGGCCCCTAGGCTCTTCTGCAGCAGTGTTCCCGAGGCTCCTTCTCAAAGCAAAGTCTCGCTTCTCCACCCAGGGCCTGCAACAGGTAGGATCTTTCAGATTTCTCCCATGCCCTGAAGACATCCTTTGTATTTCCCTGGTGTAAAGTACTGGGCTTCTCTTAATGCGGATCTTTGCAGCAACCAGGCTTTCCTCTGCTCCAGTTTTACAGGACCCAACTTGACCAGACTCTTGCCTCAAACAGCGTCCAGCATTCTGGGGCTGCTTCTCCACCTGCCGTCTGCAAACTTTCCCAGACTCCTCTAGTTCCAGAGGCTTCTGAACCACACAGTTGGGTTTAGCTCTGGCAATGACTCTGCTTCTCTGGTATCAAAATCTGTCTTAGTTACTTTCTTCCTTTCTGGAAGGAAACACCCAACACTTAGAACACTTCACCATGGAGAGGCTTACTTTGGCTCACTTGTCAGTCCACACTTGGCTAGCTCCAAGGCAGGGAGGCAGGCAGAACAAGAAGCAAAGGATGGAGAGAGGAGCTGGGTAGGGAGACAAAGCCCTCCAGGCCAGGCCCCGAACCCACCTCAGAACAGCAGGTCACCTCAGAACAGCAGGTCGGCTATAAGCCCCATGACCCAGCCACCGCCCCACAGCCCCTCCTGTGAGTGCACAGGCCTCTCAGGGGACGTCTGGATAGAAACCATAGCAACACATAGCGAGACTGTATAATAGTGTTTGGGATATTTCATGTGTGCAATGTCTTCTACGTTCATTCATGTTATAACAAATGACAGAATTTCCTGTTGCTATTTGAAGTCTTTCTAGTATTCCCTTGTGTATGTTTATCACATTTTTAAAAATCTACTCATTACTGGGTGTGGTGGTGCACTCCTGTAATCCCAGCACTCAGGAGCCTGAGGCAGGAGGATCACTGTGAGTTTGAGACCAGCCTGGGCTACACAGAAAGTTCCACGTCAGTCTCAAGTGCATAGTGAGACCCTGTCTCAAAACACAACAACAACAACAACAACAAAATCTACTCATCTTCTGACGGACAGGTTGTTCCCTTATCCTGACTATCGTGAATCATATCACAAGGAATGTGGGAGGGATTTTTATTTTCCTTGTGACTTTTATCTTCCCTTATTTTAATCAAAGAACGGAGGTTGGGTGGCCTCCTTGGCAGGGCACTGGTCTACAGGTGAGATGAGCCAGTAGCCTCTTTTATGGGACAGGGACTGAACTCAGGGCCTCATACATGCTAGGCAAATTCGCTACCACGGAGCTTCATCCTCAACCCTTTTTAAAAATTTTATTTTGAGACAGAGTCCCACTAAGTTGCCGAGGCTGGCCTTGAACTTGGCATTCTCCTGCCTCAGCCTCCCCAGTAGTGATGATTCCAAGTGTGTGCCACCATGCCTGGCTTAGCCAGTGGTTTTAATATGTTTGTAATTTGTTTTCGTCAGCTTGGGGTGCCACAACAAATTACCACAGACTTGGTGGTTTGGACAGTAGAAATGTATTTCCTCATGGTCTAGAGACTGGAGATTTAAGATTAAGGTGCCGACAGGCTCAGCTTCTGGGTGGGGCTCTCTTCCTGGCTTGTGCACTGCCCCTTCTCTGTGTCCTGCAGCAGAGAAAGCCGCCAAGCTCTCTGGTGTCTTCCTGCCTGGTTCCATGGGACGCATCACGCCCAGGGAGAGGGCCCACCTTGGGGACTCCTCTGAATATGGTCTCCTCCTGGGGCTGCACCTCCAGGGTCCTCAGATTGGGCGTCACGTCTGGATTTGGTGGGGGACACGGATCAGTCCGTAGCGCCATCTAGAAGTCCCTAAGATGGACTGCAGAAGACTAAACAACAAGGTGGGAGAGCCCTAAGGCGTGCTGAGTGTCGCTGAGGAGCACACAGTGGAGAGACCCAGAGGCCAGTTCCGT
>NW_022900942.1:62659095-62670354 GCF_012274545.1 Fukomys damarensis
AGACCGCCATGCTTCCCAGCCCTAGGCAGGGACTTGGTCTGGCAAGGACTGTGGATGTGCGTGCACACTTGCATGTGTGCGTGCACGCACTCGCGTGGCCTGTAAGTGTGCCAAGACCAGCACCTGCAATGATGTGCCTTCAACGTGCTCGGCTCCGGCCAAGCTCACGGGAGGGCTGCCCTCGGTGCACCCCACGTGGTACCGCATGTGTGTCGGTTACTGTGAGAATGGATTTTGTTTATTTGTTTTGCTTTGCTTTTTGTTTTTCAAAGCACATAGAAGTATTTTTAAAAATTACATTCAGTTATGCAGGTGACTTGAGATCTATTTACATATAACTTCTCTCACTTTGCTGCCTATCAGATGGGCGGGTCCAGAGGAACTGCTGTGTTAATGACAGAGCCAACTGCTCGAGTTCATCACAATCCGTGTGTTTTTGCAGGTCTCAGACACCTTCGTGCTGTTGTTTGATGCAGGAGGAGTGGGTTTTCGAGAAGTGTGCCTGGTGCCTCCCTCTGCATCGGGGACACCCAACCCTCAGGACAAACCTACCGGTCCTTTCTCCCTGAGCTGAGCCATTGTGAGTCCTCATCAGAAGCCCAGCAAGACACCAGCACCGAGTCTGGGGCCAGCAGAGCTGCGAGCCAGATATGTCTCTCTTCACCATAAAGTAACCCACTCTGGTGTTCTGTTATAGTAGCGTAAAACGGACTGAGACAAGAGACAACCTACACCATCCACTTTGTCCGGGAAATTTTGGAATCTCAAATCTCAACTTGTATATAAAATATCCAGAGAAAAATCTAGGTCTGGGCTCTATGGGAAATTCCTTGTCATAGAGGAGGCTGGAAAACAGACCAGAGAGCACGGGGTCTTTTCATTGAATGGGATTGTGCCTCTCAGCGGGTGAGCGCCCTCCACAGTTAATGGCACTGACCACCAGGTAAGTAACTCAGTCCACACGGTGGGTGGCCCATGAGCCCCTAGAGTTAAACAAAAGCAGGAGAGTGGTGGGTGAGCATACGGTCACTTCGGATGACCCCTTCTGAGGTGCTGACCCTCAGTGCTCCACCAGTAACCCTCCTTTCATGGCGAAGCGTGGTTTAGAACATGAACACATGCACCCCAGAGCCCACGCAGGAATCTGCTGTGCTGTGGTGCTTTAGGCCCTGTGTCCTGGCCTGGGGATGCCAGGCTGGCAGAGAGCTAACTCGCCTCCGGACGGCCACCCCAGCCCTGACAGACGTGTCCCCCAGGGGCGCTTCGAGTGGCCATGCGGGCTGCAGTGACGCTTCAGGGTTGGAGACAATCTTGTACACACCACACCTTCTGGCCTGTTTACCTGCCGGCCGCTCCACCGCTCCTTCTGTTCAGGTGCCTTGCAGGGAGCTCAGCCTCGGCGGAATGGAACCGAAATGCCAGCGTCCTCTCCTGCTGCCCCTCTGGCTTTTGATAGGATTGCTTTTCGGTGCAGATTTTTTTTTTTCAGTGCTGAGGGTCAGACCCAGTACTAACCTGTGCTAGGCAAGTGTTCGATCGACCCCAGCCCGTGTGCAGATGTCTTTGTGAGTGTTTTGTTTTGTGGTCTCACTATGTGGCCTTGAACTTACAGTGACCTTCCTGCCTCAGCCTCCTGAGTGCCAGTCTTACATGCCTGGGTCAACATGCCTGGCGCTCACATGTATTAGGTCAAGCTGCCGGGTGCAAGGCCACAGCTGGTGAGCAGAGGGTGGCCTGCTCTCTGGCCTCAGCCTGCACAGCAGTGTGACTGTTAGGAGTGCACACGGACCCTCAGAGCGGCTCAGGGGGTCGGCCCTGCTGGGCGAAGTGCAAGTCCTAGAGCTTTGAGCTCTGAGATCACCTTCTCATCTTGTCAGAAGTCTGCAAGTCCAACACTCTGCATTCACAGAGCTTTGCTTGTCCCCACTTCTGGTGATCATTTTGCGTATCTGTACTTTGTAAAGGGCAGATGCTTGGGCTGTTTGAAAATTTGCTTTTTTTTTTTAATTTTTTTTTAATTTTTAAGACAGTCTATGTATCCAGGCTGGCCTTGAACTCACAGCAGTCCTCCTGCCTCAGCCTCCCCAACTGGGATAGCAGGTGTGCACCACCACACCCAGATTTTTGTTTGTTTATCCAAGATAGGATCTTATTGTGTAGCTCAATCTGGGCTGAATTTGCAGTCCTCCTGCCTCAGCCTCCTAGTGCTGGGATTATAGGAGTACCACAAGGCCCGGCCCATTTTTGAGTTGTTTGGTTTGCTTGCTGTGAATTCACAACATGTATTCGGTACTGTTCCTGTTTTCCCACAGGGCCAGTGTAGCCCCACGGTTCACATTTAATACAGAAATGTTTGGTCAGAATCAGACCTCCTGTGCATTTTCACCTGAACAGAGTTTTTCCAGTGCACGTGAAAAGCCCTCTGTGGAGGCCACAGCAAGGCCTCTCGGGGTGAGGTGGGGTCAGTGTGGGGACAAGTGGTGACTTCCAGCCAGGGCAGAAAGGCTGGCACCCTCTAGAATGACAAAGAGCCGTGTCTGGGATGAGAAGAGTTCCTGCTCCTGACAGATGGGTTTCGGAAGGGACAGGAAGACCAGGAGGCCGAGACCACATCGACTGCGCCTATACCTGTCAGAGTGTGGCTTCCAGAGGGGGCTGTCCTGGGGCTGAACCCCAAGGCTGCCGATTTAGGAGCTGCACAGCCTGCACTGCCTTCTTCTGTGACTGGCTGTGTGCCCAGGACAGCTCAGGAGAGGCCTGAAACCCGGCGTGACAGGCACACCTGTAATCCCAGCACTAGGGAGGCTGAAGCAGGGGGATCTCCAGGTGTTCAAGGCTAGCCTGGGCTACAAAGCAAGACCCTGTCTCAAAATAAATAGAGAGATGCCAGAGATTTAGCTCAGTGCTAAATTCTGCCGCCTGCCTCCCAAGTGCAAGGTCCTGAGTTCGATTTCCGGTACCAAAATAAGTAAATATATATATAGAGAGAACAGCCACCCTGCATTGTGCTTGGTCTCTCGGCAATGGCCTTGGCCTCACCTATGGGTTTGTGGCACCTGCACCTTGTGGGCCTGGGCACCTGGAAAGCCAGAGAAACTGAAGGCGGCCATCAATGCAGGGCATCACCACATCGACTGCACCTATACCTGTCAGAGTGAGAACCAGGTGGGCGATGCCACCCAAGGGAGAATCTGGGAGAAGGCTGAGGCGGGAGGATCTCTTCACTATTAGCAAGAATGGTCCACATGCTTTGAGAGCCCACAAGAGGGCTGTCTTACTGGAGGACCTGAAACTGGGCCACCTGGACACCTGCACTTTCCGCCCTTTCTGCCAGAGAGGATCTCATCTCCAGAGGCAATAAGGCAATGTCCTCCCTGGTGAAGTCACGTTCTTAGACACATGGGAGGTTGTCGTGGGTGAGGGGCTGGTGTCTCCCGCTTCGGCCACTTGGAGATGGAGGCGTTCGCGAACGAGTCTGGACTGAGTATGAGCCAGGCCTTGCCAGAAGCAGCACCTTCTGTACCTCACCCGGGAGAGCCGACCCAGAACTGCCACTCCAAGCCTCCAAGGTTAAGGAGGTCGCTGTGAAGCCCAGGTTCTGATCCGGGTCCACATCTGGAGGATGTGACGTAATGGGTATTGTTGAGAACTTCTGAGTCTTTGACTTCAGGTTGAGCGAGGAGGGGTGGCTCAGCAGAAATTGGGGTCCTGTGTGAGACCCCGCGTGTCTCGTTTACTGACCTCTCTCTCCCCAGGAGCCCTGCGTGGGTCACACTTTTCTGAAGCCTACCTGTGCCTGGGCTCCTTGCAGGACTCTAGGCGATGTGCTTAAAGCCTGTGTTCAATCGGGAGTGAGTGTGACTCAGATGACAGCTGCTTTTTCACTCAGTGACCCGCCCAGATGTTTAACTCTGCTAGCATGGAGGATACAGTGTGAATAGTAATCAGCGGGTCCTGAGGGTACTGTCACCCACACCCTGGGTATTCAATCCAACCCTCGCCCCTCAGATTCTACAGACCGGACGAGCAGAGGGAGCCTGCTCAAGGCCGGGGTACGGACTGGCTGACCACATTTCAAACTAGGTGGCCCTGGGAGAGCTCCAGTGGGTGTCTGCTCCTTCTCAGGCCCTCTGCGTCCTCTGCTCTGCCCTTGCTCTCCCACAGTGCCCTTCCCCAGCTGTCACTCCAGGGAGTCAGTGCGGAGCTCTGGCAGAGAGAGGCAGCCCTGAAGGGAGGGCTGGAAAACAGGGGAGACCACACCATGCTTTCTATTACACACACACACACACACACACACACACACACACACACACACACGGTTACAATGGCTCCAGGAAAACGAAGACTTCTAATAACACAGACCACTTCCTGCAGTACTGGGGACTGAACCCAGGGCCTTCACCCTGAGCTGCAGCCCCAGCATTTTTTTATTTTGAGACAGGGTCTCTCTGAGTCACTAAGTTGTTGAACTTGTGATCCTCCTGCCTCAGCCTCAGCCTCCCACAGTGCTGGGATCGCAGGTGTGCGTCACCACACCCAGCTTTTTTTTTTTAACTGGGTGTTGCTGGGTATTGAACTCAGGGCTTTGTGCGTAGGAACTGAGGGTTCTGTACAGCCCTGCACCCACTTTCTGAAGTAGATAGAGACCACAGTGACCTGGCTGCCAGGAAGCCCAAGAGACACATCGCATTCATTTCCCACAACTCGGGGTCCCCAGGGCTGGGAGATTGGTGATGCTCTTTTCTGCCCCTTTTCTTTTTTCCTTCTTTATTCACTGTGAAAGTTGCTCACAGTGGGGACCTGGCTTTGTTGCACAGGGCTGCGTGGAGGCCTGGGCTCCCTCCCGAGCACCAGGGGGAAAACATTGCTCAGAGATCATTTCTGGAACCTTCCACACCTGTCCTGTGAAAGCCAGCAGGAAGAGGCCTGGGTCTTTTTTTAGCATGACTCTGAATTCACATTTGCACTTGTTTGGTTGGTGCTGGGGCCTTGAGCAGGCTGGGGGAGCTCACTCTGAGCCCAGTGCTTTGCCTTGCTGCTCAGAGGCCAAGCCTTTGGTCAAGGGAAGATCTGCACAGGCCTCTGGGAAAGCAGTCTGATAATATTTAAAAACAAAAGTGAGCTGGGCGTGGTGCCGCACGCCTGTAATCCCAGCCCTCGGGAGGCAGAGGCAGGAGGATCACTGTGAGTTCAAGACCAGCCTGGGCTACATAGTGAGTTCTAGGTCAGTGTCAACTACAAAGTGAGACTCTGTCTCAAAAAAACCAAACCAAACCAAAAGAAAAATAAAAACAAAAGCGCACACTCCTTTGTCTAGGGTGATAACCTATAAATACAATTCCACATATATGAAAGCTACGTCTACATCCTAACTAACTTTTACTTTTTGAAACAAACAAACTTAATTCCAGCACTCTTGGAGATTGATGCAGGGGCATCATGAGTTCAAGCCCAACTTCGGCAACTCAGGGAGACTCCGTCCCAAAATAAAAATAAAAAGGGCTGGGGATGTAGCTCACTGTAAAGGTCTTTGATTCAAGTCCCAGTGCTATAAAACAAAACAAAAACAACACACACACATACCCCACACGTTTGAGCCAAAAGCAAAATTCCAAAATGACCCAGGGAATTTCTGGTGGTATCCGGCACTTTTCCCTGTCTCTGGGAACCCGGCAGGAACCTGGCTGGAGAATCGCTAGTTTGGGCTGAAGACACAGGACGAAGGAACAGCTGAGCAGGGGCTTGTGTCGGTGCGCTTTTCTCTAAGGTTGAACCCAGTCCCCTGCGTTGGGTGTCTAATCTGTCTCCACCATGGGGTCTCCATGGGGAGAACCCCAGGCCCTTGGCCTCCGGTTGATCCGCCTTCACCCCCAATCATCTGAACACCATGGGGCTAACTCGGGGCTGACTTCTGACCCTGTGCCAGCTCCCCCCATGGCTCCCTGGGTCCTCACTGGCCCTGCGGGGGTTGGGGGTTAGCACCCTGTGACCCACCTGCTAGACACAGAGCCGGGTCTGGGAGGAAAATCCCTCTGCCGCTCCAGTGGCCGAGGCTGGGGACCACAGCGACAGGACTTGGCGGGGGGCTCATGCTGCACAGACTCAAGGGAGCAGAGCCACCCTGGTCCTGCCCAGGGCCAGGCTGCAGGCACAGAGCAGGTGTCCCCACAGCAAGGTGGGCACAGTGATAAATCCCTGGCCTTTTTTTCCCCCAAACACACCTCAACGTAGACCTCCTGTTTTCAATTAGAAGTTTTATTTTAATCTGGGGTGATGTTTCCCCAGCTGTACCTTAAGATGCTGCGTGTCATATCACCTACATTTCCAGGCTTTGAATTTGAAAAGCCCTAGAAAGCCCGGAGTAAGCAGGGTGTGGTGGTGCACTCCTGTAATCTGCTCACTGGGGAAGCTGAGGCAGGAGGATTGCTGACAGATTGAGGCCAGGCTGGGCTGCTGGTGAATTCAAGGCCAGCCTGAATTACATAGAAGATCTTGTCTTAATGCCCCCCACACACACATAGGAGAGAGAGAGAGAGAGAGAGAGAGAGAGAGAGGGAGAGAGAGAGAGAGAGAGTCAGAAGTGCCTCTCTGCTAAGAATCATTGTCCGTGGGTCCCAGCTCCAGGACCCACCAGGCAATGTCAAATCCCTCCTATAAAGTGGCACAGACCTCTGTACCTTCGTGCAGGGCCCTGTGCGAACAGCCTTCTGGGATCTGCCCCGCACCCTCTTCCTGGAGATCCGAACAGCCGCCCCGGGGGCACGAACGGTTCCGGTGCACAAGGGGACAACCTGGAAATGGAACAGGAACAGGGCCTCCTGACTGGCGTGAGCCGGGCGGTCTTGGGCGCGGAATCCCTGCGGCTGCTTCAGCTGCGGGCGCAGCTTGCCTTTGGGTACAGGTGGAAACGCTTCGAGCCACGTCCTTTAAATTGGGGCGAGCGCTGATTTCCGGGGAAGACGCGGCAAGAACGCCCGCGCTCTACACCCGCACCCTGCTGCGTGACCCCGACAAGGGCACCGTCCCCACCAGCGAGCGCGGGGACTGCAGGCCTGGTTTCAGGCGGGCCTGGATCTCGGGGCGCAGCGCGGGCCGGGAAGGAGCACACGGGGCGCTGCGGGTCTTCACAACCACGCCGTTTTATAGTCAAATCAGAATCAACTTGCATTCTCAAGGGCGGATTTCCCAGGTACGAGAAGGACGTTGTCGTGTTCAGAGCCAACAGTTCTGTTCCATTTCTTTTTAAAAACTAAATTAGATCTCTGGGTGGGGGAGGGGGGGAAGCGTGGGAGATCGCTTGGCTGAAGGTCAGATTTTGACCATGGCCGCGTTGTGTTTGGGGACGGACCGGGGCGTGGAGGATCTCGGCAAACAGAACTGCTTCGTGCAGAGGGAGGCCGTGCCCAGGGTTCAGCTACAGGACGGCAGTGTGCGCCACAGCAGCCGGATCCTGGTCACCCCGCAGGGACCGTCACCTGGCCATTCCTCCTCCAAAGCAGTTTGTTGCTGTGGCGAGCGGCACACGTGTGGCTTATCACAAAGATGGGCAAAAGAGGCTCCTCGTTGCCCAGCCCTTTCCAGGCTGCGGCACGGAGCGAGTCAGCCCCGCCAGCGTCCAGGGCTAGCTCTGCCGGCCACTTCTGTGGATCAAGTAAGGTTTCCAGCCCAGACCTGGGGCCTTGACAGCGGCAAGTAAGGACCCATTTAAACTTCAGGGTTTTTATTTATTGTGCATTTATGTCTGTGGTGCTGAGGATGTGGAACGACCACCGGCCCAGGGTCAGATTTTGATTACTGAAGGAGGAGATGGAGCCACGGGGGCTCCCGATGCTCTGTGCCCTTAGAACCGTAGGAGAGAGCAAACGGGTAAAGGAATCCGTGTGGGCAGAAGAGACAAGGGTTTGCAAGTCTGCAGAGCTCACAGTCCCCTTCCTGAAGTGCCTCTGACTCACTGCAATCCGGTTCTTGAGCTGCTGGCCCCAAACTCCATGTGTGTAAAGCCAAAGGCCCTTTCAGTTCTTACCTATTGATGTTGTTGGTGTTGTCTTTGTACTGGGGATCGAATTCAGGACCTCACACGTGCCAGGCAGGCGCTGTGCTGCTGAACTACATCCTTGGATTTTTTTTCTTTCTTTTGCAGTACCTGGGATTGAACTCAGGACCTGTGCTGGCAGAGCGGGTTTGGTCCCACTGAGCTGCATCCTAGCCCAGTTCTTCACTATTGAAATTCACTATTGCACCCTACTTAGCAGGGTGCAAGATCTTTCCCCATCTGCTGGCTAGCAAGTAGCATTTGTGCCGGGCTTGGTGGCGCATGCTTGTAATTCCAGTACTCGGGAGGCTGAGGCAGGAGGACTGCCATGAGTGCCAGGCCAGCCTGGGCCACATAGGGAGTTGGAGGCTGACCTGAACTACATAGTAAGACCCTGTTTCAAAAAAACAAAATAAAACAAGAAAACACCATGAAAATTGGGAAGAATGCTTCTTAATTGCTTAACTATTCCCTTCCACAGAATTATCCAAATTTTGGAAGAAATAGAAGTCAAGTGAAAACACACAGGCCTGAAAGCAGTGCATTTATTATTTTATTAATTTCTTCTTTTTACATTATGGGAAACATTCATCTATTTACAGTTGCTCTTGTCCACACACAATCTAGGTAAATAAGCCTATGAAATCCCAATTCAGAAAGCCATAAAAATGTTCCCCGCCCCTCCACCTGAAGGCTTTCAAATGAATCTTTTTTTTTTCCAAACCAAAATAATTTTTAAAAATTACATTTGGGAATTCAGAGATGCTAGTGATTTACATTCCAGTTATTTAAAATATGCATCTAGACATGTTTTAAAAAAGAAATGGTAAATTCACAAGAGTAAGGCTTAAATTAAAGGGGTAATGCACAGTGAAACATTACGGAAACATCTATAAATAACAGAAATATATTACAAATAAATTAGTGCTATTTACCATTTCAAATATTAAAAATCTGTAATCCATTTCTTCATCTCTCTTTACAAAAAGGTTATGTGAATTGTATGGAAACATCTGCAAAAAATAGAATAAATACTTAATTTCTTTGAACTTTTTTGGATGTGGGAGACAAGCTTCTTTTATGATTCCCCCCTCCCCAAGAAAATGCCCGACACCTTGATACCAAAGTTAAACAAAATAAGTAATTTTTCAGGGTGCCTACATTTTCCATTATGAACTAAAAAACATCTCTACAAATTACATCAAAAAGAACAATGTAACAAAGGCTTATGCTCGTGAGTGTCACTTTTAGGGGTCAGGTGCTAACAAGTAGCCTCGCGTGGGGTTGAGGCCTCATCCATAATTAGCTTTTTATAAAGTGTTTGTACAATTTCAACTGTTTTGGAGGATGGCAAAGGTCATGCCACCCTATAGGTGTTTGGCTAAAAGGTTTAAAATTCTTACCAAAAATAGCTTATGAATATACAAATACCGTTCAATTGGACAAGAGAAATAGGTCTTCTCCTGTCCCCCTGTAAAATATCCTGGGCTACATCAGTTTCCAAAGAAAATGTCGGATGCTCTCAACCCACACTAGGAATCGATTTCTTAATCTAATCTCAACTCTCCCTGGGGCGCAGAGCCGAGTGGAGTGAGCTGGGGGTGGACACTGCTGCCAGGTGGGGACCTGGGAGCTCCAGGTTTTCTCCGTAGAGCAGGCGACCGAGACAGCCGCCCAGGTGACAGCCGCTCTTACCCCAGTGAGCCACTACCTTTCACTGCTGCCACTGGAAAGGAAAAGGGGTGTTTCCCAGCGAAACTAGCGAAGACCCCAGGTCTCTTTTCGCTCTAGTTTTACAAAGCGCTCCTGGGTGCTTTGTCCCCTACTTAAGAGTTGGTTGGTTGGTTTTGAAATAAACGAGTAGCCCTTTTCTTGTAAACCGCAGCCGTAAACATTTGTGCCCTGTGATAAAGATAGCTCAAAGCATCCCTGGCTCTGAGAGGTAGCGAATTCTGGAGTGGTTTCAGAATAGGTCTGTGGACAACATTTGTTGCCAGAAACCATCGCCTCTCTTAATTTCATAAATAAAATGAAATTAGCACCGGGCTATGAGAGTGCATTAAAAAGAAAAAAAACTTCCTCTGGTGCAAGCATATTCAGTGTCATGTTGTTGGTGGTTCTTTTTAACTCTTTGTTCGATGGTGAATTTTTGGGTGTGAGTGTGACATAAAATGCCAGTGACACTTGAAGATCGCCACATTCTAAGGGTCTAAACTGACACCAGGAGTGAGGGCGGTAAAAGACGATGTCTTCCAGGGGCCAGTGCCCGCTGCCTAGAATTCGTGGCTCAAAATGCAAACCAAGGTTCTCTGCCCCAAACCTGGATCTCTCCATCCTGCAGGCGAAGCTGTTCTCCCCTCCGTGGAGCCCTCATGGCTGTCCCCTGGGGGGAGCAAGCGTATGTGACCCGCTGGACGCAGGACAGGTGCCTGCGCTGGGGAACTCGTGACTGTGTGGAAAAGAAAGTGGAGCCTGACGCGGAAAACAGACCGGAAATGAGAACTACCGGGTTGGGTGGACGTGGGGAGCCTTCAAAGGGGCGGCAGGGAAGCCCTTCGGAAGCGGACGCACTGGGCTGTGTGGCCCCGGGAGGTCCGCCAGACGACCCTAAATCCACAGAGCCAGCCCTCCCCCGACTGGCACCCCCGCCACCCCGACAGAGCGCACAGGGCACAGCGGAAGTCGATAGAATACTGCAGCTTTTCTGGAGAACAGGACCCAAAAGGAACAGGACTAAAGAATAAATAAAAACATTTAAAAATCCCTACATAATATCCTAAGCCATCAGTGCCTCCTTTGCCTAGCCTGTCTTCGTTTTATTGCCTTTCGGAATAGATTAATTTCCCTGAAAGATCGAATTTACAATCTTCTGCTGATGGAGACACCTGAAGCCCCGGGGATGGGTGACCGAGGCGTCTGTGCGGCCGAGAGGCGCGGGGTCCCCTGCGCCCTGCCAGCTTCGTCCCTTCCCTTCCTCTGTCCCTCCTCCGCGCAGCTGGGGTGCTGTGGTTCCTTTCGGAGGTTGGAAATAAAGTGCTCCATCTGCTTTTGTGTTCAGAATAACCACCTGGGGGAAAGGCGGGGAGGGAGCCCTCGGGTCTCTCTCCTGCGGAAGACAGCGAGTCCGGAGGCCGCGGTACCGGGCTTGGAGAGACCCTATGCGGTATTGCTGAGCTGCAGGGACGGACACACTGAGAGCTGGAGAGGACGGGGCGGCGGGACCTACG
>NW_022900942.1:62670687-62691040 GCF_012274545.1 Fukomys damarensis
AGGTCAGGAGTTGGAACACACACGCACACACATTTCCTCGCCTTTAACCCTAGGGGCAGCTGGTTCTGAGCTGTTCCCTGCACACAATTTTCGCTTCTTTGGGTACTCAAAAGATGCAGAGGGGAAAAGGGGGAGAAATCCCGGGAAACAAACTGGATTGCAGAACTAGCTCTCTGCAAGGGCAAGACATGGGGATGTAAAATGCATGTGGGCCACCACGCCTGGAATCCCGGCCCTTAGGAGGCTGAGGCAGGAGGATGGCCAGCCTGGACTACATAGAGAGACCTTATCTCAAAAAACCAAAATGTATCTCTTTGTTTAGAGATAAAATTTAAACACACCCGTTCCCCAAGGCTGGGGCTCCCAGCACAGGATTGTGGTTCTCTCTGCTGACACCTGACCCTTCCTGGTGTCAGACAGGGCCAGGAGAGCCGCTGCAGAGGCATCTGGAACTCAGCTTCCGCTCTAAGCAGCCACTTGTCAGGAGCCATCAGACTTTGGAAACCTCTTCCCAGTGTCCCAGGGCCACTCGGCCTCCTGTCCCCAAAGGAGGAAGCGAGGCTGCAAGGCTGTGCCCGTCAGCTCTAGAGGCCACTGTGGCGATGCCCTGTGCACATCACTGACACAGCAACGCCCTGGAC
This sequence comes from Fukomys damarensis, assembly GCF_012274545.1. Taxonomy (NCBI): domain Eukaryota; kingdom Metazoa; phylum Chordata; class Mammalia; order Rodentia; family Bathyergidae; genus Fukomys; species Fukomys damarensis. The sequence goes on from NW_022900942.1 coordinate 62,671,329, forward strand.
ACCCACAGCGGGACACGGGGCCTTCCCGCTCCCGGGGGGCCTCAGGCCACTCCACTCTCGGGGAGAGAAGCGGCCCGTGACAATGCAATCCAGGTCTGCTGGGGCCACTCTGCTTATCGGCAGCCAGCTGGATGGGGGCAGATATTCTCAGCACCACCCTCCACCCCTTGGCAGGAAAGGGAGGTAGGTGGTGGGGAAGTTGCAGCAGAACTACAGAGGAGTTTTAGGAAAGGATGTTGGCTTTCAGGCTGTGCCAAAGTCCACATAAACCTGTTTCCATTTTCCATAAAGCAGCCTGAGTTCCTCAAAACCGGAGCATGAGGGTTCCCTGGAAATCTGACGGAGTGACTCCGCCAGGGGACCCTGTGTCCCCATGCAGCACCTGGCATGGGGCCCTTCGCTTGGCTGGGGAAGAGGCTGGAGCAGCATCTGACCCTTGCCATCGTCCCCACGGTGGCTCAAGGAGGAGTCTGGGGGTCTGGAAGGAGGGAAGGAGCCAAACGCAAAGTGCAAACAGGACCCCAGCTCAGTCCTTTTCCCTCAAGTTCATGGGGTAATGAAAAGCCGTGATCACAGCCAAAATGCATCTAAAACCTTAAAGACCAAGCTAACTAGTGACGGTCACGCCATACGCCCATAGGCCATGCTTAGGGCCGCCTCCGTGACCCTGAAGTCTTCACAGTGGGCTAACTGGATATTTTAAAGGTCTGACTGTTGGAAACTTTTTAGGCACTTTCTTTTCTTTGCACAGCTCACTTTTAATGTGGATTTTTAAATAATCAAGGAGTAGGGAATTAGATGGATCAGCTCTGGAAAGCGAATCACCAGCATGTGTACACCTGTATTGTTTTCTGAAAAAAGACCCAGTTTAAAAGCCTTGCTAGGTGGTTTAACACATAGAAAAGTGGGTGGGGTACAACGTTGGGTTCCTCAAGGGAGGAGGCCACAGTGAGTCAGCTGTGCTTTCACACTGCACACTAAAACCCGTTCGATGTGACAGAGTTGGAGATGGGCCTCGAGGACAGCGTCCTGCTCCTGCACTCACAGACAATCCCTTGGGGCTGGGTTTCTCCTGGAAGCCGCTGACCCCAGGGCCCTCACATGATGGGCAGCAGTGCAGTGGACGGGATCGCCATTAGCACTTGGAAAAGGCAGGGCCGCCACCACCCCAGATAGCCACACTTCCTTTACAGAGAACTACTTGACTTCAGGTCATAGGACAGCAAATAGTTAAAAAAAAAAAAAAAAAAAGTCATACACAGCAGGAGCCTGGATGTTGGATGCCTGCAGGAGCCTGGTGGAAACCACCACCATCAAAGGTTGATTAATTGAAGTAAAAGAATTTAAGTCTTTATTTCTAAACTGTTGCATGTGGACCCCAGTGAGCAATAATCCCCCGGGCAAAATCAACCAAAAATATAACTTAAAAAAAAATTCCATCCTTTATAATTACTGTGAAACTTCATGGTGTATATTTTCAGACTTGAACAACCGTGATCTTTTTATTACCCTATTATGAAATGATTATCAAATTCAGTTATTTCTCATGGCTTCTTGTTTCTCTCAGAAACACAGCCTACGGGTGTAAGGAAGTTGAACTCTTGCTCTATGGAATCATGTACTGAAGATGCCATTTATTTTAGTTTAAAAAGCAAAAGGGAGGCAGTTCCTTCCAGTGACTAAAATGGTTTAACTTAAAGTTTAATTAACAAAAAAAAAAGCCACATTCCCATTTTTCCAATTCACAAAGACAAGTTTTTCTTTAAAAATATGCCTGAAACATATTACAGATAATAATATCCCAAATGATTACTATGTAAACATTGTCATTACAATGAAATTAATATGATATCAGCTCCATTTCACATTGTAAACAGCAGGACTGGATGCGAAAGCCTATTTAGACGGTCCGGGGTTTGTGCAGGTTTTTAAGTGAACCATACAAAATCTACATTGTTCTACCTTCTTGTCAAGAGGATCCGTCTGTTTCCAATTATTGGCCTTCAACTGATGGAGTTCATCAAATTTCATACTAATGTTTTCTATGGACAACTGCAGCATGTCCCAAAACCCCGCCAGGTCCTGGGAGGTGGGTCTCGGATGGGCATTAGGATTCTGTGCAAGAGAAAGAAAAAACAGGAGGCTTTAGAGACGATCACAATGGGGGGCAGACACAGGGAGGCGGGCAGCACGGGACAGCGAGCTCAGGTCGGTCTTTAGACAGGAGGGAAAACGAGGCCGCACGTGGTAGTTCTGTCCCCTCCTTGGCTGAGCCAGTGGTTCTCAGTGTCAAGGCTGTGAATTTCTCTCGTGAGACGGGAGAGTCTGTGTCAGTTGGGCAAGGCTGCGGGAAACGCCCATGTCACTGGCTGTTCCACACACCGTACATCCTGCAGCCACGGCCTTGGGAAAATGCAGTCTCTTAGGTGGGATATTTGGGGGCAGGACACACAGTTTACTCCCAGAACAGGTAAGGAATCAACACTGGCTCCTATAGACACGAGGAGTGAAATGCTAAGCAATCAGTGATAAGTAATGAAACACTATTTTCAAAGTGCCATGTGTAGGGGATTGAACCCGGCACCCTGCATGTGTGAGATGCAGAGTTTACCTCTAGTGTACACACCTGGGCCCCAAAGAGCACTGTTTGTTACAATATTCCTCACAAAGCACAGGGTCCCGAGTTCAATCCCTGGTACCAAAAAAAAGAAAAAAGAAAAAAGATATTCCTAACAGAGGCATTCATCATGGGACTGCTCTGACCAGTCCGGAGGTGGGCGGCTTTCTGACTGCAGCAGAACACAGCGAGGGAGAACACAGCACATCCACACATGTGCGTACGCCCGCGCACGCGGCTGCTAGCATGGTGTTTAAGGGCGCGTCTTCGTCCCTGTCCACACACCCCTACCACGGGAAGGATGAACCTTCATCTCTGGTAAAAATACAACCAAGAGACAGAAGGGGTTGAGGCAACGGCTCACCCCTCCTGCAGTCATCTCTTGGCATTCGAGGCGCCTGGATGGACTAGGGAGCCTCAAGGCAAATAATACATGAGGCCAGTTTGTGCTCCTAAAACGAATCCCTAAGTGTGGTATTTATGTGCGCTGGAGTACTACTCTGCCGTAAAGAAGGACACACCTCAGCGACTGGAGGCCATAATGTTAAGGGAGGTAAATCAGACTCATGGATTTAAATATCACAGAAACCCGAAGGGTAAATAAAGTGCTAAATAACAGAAAGGAGGAAGTAGGGGATCATTTCCAAATGGGAAGGGAAACAAGAGATGGAGGGAGGGGGGAAAATGGAGGGAAAAGGGATTTTAAAAGGAGAATTGAAGGGAAAAATGGAAATTTCCTATTTTGCAAATGGGAAGGGAACAAGGGCTGGAGGGAAGACAGAGGGTCGGAGGAGAAGGGGACAAAAAAGATGTTGGGTACACGGACAAACTCCCCACGAGGAGTGTGATCATCATGTATGCCAGATACATAAGAATAAAAATGAAGTAAAACCACTGCTAGGAAATGTTCTTGGATGCACTGGAGTCATTGGCCTGGCTCAGAATATAGATTGAGATGTGTTTGTAAATGTATAGTTCTAAAACTATCCCTGATCCTAAAACTCGTCAGAAGAAGTCAGTTCCCAAATTTCTAAGTGGTTTGATCAGGATTAATGTTGATCCCAGAGGCCGGGTACAGCTCAGTTGATGCACACACTTAGGGCGTGCAGGGCCCTGGGTTCTGCCCCTAGCACGGAAGAAACCTGCATTCTAATGACACCTGAACGGGCAAAAGTGCTTCTCTGTGATATTCTGATTGGGAAACAACAAAAAGTTTCTCAGCATTTAGATGTTCAGGGTAGAGAGATAACAGCTTCGACACAGAGCTTCTCAAAACCTTTCCTGAGCTCACAGCCATTGTTTGGCCTTCCTGGCAACTAAAAACAAAACTGTTTCCATTTTGAAGTTCCGGGAAGTCGCCTGGGTCACCGGCTCTGTTGGCCAAATTGTTTGAGGTCACAGGTGCAAGAGATGACACAGGTAGAATGGCCCCTGTCTGCAGGTTGGGATCCGGGGCTTTTTAGGATTTGATTCTCACATTCGCCGATACACAGCCTGAAGGTGGTGTGGAGGGCGCCTGCCTTCTGGCTGTGACCTGTCCCGCGAGGGCCCGTGTGGAATTTCCGCTCATAGTGCCGTGTCCGTGCCCCACGGGTCAGAGCTGGGAGATCTCTGATTTCCGGTTTGGGTCCCTGTGGCTCCGTGTGGAACCGACCCTGTGGTGTCTTCTCGCGTGCGCTCCCCTGGGTTTGGGCAGCGCGTGGCCTCCCCTCCAAGAGTCCTTTCGACCCCACGATGTCAGAAAACGGACGTGTTAGGGAGCGGAATGGGTGTGGGCGCCCGCCGTTCTCCAGCGAGACGGGACGGAGGCCATGGGCAGCAGGCCGTGGCCATCACTCCTCCGGGAAGCAGGGGGACGGTGGAAGAGGCTGCCTCCGCCCAGGTAGCCTGGAAAGGCCGCCTGCCCTCCCTCATCACGCCTGGGGCTGCCTGTGGTCACGTGTGTTTCACAGTCGAGAGCTGCTGTTTCCGTCCTCCAGCAAGAAGGGTTCGGTTCTGACCCACCGTAGTCACTTTGAGGCAGCCGTAGATCCACGCGGTGCCGCCGCCAGGTCATCCAGGGGTGAGGAGGGACGGGCAGGGAGTGAGGACAGTCCGAATGCCCACGCCCCTGCTCCTCCTCTGGAACGCATGAGAACAATGTCCCTGTTAGGCTCCACCGGGTCATTGTGGGGACCGAACCAGGACGGAGTGTGGCGCTGCTGCCCTTCCCTGCGGCGGCCGGAGTGACCAGCCCTGTGGCCCTCACGCGTCACTGCTACGCTCGCAGTGCCACGCCAATGGCACAGTCCGGCGGCCACGTCAGAGACTCACATCTCACCAGCGTGAGCGGTAAAGTCAGCGGCCGAGGCATCTGCGCTCCTTCTGTGGTCTCCAGTGAGAGCCACGCCGGTCTACGGGAACGGGAATCAGCGGACTGGCTTTCAAGGTTAACAGTTCCTAGAAATCAGCAAGCTTTGCCAAAAGTGTGGTCTGCAATTTCATTTTTAAAGTCTGCACAGTGTTTACTTTCTAACCATAATAAACTGGCCCAACTGTCTAGCAGTTCTTCCAACAAGGACTCTCCGCACCCCGCTGGTGACTTCCTCCTGCACGGACTCGCTGTGAGCAGGGAGCTTTATGAGGGACCCTCCTACTTCTAGAGAACAAGGCGGTGTGTTAGCTGGGCCCTGGGACACCTCCGCGCCTGGCAGACTTAGCGATTCCTACACCTGACTCGTGGCAGAAGCTCAATAAAACACATGTTGAAGTGGATCCACTTACCAAGGCGTTTACTACAGGGGTGTGCGTGTGTGCGCGGTGTGATGGTCTGCAGAGAAGCTTGGGGAAGAGGGGACGGAGAGCACCTCCCCTGAGTACACCTTGTGCTTTGCTCCAATTGCGTTCTGTCTGGCTATGTCGTTTCTAGTCTTTTGGTCCCTTGCAAACAAAATTTCTGGTGGGGAGTGAAGAAAGCATCTGCGACACAGAATTAAGACTCCAAAATCATATTTTGGATCATTTAGATCGCAAGTAATCACGTTTGCACTTTCTATACATAAATAATTCACTTTTGATTTTCTACGTTAGATCTTGACCAGCATTTGAGCCACAAAAACTATTCTTGTGGAATTACGCTTAGAGCCACAGGAGCAATTTTTATTTTAAAAGTTCAATCAAGAAAGGTCTTGCCCTTTGACTTTTAATCAGCTTTAACAATACTATCGTTGGGCTGGGGATTTAGCTCAGTGGCACTGCGCCTGCCTTGCAAGCGCACGGTCCTGAGTTTGAGCCCTGGTACTGCGGAAAAAAGAAGCTATCCCTGGTAGTGATGCTTTTCTTTCTTTATCTTGCTTTATTTTATTTTTACACATGTAAGAAGGATGAAGAACTCATTTATTTCAGGGAGATCATGTCTGTCCTTTGTGATAGATACCCTTGGCCTCTGGTCTTGGGAATTAAAGCAAAAACTTGAATAGAAAATAGCCATTGACAGCTATTTTAGAAAGAGAAGCGCCATCCGAAGTGATTTTCTTTGCAATATGATTTCTGAGATGTCAGGCTGCTGATTATTTCAGTTAGGAATAATAAAATCGGAGATATCATGAGAAAGCCAAGAAAGTGGAAAATTTTCAGTTATAATAATTCAGGAAATGGAAGTTTTTTTCCTCTCTCCTAAGATTATACAAGTATAAGATAAACATTTTCAGTTTGAAGAAGGCGTCTGGAAACAGCGGTCCTGCCAGGTGAGGCTGGGCGGGATGACCCAGGTTCAGAGCCAGCCTGAGTCCAAGTTCTTTTGGGGGCCCTGCAGGAGCAGAGAAGGGGGGTGACGGGAAGGTTACCTACCAGGTTTTCTTCACACAGTTCTCTGAACTGGTAGAATTTCTGGGCCATGAGGAGTTGGGCACTGCCCACTGCTGTTCGGATTTTCCCTAGAACTGGAAAAGCAAACAGACAAGGAGTTTACACGCGGGCTGGGGGTGCAGTCAGGCTCCTCATCCAGCAGAGAGCAAGTCACGCCGTCCCAGGCAGGGACACGGCAGGCCCCGCACCCACCCTGCGCCGCCTGGCCTGGCCGCCTCAGCCCCAGGTCTCTGCCCAGCTTGGGCACGGTCCTCCGGGACGCTGGACTTTTCCATCCCAGCCCTGCGCTACCCAGAGAAGCGTTGCTTTTAAACCTCTTTCGCACAAGGATGATTTTGGCACAGTTGAGGTGTGGGGCCTGCTGCCCTTCCTCCGGCCAGCTGCAGGGCCCAGCGGACCAGGTGGGGGCAGAACCGGAAATGGAAACCTGGTTAGAACCCCCCCCCCAGAGCTTTAAGCTATCTTGGTTGGGCTGCTCTGAATTATACAGAATTCACAATCTCAGAGCGGAATTAGTTCTCCTTTTCTCAGCAGATTCCCTGCAAGTCTGAGAAAAAAACAGGAGAGAAAGGAACTTCATTTCCCAGGGTTTTTGAGGAATTTGCTCTTCTGCATGTAAAGCTGGCCACCTGGTAATGGGTTCTACCTGGGCAGGACTCAAATATCTCAGCATCTCCAGCCAGGCAACGCACAGCATTTCCACATTCTTTCCTTTTTATTTCTATTTAATTAATTAATTTATTTACTATTTTTGAGATAGAATACCACTATGTAGCCTAGGTTGGCCTTGAACTTCAGGTGATCCTCCCACCTCAGCCTCCCCAGTGCTGTGACAACAGGTGTGCACCACGACATCTGGCTCATCTATTCCTCCCTATGTCATGGTCCCACCAAACACCTCAGGAGCAGACATTCACCTCCTCAGTCCTATCCCAGGTCCCCCTCGACAGCCCATCTGGCAATCATTTTCTTGGCCTAAGTGTGTTTATTTTCTTTCCAATCTGATTTTCAGTCTTTGGGATGCTTATACCTTTCCTCTTTGGTTGAAGAATTAGCTGTATGGGAGTCCACTCACCCCTAGAGAGTAAACTCCCTGCAGTCTGGTAGGCTCAGGCAGGTAGGGTCCAAGTTTGAGCCCAGCCTGGGAAGGTTATTGATTTAAAAAAACTACAAAGGTTGGGGATGTGGCTCAGTGTGAAGGTTCAGTCCTCACCGAGCGTCTGAGTGGTCAGAGGCACAAGAAGGGGACGAGGACGGCAAGCTGCCCTGCCGGTCTGCGCCGCTCCGTGGTGATGGAACTCCCGAAGGCTGGGCAGGTGTCTTCTGGGTCACCTGCCCCACATGAGTGAGGTACGCGGAGGACAGCCCGACCCTGAGGCTCAAGGAAACCACTCCGAACAGGCAGGACTCCAACAGCACATCTCAGAACGGTTCTGAGGAGTGGCGGTCACAGCGGCCGGGAACTGTTACGGAGACTCCAGCTCTTTGGAAACACCTTTTGGTTTGTGTTTCGGGATGAGGTTTCACTGTGTAGCCCAGGCTGGCCTTGAACTTGTGGCAGTCCTCCTGCCTCAGCCTCCTGAGTGCTCCGATTGAAGGCTGTGCCCCTGTGCCTGGCCTTCTGATGCCTCTAAAAATGTTGGTTCTCCCATCCCAGCTGCGTCAGATGCCACTAGGATCAGCTAAGGGAAGCAGTGGTTCTCAGAGGAGAAAGCACCGCCCTCAGCAGTCCTGGTGACACAGGACCATGTGGGGGGCCTTCCTGTGACGTCTCCCTGGAGTACAGCAAGGGCCAGCTTTCCTCACTTGGCAGAGTCCAGAGAGGGCCCTGGGTTGGGAGCCTTGGCAATAGAACCTGGGTTTCGCCCTGTGTTTCTGGGTAGAAATTGCCTGCTGGCCATAGGACACTTGCATCGTCCAGTGTCCTAGGCCTGGGATCAGAATGACGAGCTCAAGTGAAGCCATGAATCTGGAAGGCTTTGCACAAGGAGATGGCAGCTTATATTCCCTTCTCTTCCATGGAAACAAAAACACTTCAGTTTTAAGAAAGAAACTCTGGGGCTAGGGATTTAGCTCAGTGGTGCCACTGCCTGCCTCATAAGCATAAGGACCTGAGTTTGATCCCCGGTACAAAAGAAAGAAAGAGAGAAAGAAAGAAAGAAAGAAAGAAAGACAGACAGACAGGGAAAGAAAGTCTTCCAGGTGTGGAGGCTGAGGCAGGAGGATCACTGTTGAGTTCAAGGCCAGTCTGGGCTACATAGTGAGACTCTGTCTCAAAAAAACAAGAACAAAACAAAACAAAACCAAAGAAACTTGCTGCTACAGTTTTTCTGGCTTTTAGTTTGTTCCTTTGTTTTCCTATTAGACACCCTCTGGGATGTGAGATAAAATCTTTTCTCCTGAAAGTAAATTTAATGTTTGCTACATACACCCTGAGGAGGTAAGAAAAGAATACAGAATGACTGGGAAAGCAGGGGCGGAGAGCACAAAGCAGAAGGCCAGGAGTTGGTAAAGAAAGAATAAGAGAGAAGCACAGTGACGCTGATTTCAAAGTACTCTTTTGGGCGCAGGGGAAGGGGTCACTCTAGGAAGCCCAGGCTGGGCTTGAACGTGCGATCCCCCTGCTTCAGCCTCCTGTAGTGCTGTGAGCCTGTGGGGGCGGATTCCTGCCTCCCCCGTCCTCTGTGCTCTTTTCCCTCAATGTTTACAAAACACGGGGCCTGAACCTTCTTGGAACTTCCGCCCTAGCCATCTCTCTCTAGGGGGCAGCAGCCCCAGCCTCCTGGGTGCAGGTGCGGGTCGGCACTCCCCAGAACGGACTCATCGTAACCCTCGGTTGCCTTATTCTCCTTTCTCCCGCCCTCCAGCCACCGTTCTCCTTCACTCGGTCCATCTGCCTGTTTCGTGTTTGTCTTTTTCTTCTGAAGACAGAATCTCACTGTGTTGCTCAGGCTGGTCTCAAATTCCTGGACTCAAGCCATCCTCCTGCCTCAGCCTCCTGGGCTGCTGGGACTTGGGCACGTGCCACCCCAACTGCCTGGTTTCGGTACCTGGTATACAGAGACGCATGGCATTGTCTTTCTGCAGCTGGCTCGCTTCACTTAATATAATGTTCTCTGGGTTCTCCTGGGTTGTCATATATGAGTGATTTCTTTTTAAGGTTGAACGATATTCCATTTTCTTTATCCACAGAGCGTGGTTTCTTTTCTTTACCATCACTTTCCAGCCAGTGCCAATGGATGGGTGGAGGGAGGAGCACACGGACCCTGCCACCGTCACACATTTTGAGGCCAACCTGGGCTACACAGTGAGACCCTGCCTCAAACTCAAGATAATAAATGATGATCACACATCATAATAAGAAGCAGAGAAAGACTTTTGTGGGGAAGAGGGTTATTTATGAAATGCAGGATGTGAAACACTCTGCTGTACTCAGCCGTGAAGGAAAGGGCATTTCTCCCCTGTCCGTGGAGCCTGTGGGGTGTGGCTTTTATCACAAGGAGTGGTGGAAAGATACAGCAAATGCTTAAATTAGATAAAAAAATTATTTCAGTAAAGACACATCGCCAAGCACAATGGGATGAGTGTGTTCAAATCAAGGGGGCATTTTGAGTATTCTGTTTTTTTTTTCTGTCGGTACCGGGATTTGAACTCAGGACCTTGTGCTCTCGAGGCAGGCATGGCACCACTGAGCTACATCCCTGGCCCCCTTCTGAGTATTCTGAAAGGGACTCGTGGCAGTGTGTCTTTTCTTGTAGACATTTTTCATTTAAACATTCACCACCACATCATGTGATCAACGTCCCTGATCAAGCACATACAGCAATGTCTGTCAGATAAAACGGTGCCAGCACCTCTGCACCCTCCGCGTTCACAGGATCAGACACTGTGCGACCTCTGGCTCTTCCCAAACTCAAAATGACCTCGGAAGGGAAATGTTTGGGATCCATTCAGGACACTGAGGCAGCCAGGACACTGTAACTGAAGACACTGCTGGCTCCAGAGCTGCCTCAGAGGGTGGCAAGGATGATGGCGTGCGTGAGTTCAACACGAGGGGCATCTGGGGGAGATGCACGGCAATGTGTCTTTCACTGTAATAAAACTGAAAACAGCTCACTGCATCTCTCCATCACACTTCACAGAGGCTCGGGTGGGCGGGGAGGGAACGCCTCTTGTCACCTTGCTGGGACTCCAGGCAGCTTAGTTTCAGGGTCCCAGCGACAGCAGGTAGAGCAAGGCACTGAGACCCAGTGACTAAGATACAATACCCAACACCCACAATTTAAAGGAGGAGAGGTTTCTATTGGCTCACATTTCAGGCCAGGGCTGGCTGGATCCAAGGGAGGACAGCGTGGCAGGGAGGTAAGGGTGAGAAGAGCTGCTCAAAGCATAGCGGGCCCAGGAGCAGAGAGAAGGGAGGAGCCAGGGCGGGGATGAACCCCAGCAGGCCGTGCTGCCAGTGTCCCGCCTCTTCCAACCAGGTCCCGCCTCCGAACAGCGAGGCTGCTGTCAGCCCCGAGGCAGTCACCCTCCACAAGCCCAGCTACGTAATCACAGGCTCTGGGGACTCCAGACAGGAGCCCTGCTGCAGCCCTAAGGGTCCATGCTCGCGCTTAACGTGGCCCCTGGTCCCACAGAGCTGGCACGAACCCTCCCCTGAGTAGATGAAGAAAATGAGAGGAGGCCTGCATGATACTCCGTCTCCACGTCCTGTCTGCTTCTGATATTGCCCCATACCCAGCCCTCCAAACCTCCCACCCGATCGGGCTCAAACTTGCAATCCTCCTGCTTCAGCCTCCCAGAGTGCTGGGATCCCAGAAGAGGGCCGCTCCCATCTGTGTTCTTGTCCTTTTTCCTTCCCCTCCCGCGCTCCAGGAGCTGCTGAGTGTGGACATCTCTTGTTCCCAGACCTCTGCCTGTCTGCTAGCACCTCGAGTCCTCCCCGGCCTCGTGGGCCCCTCCAGCTAACACAAAACCCTTTCTCCCAGGCCCTCTGGCTAGGACTGTGGGGAGGCAGCTCCTCAGAGAGGGGTATAGAGCACCGGTGTGGGCCCTGGTCCACTGGGTCTGGTGCCCATACAGCAGACGACCATCTGCAAGCCCAGGACAGAGAGAGAAGAAACAGACTCCTTTGTCCCAGGCTTCTGGCTTGGGACCCTGAGAAATCAGTGTGTGCTGTTTCCCGCCTTGGCCCCTGGCGCGGGGCACTTGGAGGTGGCCGCCCTGCAGACTTGCGCAGTCCCTGAAGCCCTGGTTCTCCAGAGGCGAGGTCTGCTTCATCACCCAGCTGCCATCTGACCTCGCCCCTGTAGCCCGGCTTTCTCCACCTTCCCGAGGACACTGCGTCTGGCCCGGGATTCCACACCCTGGCTCCCTCCACGTTCGCTGTGATCAGGACACAAGGGAGTGTTTACTTTAGAACGACTATAGTGAAAGACGCATCACTCTGAGCGCCCTCGGAAGACCCCCCTCCTTCTGACACCCTCCTCCCATCGTCCTGGCCGCTTTCCTGAGTGTCCTTAGTTGTGCCGTCCTGGCGGCCTTGATGTCCCAAGTCCATTCAAATTATTTCCCTTTCGCAGTCATTTTGGCTTTGGGGAAGAGCCGGAAGTCCTACAGGGCCAGATCTGGTGAATAAAATGCTGAGGATGCATCATTAGTTTTTTTTTCTTTTTGGAGACAGCGTCTCACTACGTAGTTGAGACTGACCTGAAACTTACTATGTAGCCCCGGCTGGTCTCGAACTCACAGCGATCCTCCTGCCTCAGCCTCCCAAATGCTGAGATTACAGGCATGCACCACCATGCCTGGCCCATCATTAGGATTTATTGGAAAGAAATTGACGTTAAGTGTTTAAGTCCATTCCAGACACTCACTGAGGCAGCCACAAAAAGGACACGGATGGCCGGGTGTGGTGGCGCACATCTGTAATCCCAGCACTGGGATTCTGGTGGGCCCCACAGGCTGGGGCCGTCCCTGTGGAAGCGCCCAGTGTGTCCTGGTCCCTTCTCCACCTGGGGGGCACCACACGCTTCTCATGCAGCGCTGTGCCCCTGGCTGCTGTCACTCGGTGTCCTGGGCACATGGGCTTGTTTTATTCCTGACCCGCATGGATTTCACATGAGTGCCTCTTGTTTTCTTTTTAGGAGCTCAAAATCAGGGGCTAACAATAAAGATTTGAATTTTCCGATAGAAAGCTTCATACGCTCTAAAGAAAGCCAGAGCTCCCACGTGGCTCTGGAAAGAAAACACCGGCTTGTTATAAAGAGCAGGCACGTGAGGGATGCAGTGCTGTGCGCCCCTGGGCCAGCTACTCAGAAGGCTGAGGCAGGACAATCGCTTGAGCCCAGGAGGCAGGGACCAGCCTTGGCAATACAGTAAGATCCCAAACTTTTTAAAAAACAGAGCAAGTTGAAAAAACAAAACAACAGAAAACTCCACTAATTTCGTCGTTTTGAGTCCAGACCTCTCCAGGAGTCTCACTTATAGAAGCTGCTTATGTTTGGGGTCCGTATTTCTCAGCTCCCACCAGCTGTAAAATAGTGTCCTACCTATTGTCCGGTTCCTGGGAAAGTGCAGCTGTGCACAGTGGACAGAGACAGAGTAGCTGTGCATCTCTGTGAGCCTGTAACTTACACTGAGGTTTGCATACCGTCCCTGGCTCCTAATTCCCTTCCCCTGGGAAAGTCGTGAATTCATCTGGAGTTTGTCTTCCCCACGGCAGCCTCCAGGAGCTCTGACCCTCTCCTGCCAGCTCGGCCATAAAGAAGTGTGGGACCTGCCTGGTGTGACCGTGGCGGACAGGACCCCTTTCCGGGGGCTGTGGTGGGGACCTGGGCACAGGCAGCCGATGCGCTGGTCAGCCCATTGGGCTCCGGTCCGAAGTGCCCAAGCTGGCACCGCACCTCTGCAGGAAGCCTCCACACAAACCCAGGGCCGGGCCTGGGGGTCCCAGAGGCGGTCACTGGAGGAGGCTGCACGCCGCTCCCGTATCCTGCCCTGCACATTTCCGCGTCTGCTTCCCTCCCGGCATCCTTTGTCATGGGCTGGTGACCTCCCCTCCTGCCCACCTAAGTGTCACCGGGAAATGAGCAGAACCCACTGGGGCGCGGGAGTCCTCACAGCTGGTTTTCAGAGGCACAGGTGGAACAGCCTGGGCTTGTGATTGGCACTGCAGGGTGTGTGTGTGTGTGTGTGTGTGTGTGTGTGTGTTGCGTGCAGGCTTTGGAACTGAACCTTCACCTGAAGGACTGGATGCTACGTCCAGGCAGAGAGCTGCTGTCCATGGCGAGCTGGATTAGAGGACACCTGCTGGTGTCTGCCGTGGAATGAGTCGCCTCTGTGCTGGCTGGCAGGAGAAATCCCCACCCCTCTGCGGGATGCGTCTGTGTTACAAGTGTGAGTATGCAGTAGAGAAACTGACTTGCAGTTCTTTTTCCTTCTGTATCCACACGATCTGCCTTGATCCAGTAAAATAAAAGCACTGTACACTGCGTTGGAGTCTGTGGCGTTGGTATTCCACACAAATGTTCTTGAAAGAGTTCTTACTGGTGAAAATAATCTGAGGTCTTGCTCTGTGAGGAAAATAATCTGAGGCCGCTCTGCAATTCTGGGATAGCAGATGCCCTAGTGAGGAGCAGGGCTGGGTGTCCCGGTCCCTGCCTCTTCTGGCCCCACTCGGCCCCCGGACCAGCAGGGAAGGAGCGCTGCAGGGTCCTCAGACCTGCAGACTCGGAAGTCATCCCCAGGAGCATCACACAGCACTTCCTCTGGGAGCCTGCCTCTTCCCCTGTGCTCACTAATTTCAGGGTGGCCGAGACTCAAAGCAGAGAGCAGGAAGTGTGTGCCCGTGTGTGTGTGTGTGCGGGTGTGCACGGGGAGGGCCCCCTAAAAAGCTTCACTTTCAAAGTAAGATGAGAACCAAACCAAAAGCAGCTCGGTCCCACCCATCTGGCTCCCTGCTCAGCAAGGCCTGGTGGCCCACGGTGCTGTGGTCCGGGGCCCACGTGCCTGCTGACGGCTCCGACTCAACCCCTCAAGGAGGTGACCTTGCAGCTCCTCGGCCAGCAGCCAGCGCTGGGACCAGGCCAGGCCCTGACCCGGCCCAGGCTCTCAAGGCCGAGCTTCGCCACCCCCCACCATCCCCCAGGCTCAGGGGGGTGGGGGGGCGCCTGCCTCCTGCACCTGCCGCCCACTCACGCTCCGGGTCCGCAGCTTGTCGCAGATGACGAAAGCCAGCAAGTCCCACGTGCGAGCAGTGATCAGAAGATACTGTGTCTTCAAATTTTAAACATGCATTACTTTTTAAATAAACTAAGTTAAAATGAACCTTACTTTGTAAACAATCTCACTTTCTAAAGAACGCATTCCCGTTAAAGGCAGCTCGCTTTAGGGAACCCCCAGGCTCCCCTTCGCTTTGCAGGCAGGCACTCATCCCATCCTCCAGCCTCTTTCTGAAGCGCTCCGGAGCTCCCTTTCGTGAGTGTCTGCAGTTGAGCTGTCCTGGCTGCCTCGACGTCCTGGCCCGATTCAGAACGTTTCCCTTTCATGGTCATGAGCAGAGGCCAGAGGTCGCAGGGTACCAGGTCCGGTGAATAAGGTGGATGAGGACCCAGCGTCGTGTTTTTAGGACCCCGCCTTCCGGTGGGCGGCACCTGGAAGCACCATTTACCGGATTTGTCACACCTGAGAAGGACACTCAGGAAAAAGGCCCCAGAGCGGCTTCAGGAGGTGCGAAGCGAGAGGGAGCATGCCGAGGGGGCCTGGTGGTAACGCGTCACTTCCTATAGCAGGTTTTTAAAATGTGAACCTTGCCCACAGGGTTCCACCGCGCCTGGTAGGCAGAGAAGAGGCAGAAGGAGCATCAGGAGACACATCCTCCGGCTGCTGAAACCTGAGCCCCGCCGCAGCCCGAGGCTGGTCCCATCTGTCCGCTTCACTCGCCAGTTAACACCAGCGTCTCCGTCCCACGGCCCGCCACCTCCCGGACAGCTGTTCCGCACAAGGGCACCATTGTCTGGGAAGAGCCGGTGTCACTTAACGGGCAGGGCCGGCCAAGTGCATCTGTCAGCAGCTACGTTGAGCACCCCGCTGGCTGCAGACCTGCGTTACTGGGGTGTCAGCCAAACCCCACTATCAGCTGGGAAGGGGGGCGGTGCAGGACGCAGACAAGAACGGGAGGCTTTGTTCTGCTCTGCTTTTATCCTGGAGGGGAAGAGCTGGCCAGCACTGGCTGCGCTTGGCAGTGCGCTTGGTGAGTTCCCGCCCGCGGCCAGGCCTCTCCCAGAAGGCGAAGGCGGCGTCACCGGGATGGATGGGGAACCGAGCAGTGATTCCAGATTCCAAAACGACGGGATCTTTGCTTCCTCAAGGGTCTAATAGAGATGATTACAACTTCCGGACAGCCAAGGGCCCTCGTACCTCAAGGTGCCCGTGAGAAAAGGGTTCCAATGGATTCCTCCGCTAAACTATTTTATTTTTTTGCTGTGGACATAGTATATTGTGAGTTAAGAAAGATATTTCATAAGCTATTGTGTGTGTGTGTGTGTGTGTGTGTGTGTGGTATGGCGGACTGAACCAGGGCCTGCTCACTGAGCTCCATCCCCAGCTCCTTTTATTCTTTATTTTGAGACATGATCTCACTGAGTTGTTCCATTACCCGGGCTGGGCTTGAACTTGCCATCCTCCTGCCTCAGCCTCCCCGAGCGATTGCGTTATGGGTGTGTAGCACTGTGCCCCGCCTCTCAACTACTACTTTAGTGTGCAGTGGGAAGCACTCATCATATTCACTAGACATTTTCAACTATTTAAAGAGAGGATAATTGATACTCTACAAAATAAATTAAGCGAGTATGATTAGAACGTTTGTTTCTGTCCTACATATATCTTTTTGTGGTGATTACGAAGACAGGATCTCCTGGGAGGAGTTTATTACGAAGCCACTTTTTTTTTCTTCAAAAAAAGAACACAAAATTTATTACAGCCGGTTGTGATAGGGCATGGCTTTAAACCCAGCATTTGGGAGGCTGAGGCAGGAGGATCCCTGCAAGTTCAAGGCCAGCCTGAGCTACATACTGAGACCTTGTCTCAAAAAACCCTCCAAAAACAACAATAATAATAATTCCATACAAAAGGTGTAGGAGCAAGAGGAGCATCCCAGAGTAGGAAGTAAAGAATGTATCCATGATTGGCTAAGACATGGCTGTAACTGTGCTCGACTTAGTCATCAAGGCAGGTTTTTCCTGATGTGTACAGACGAAAAACAGACAAAACCCAGTCGCTTGGCACACGGTTCTGCTTACTGAACCGGCCTGGCCTCTTCCTTTACCACCACGCTGATGAAGATGAGAGCCAGAAGGGCTGGGGCCTGAGCTCAGGGGCACCGCACAGGTCCTAAGTTTAATCCCCGGTATCAGAGAGAGAGGGAGAGAGAGAGAGAGAGAGAGAGAGAGAGAGAGAGCACGCGAGCGAGCTTCCTTCAGGGAACTGGTTGTACCAAGGTATCTGCAGCTCTAGGCTGGCAACCAAAGGTGCAGGAGGGCGCAGTACAGGTGACAGGTGGAGACCCTGGACAGGACACTGCCACAGAGCTGTGTGAGCAGAAGCAGAGTGGCCCTGTGGGTCCCTAGCCCGCTGCCCGGTGGTGTGAGGACAACAACGACACCCCCTGCATGTCTCTTCCAGGTCACTTGATCCTAGGAGTTCAAGGCCAGCATGGCAGAATAACAAAACCTCGTTCTCTTTCCTTGCCAGAATGAAAGGAAATTATGATTGTTTTCATTAGGAAGTTAAGTGTGGCTAAGATTAATAAATGTCCTTCGTAAGTGTGAACTACATAGTGAGGTGACATGACACTTTGGGTTTCCTTGAAAGTACTCGGGCAAAAATAACAAAACAAACAGAAGAAAAATAAGACTGAGCTGGATATGGTGACCCAAGTCTGTAACTGCAGTCCTCTGGGAGGCTGAGGCAGGAGGATTGCAAGTCCAAGCCCGGCCTGGGCCACTTTGTGGTGTAGTGGGTCCCTTTCTCAAATAGTTGAATACACATATGAGCTGTCAGTGCAGTTTAGTGCAAAGGTTCTATGTTCAACTCCCAGTACCAAACACAAAAGAAAGAAGGACTGGCCAGTTACCGGACAAAGTGATGAACACGTGAAGAGTTCATTATATTAAATGCTCTACTTTAATGTATATTTTTATGTTTGTGATTAAAAAGCTAAATGGTTATTTTTAAAACAGATTTTTAAAAATGCATCATCCCAGCACTTAGGAGGCTGAGTCAGCAGGACCTGGAGTTCAGGGGCTATCTGGGCAATGCAGTGAGTCCAAGGCCAGTTTGGATTACATACTGAGGACTTGTCTAAAAAAACGAAAAACCAAAAACCAAAGACAAAAGCAAACCAAAGGGCCAGGCATGTAGCTCAGTGGCACAGAGCCTGCTTGGCACGTGCAAAGTCCTGAGTTTGATCCCCTGTACTTCCGCCACCAAAGAAGACCCAAAATGAAAACTAAGTTGGCACAGTGGCCCGCATCTATATTCCCAGCGCTCAGGAGGCTGAGGTAGGAGGACTGCTTTGATTTTGAGGTCAGCTTGGACTACACAGTGAGACCCTGTCTCAAAAAAATAAATAAATAAAATTAAAACTATATTGTGACAGAACTCTTCGAGGTGATTCCCTCACAAAAATAAGCAGGCTTTATGGCCACCATTGAATTTTTTTGATTAAAAAATACTATCAGTTGAAAGATCCACCGTTAATTTAATAGTTTTTCAAAGGAAAATAAACATACAATGTTAAAATGCACACTGATTACACATTATATCCCAATTTCAAAATTGTTGCAAATGTGTAAAATGTGTCTCAGAATTGAGGTAAACCTGTCATTTGTTAATAAGGTTAAATTAAATTTGGCCTAAAGCTGGCACTGTACATGTTAGGTTTGGCCTACAGGTTTCTCCGTATATGGTGAACTGCAAGCTAACTTGCTGTGAAACCAACTGTAACCTAATATTATAAGCAACTGAGTCTCAGCCAATCACAAGCAACCATCTATCAGGGGGAGGCTGTACCTGATTGGTCTTTGTATCTGACTTCCGGTTGCTGTGGGCCACTTCCTTTCGTCTGGCTACGGGTTTCACCTTGGTACTGGTAATGGCTTTGAGGCCTGTCCAGTTTGGCCCTGGACGCAACTTGATGCAAGACTTTTGTCCCAGTACTCGTCATTTGTTTCGTATTTGACACACGAGCCACAACCTGTTGGTATCCATTGCTCTGTGGCTCGGTACCTTTCTAGCCAAAACTGTTCCGTTCTGGTAGATTTTGGTCCCCACTGCTCCTCCCAGAGCCAATTAAGTGTGGGGACAGAGGGGCTGCTGTCAATATGACCTGTCCACCTGCTGGACACTGGTTCTAACCTGCGTTTGGTCTACACTGCGGCAGGAGTCTCCAGTCGTGGATGAACCGTTAAGACCTGTGAATCCAGATTTGTTGTGACTTTCCTTTTAAACAATAAATGTTAAAAGGTCAAGTTTGAAAATAATAGTGTGCAAAAAATGGCACCGATTATGTATTTTCTTGTTTATTTTAACCCATTAGATCATTTATGTGCTGGGGATTTGAACCCAGGGCCTTTGCACTGAGCTACAGCCCCAAACTTTTTTTTTTGTACCGGGGATCAAACTCAGGTCCTTGTGCTTTCGAGGCAGGTAGTGGAACCGCTGTGCCAAATCCCCGGCCCGTTATCCCCAACCTTTTAAAAAAATACTGTTATTTTGAGATAGGGTCTCACTTAAGTTGCCCGGTCTGGGCTCAAATTAGTGATCCTCCTGCTTCAGCCTCCCAAGTTTGCTGGGCTTACAGGTTATTTGTGTTAATTATCACAGAGACTGACTTTTTGCCTTCTTTAAAATCTAAAAGAGACCGCATGCTAGGCAGGCTTTAACAATGCAGTAAACTTGGGTTTCTGCCGATCCACACACTAGCGTCATCTTAAGGTGTGTCGATGAGTAATAAAACTGAGAAGATAAATGCCCGAAGCTCCCGTACCTACGGACTTAGAAACTACCGAAGATGGAAGGCTCTGAGAACCAGCAGTACCTCAAGATCGTCCTGGGGACCGGGATGACGGTGGAGAGCCAGACCACCTCCACACTGCCTGCTTTTTCTCAGAGGGGAAAAAAGGAAGCCACGGACCTAAACGACACGCCTGACACCGCCCCGCGCAGGAGCCGTGCGCTCCGGCCACAC
>NW_022900942.1:62691078-62727783 GCF_012274545.1 Fukomys damarensis
TCGCGCTGCTCCCGCTCCATCTGCTGGCACCAGCCCTCCATGCGGTCGCGCTCCGCCTGCAGCAGCTTCAGGAACCAGTGGCCGTCCCGGTGGCACACGGACCGCTGCACGGCCTCCAGCGGGTCCTCCGTGATCGAGTCGATCCAGGGATCCGGGGGCGGCAGAATGGACGGGTCAAAATCCGCGTCAAAGTCGTCGTCGGCCGCACAGGCGTGGTAGTGGTTGCCCGAGCCCTGGATGCTGACCGTGGAGGTGCTGGCATCCCGGGAGAACTGCCTCGCCATCGGGCCGGGACACGAACTATCCTCTATGGATTCCAGGGAATTTTCCAGGTTATCATGGAAGTCCAGGTCCGCCTGGACGGCTGTCGTCACACTGTTGGACCGGGTGAACCTGCGGAAGCTTGAGGGAATGGAGAAAGCAGGTTTACTTTGGGAATATTTCTTTTCTTTTGTTTTTTGAGACAGAGTCTCGCTGTGTAGCCCAGGCTGGTCTTAAACTCACAGCAATCCTCCTGCCTCAGCCTCCTGAGCGCTAGGATCACAGGTGTGAGGCACCGTGCCCCGCAGCTCAAGGAGATTTCTTGAAGCAAATCTACAGTCTACTTCTCTTGTGTGACAGTGGGGGGTGGGGGGGTCATCTCATGGTGAATGGGGTGAGGACCCTTGATGTTGGCCACCATAGATCTAATGATCTGAGGTAATCAACACAAATCTTCCCATTCTGTTCTGGATCAAATATCAAAGCACATCTGGGACAATTTTACAAGTGGGACGAGGTGGACAGCTATGAAAATCAGTGTAATGTCCAGCACCCTACTCCTTCCCCAAACCCGGGGTGGCTTAAATCCTGAAATCAGGGTACGGATGGCTAGGGACACACATTCCACTGAATCTGTGTGTGGCTGGCTTAGAAACAAGCGGAAAACAGCCACCTAGGCCGAGGCGCTCCGACCGCACCTTCCCTGGGCAGGTCCTACTGAGGAAGACTTCGGAGGCAGGCTGGGCCCTTCACCCCGAAGTCCTTCGCGGCTCTGGGGCATCTGGTTCAGAGCCCCTAGGGGGACAGTGGGGTACACTCCTGCCCCGCACCTTTCAGGCCCCTGGGCACGGCTCTTCTTCCCAAGTGATCGAAGACAATCTGGGCTCTTCACACGGCTACACATGGGGTTCGGTTTCTCAGCCCAACAGCCCAGTTGGAAGGTGGGGTGAGGGGAAGAGCAAGGGAGCCACAGACTGTCAGCTAGGGGCTGGGACCGTGTCTGACGTCATTTACAGCGCATGCGCACGCCGCTTCCCTGGCCTCGGAACGGGCAGCAAGCAAAATGGGAGGCCACCGAAGACGCAAGGTCCCGTCCATTGTTCCTCTCTGTATTTATTTTAAGGCCACTTTCTGGTGTTTTATTTGACCTCACTATACTGAGAATCGAACCCAGGGCCTTCCCATTAAACTAGACTCTGAGCCTTTTTTACTTTTTCTTTTGAGACAAAGTCTTGCTAAGTCATTAAACTGCCCAGGCTGAGGCTCAAACTGGAGATCCTCCTGCCTCAGCCACCCAGAGTGCTAGAGTTACAAGCGTGTGCCACATTGGCGTTTTGGTTTTTTTTTTTTTTACTGTGACGAAATGTGCATAACGTACAGTCTACCACGCTGGCCATTTTTAAGCGTACTGGTCAGGGGGGATTCAGTGTGTCTACATCTCTATGCAACCATCGCTCTGTTCATCTCCAGGACTTTTTTACTTTCTCCAGCTGAACCTCTGTACACGTTAAACACTGAGCCCTAGCCCCGTCCTACCCTGCCCCTGGCGTCATCCTTCTTCCTGTCTAGAACAAGGGTCCCTGCAGTCTGCAGTCCCTCAAGGGGCGCTCACGGTGGAGTCTGAGCTTGAGTCCGCCACTGCGGGTGAGTGACGGGCAGTCGCCCCATGTGCCCAGCTCCCTTTTCCACCTGTGCGCCTGCGGACCCTCGCTCGGGCTGCCGCGACCTGCTGTGCACGCGAGCATGCGGCCATCTCCCGGAGCCCCGGACCAGCAGTGGAATTACGAGGTTTGATGTAATCCTCTTTCGCGTCGTTGTGAGGAATGATCATCCTTTTCCGTTCCCGGGACGTTCCCCAGCAGCCTCAGGCACTCACCCACAGGTAGGGCTTTGGGGAGCTCACGGCGGACCTGCAGCTAGGAGGCGGGGCCTGACCGGGAAAGGCGGTCACTGGGCGTGGCCCGGAGGGGTTTTCTCCCTCCGCAGTGCCTCCCTCTCCCTTCTGCTTTGCTGCAAACAGCTCTCCTCCCACAGGCCCAGCTGCCCGCCCCTGGAGCCGGATGAGTAGGGTCCGAAACCATGAGCTCAAATAAACCTCGTCTCGTTTAGGCTGTGGGTGTTGGGCCCCAGCAGCGTCCCGCGTGGTTTTTTGCACAGTGGCTGCAGCATTTGGCCTCCCTCCCAGCCGGGCAGGATGGTGCCAGCCTCCCTCCGCCTCATCAGGGTCGGTCCGTTTCTCGCCAGTGGCCATCCCGGTGGATACGAAGAAGGGTACGTGGTGACGCCATCCCAGGAGAGACTGCCGCAAGTGGGCTTCTGATTAACCCTTCATAATCAACAATGCCAGCCTTAAAGGACAGCACCGGAGACGACGTCCGCATAACTTCCAATGTACCAGATAATGTGCTTGTTCTTAATTTTCCCGGGCAACTCTGCTCTAGCCAATAAAAATGAAAAGTCTCAAAACAAGCAAACAATGAATAGTCTCGTCCAGGGGTGGTGAACCTGTGGCCCACTGCGGCAGCGAGCTGTTTGTGTTCTTGAAGGCTCCGAGACGTTTTCCATACCTGTCTAGCCTGTCAAAAATAATGGGGAGCTGCGAGGGATTTAGCTCAGTGGTGCCACTGCACCACCTGCCTCGCGAGCACAAGGTCCTGAGTTCGATCCTCGGTTCCAAAAATAATAAGGAGGAGGAAGAGGAGGAAAATACAACCAAGTTGTGGTGTGCAAAACTATAGAAAGATTGGGAGTCACAAAAAGGAGAGAATATAGGCATCTCAATAAATCCATTCTTGAGCTGGGCACCTGTGGCACAGGCCTGTAATTCCAGCAGAGGCTGAGGCAGGAGGGTCACCAGGAGTTCAGAGCTGGTCGGGGCTACACAGTGAGTTGAAGGCCAGCCTGGACTATGTCGTGAGGCCCTGTCTCAAAAAACCAATAAATAAAACAATCCATCCTCCTCCCAAAGTGGCTTCAGTATTAACCAGCATCAGTGATCGGGATGGATAAAGTGGCCTACTGTCCTAGGAAGACTGAGCAGCTGGAACCAGCCTGTGTCACCTCAGGCTGTTTTTAAGAAAATGTATCTGTCAGTCTCAACTACATAGGGAGACCTGTTTCAAAAAACAAAACCAAACAAATAAACAAAAAAAACATAAAAAGCTGGGCGTGGTGGCGCACGCCTGTAATCCCAGCACTGGGAGGCTGAGGCAGGAGGATCGCTGTGAGTCCGAGACCAGCCTGGGCTACATAGTGAGTTCCAGGTCAGTCTCAACTACATAGTGAGACCCTGTCTCAATAAACAAAACAAAAAGAAAATGTATCTGTGGAAAATATACAGGTCTGGCTCCTCTTAAATTCTTCGATGCTCTAATGGGCCAGAAATGAAAATTTTAAAAGTCACATCGTGTGTTAGTGTCTGCAAGCCACGTTCCAGTTTGGCCTAACTCTGCGCCAGCCCCACTCGCTCCTTGGCCGCACCCACCCGCGACTTCTGCCTCCTCCCTCGTTCCCCAGCCCAGCGGAGCCCAACCTCAACCCGGAGTCGCCGGGCTTCCCGCTCCAAGGCACTGCCCCGCCCGCCCCGCGCACGCATGGACTTTGCAGAGCGCCGTCTCTGGAGCATCCACCTTCTTAAGAAAAGTCACTTGGCAGTAGATGAATGGAAGTTTGCGGTGTAGTCACCCAGAGAGAAATAAAAGTAAAGGAAAATGGAAATGGTTGGGATTACATGCGGTGCCTTTGAACTCGGGCAGCCGGTCCAGGCTGCCCGCGCCTATCAATTAAGTCCCCGAACAAGTGTTTTCCTCTGCCAGCGCTTTCAAAGAATGTTCTGCTCCACAAAACTGTGTCAGGCCTTTCATGTGGGGAGTCCCCTGTGGGCCGGGGTGCAATCAGGTCCTGATTATTGTTTTACATTTTTGATGGAACGTGGCAGGGGGCCGCGGCGTCGCTGCTGTTTTGAGTGGACTGATCCAGGGCCGGAGCCCGGTTTCCAGACTGGACGCTGATCGGTCCTCATATGGCTTCTGAGATTGCGGCTTCTGAAAAAGCTGTCGGCCTCTGGCCCAAGGAGCACAAAGCCATGGGAAGAGACTGGGGGAACCGGTGTGGCCCCGAGCCCCGTCCCCCCTTCTACCACCAGAGGAGCCGCTGTCGGGATCACCATGCGCCCGTGAAGCAAGGTCACAGTTCTGGTCTGAGGTTCTCCAGCACCCTCTCCCAGGCGCGCGCAGCCTGTTCTCATGCTGCTTGCCTGATAGGGCTGCAGGAGATGAAGCTCAGCGGATGGTAAGGCGTGGTGGTGCACACCTGTAACCCCTGTACTTGGGAGGCTGAGGCAGGAGGATCGCTGTGAGTTGGAGTCCAGCCTGGGCTACATAGCGAGATTGTCTCAAAAAACAAAAAAGTGAACAGAAACCATGTGCACACTCAGCTCTCTATAACCCTGCTTCTCTCTCTCTTTCGGGGCTGGGACAGAATCCCACCCCCAAATTTGCTCTCTTTCTGAACCGGACCAGGGTGCGAGGAGCGCAGGATAGCACAGCCCTAGCTCAGAGCTCCAGCTGCAAAGCTTCTGCTCGTGTGTGTGTGTGTGTGTGTGTGTGTGTGTGTGTCACAATGTCCCATCCCGGTGAGGAGGTGCATGCCAGTCATGCTGGGACTCTGGGAGGCTGAGGCAGGAGGATCGCAAATTCAAGCTCAGCCTGGGCAGCAACTTAGCGAGACCCTGTCTCAGAACAGGGGAAGCTGGGGTTGTAGTCAGTGTGAAAGCCCTGTCTTCAGTCCCCTGAGGGCCTGTAAATGAACGAACAGAGAAGCAAACCAGCGCCTGACAAGCTCGCAGTGCTTCTGTACTCGGTAAGCAGAAGCCAGCAGAACAGATTTCCTGCGTGAAGACCCTGGGCGTCTCAGGGGCAGTGCATTCATGGTTCTGCCCTGGAGGCCTTGAACGGAGCTGGACACAAGTCCTCAAACCGAGTGCTATGGTTAGACGGAGGCTTGCTGGTCCCAGGGCCACTTTTCTTTTGGGAACTAAACTTCCTTGAAAAATGCATAAAAAAGGAGGAAGAAAGGAAAAGATAAGGAGGAAGACAGACAGGTGGCAGAGGGGGAGGATGGAGGGACGAGGGGAGGGGGATGGTGGGAAAGAGAAAGAGGAAAAAGCGGGGAGGGGGAGCGGGAGAGAGAAATATGAGATAGGGCAGCAGCTTCACCAAGTTCCTGGCCTTTGAAATTGGAGACGCAGGAGGCTTTGCCTGAACACTCGGGTGCACAGAGAGGAAACTGCTTGGCTGGGTCTTTGTTTCTTTTGTTGGTTTTACAAGACAGGGTCTCGCTATGTAGTTCAGACTGATCTTGAACTCACTGTGTAGTCCAGGCTGGCCTGGACCTTGTGGGGATCCTCCTGCCTCTGCCTCCTGAGTGCCGGGACTATGGCTGTGTTAACTTTGCACTACGCAGAGATCAAGTGTGGTGTTTGCTCTGTGATTGTCCAAGGAAACCGTGAGGAGTGAGGAGGACCCAGAGCTTCCAGGTTGGCAAAGCAGACAGGTGGATGGCAGCCGCAGGCTTCACGTGCCTGGGGCTCCAGTCCTGGCTGGCAGAAGATGCCGCCTCCATTCTGACTTTTGCTCAGCTGACAGGCGCGGTCCCTGCCTGGGGGCCTTTCAGTCCCTGGAGTCAGAGGCCTGTGTGCTGGGTGGTGTGTGGGGAGGATGCAGTGTGGCCGGCCTACAGGAGTGTCCCAGACACGAGTGTGCACTTGGGCATGCACGGGAGGAGACTCTGAACTCGCTGGACTTGGGGCGGTGGAGACGCTCCGGAGACGCACAGCTTGGCTTCTGCAGGGGAAGTGTTTCTCCTCCGGTCACACTGCCTCCCCCTGCTCCCGTCTCAGATTGGTCAGGCGACGGTGTCATCCCCGGGCACGAGAGGGTTATTTTCCTCAGGGCCCCAGCCCAGGGCGGCTCTACGCCGACTGAGGGCGTCCCCAGCCCTTTCTCATCTCCAAGCTGGTGCCCTGGCAAATGCCTGGGCTGACTTGGACCTTTCTGCCTCAGCCTCCCACGGGGCCAGGGTTACAGGCATGCGCCACTACACCCAGGTTTTCTGGGGGGGGGTGTCAGGGGCTGGGACTGAAGTCAGGCCCCAAACGTGCTGGGGAGGTGCTCCGCCACTGAGCGACACGCCAGCCCCAGGAGCACCCCGGTGTCCTGCAGGCCTGAGCACCGTGTGGGACAGGCGACGGGCAAGCCGGGAAGTGGGGGCGTCCATCCACTGGACAGAGCTCCCGGCTCCTGTTCCCATAGCCACCGGCATGGCAGGCGTGAAAAATACAGTGAGTGCTCAGAGTGCATGCAGGAAAAGACGCACTGCCACACATCCCCTTCAAAGTCCTCCGCTTGCCTTCTAACACGCTTAGCCCATCGCCACTTCCTGCAGCAGCTCTGGGGTCCTCTCTCGTGAGTGTCTTTACTTGCACTGCTGTGGCTGCCTCAAAGTCCTGCATGGATTCAAAACATCTCCCTTTCATGGTCAATGGGGAAGGGACCTCGGGGAACAGCCAGGAGCCTATGCCTGGTCTGGTGAGTAGATGGCGGAGAACACAGCGTCATGCTTTTACGAGGCTGCCTTTCCACGGGATGGGGCTCAGCAGAAGCATTTACCGTATTTTTGATCACACCTCATAAAGACACTCAGGAAAGAGGACCCCAGAGCCGCTCCAGAAAGTTGGCAAGAACACGAGACAAGTATGTTCAAAGAGAGGTGAGGATTCTGAGGGGCATTCATAGCAGTGAAATTTTTACTAGAATAATTTTCCCGGTTGAACTCACACCACGCGTGTCACTCAGCCGTTTCACAAGAAAATATCCCGGCTTTCCCTTAACACCCTCGACGTCCAGGCACAGACCGGCTCCGGACCTCACTGTCAGCCGGGGCCCCCCACTTAGCAAGGGCCGGGTGGGGGGGCGATGAAGCACCCCAGAGTGCCTCGCTGCCCGCTTGTTCAGGACAAGATTTGTCCCCCATCTCCCTGGATGCTAGAGGCCGAGTCCTGGCAGCAGCCCCCCTGCCGCTCTGTGGTCTCCAGATGAAGGCCCCAGGCAGGGCCGCGATGTAACAGGGCTTGGAGCTCGGCCGAGCCCAGTCCTCGCACGGGCACACATGCCCCAGACAGCTACAAGAACCTGCAAAGGCACAAATGCTACATACACGCGCACCAGAAAAACAGGGGCCGAGAAGCCTCCTTCCAGAAGTCGCCATGAGACCAGTACCTTCTTTCTAGGCCAATTAAGACAGATGTCAATTTGATAAGAGGATCGTGGCTGCTTTAAGACCAGCCTGGGCTATGCCGTGAGTTCAAAGCCAACCTGGACCACAGAGAGAGACTCCGTCTCAAAAAATCAAAAAGAAAACAAAACATAAGAAACAATGGTGTGATACATATGTCCACCAATTCTTAGGAAGGAAATGTATTTATTATGTATCACAAACACTAATAAAAAGGGGGGAGAGGGGAAGGGGAAAAAACTATAGGACAATATCATTCATGGGTATAGACACAAAGATTCTTACCCAATCAAATCTCATAATAAATAAAGAGGATTACACAGGATAATGAAATTGGGTTCATCCCGGGGATATACGGTTGGGTTAACATTAAAAAACATAATTAAGGGCCAGGATTTAGCTCAGTGGCACTGCAACTGCCTCTTAACCACAAAGCCCTCACTTCAATTCCTGGAACCAGAAAATGATAAAAAAATTAATAAAAAAATTATTCCACATGAGACAACTGGAGAGCCACATGAAGAAATAAAGTTGTGTCTTTTCCTTGCATCATATGCAAAACTGAGATCTAAATGGCTCAAAAGCTTAAATTGAAGAGTTAAAAATGTAATATTTTTGAATGAACACTCAGGGCCAAATCTTGAAGACCTTGGATTCAACAATGCTTTCTTAGATTTGACATGGAAAGCACAACCAATGAAAGAAAAACAAAATCTACAACTTTTGTACATCAAAAGACCTTATCCAGGGTGGGGGATTTAGCTCAGTGGCACCACACCTGCCTTGCAAGCACAAGGTCCTGAATTTGATCCCTGGTACTGAAAAAAGAAAGAAAGACCTTATCCAGAGAATGTGAAAACAACTCATAGAATTGGAGAAGATATTTCCAGATTTTAAATGTGGTAAGGATCATGTATGCAGGATTTAAAAAAAAATCCAACAAATAAAAAGCAAAATAAAAAAAGCCCTCTTAACCACAAAAAGACACACCAAGCTAGGCACGGTGGTGCATACCTGTGACCCCAGTTTGGTAGGCTGAAGCAGGAGGATTTCAGAGCCATCCTGAGCTACAGCACAAGACCCTGTTTCACACAGTTACACCACCTCCAACAAAAAGACACAACACCCAATTCAACAACCCGATTAAACAATAGGCAAGGAACTTGCATTGACATTTCTCTGGAGAGACATACAAATGGCCAGCAGGCACATGAAGATGTGATGGCACGGAGTATTACCCAGGTACGAGGAGGAGCGAAGAGCTGGACAGACTCCAGGAAGCGTTAATACCTTCCACGGGTCAGCAGGCGGAAGGGATGGGAGCGACTGCTTAATAGGTAAGGGATTTCTCTTTATGTTAGTCAAAGTACTCTGGAAATAGTGGTAGTGGTTATACCATATTGTAACTGTATTTAATACCATTGAACTCTCTACTCTGAAGTTAAAATGCTAAATTTTGTTATATGTATTTTGCAATAATTTTTAAATCAACCAGTGCAATTCATCATACTAGCAGCCTAAAAATGAAAGCCATATAACATTTCAATAGATTCCTGAAAAAGCATGTGAAAAACTAACATCTTTTCTTTCTTTTCTTTTTTTTTTTTGGTACTGGGGATCAAACTTGGGTCCTTGTGCTTACAAGACAGGTGGTGGAACCACTGAGCTAAATCCCCGGCCCCCTAACATCTACCCTTGATTATTATTCTCAGATAGAAAGGAATTTCCTTTGGTAGATAAAGGGATTTACTGTAAAATCTGAAGGTAACAGCGTACTTTTTGTTTGTCTCTTTGTTTGAGATCACCTCAAACTGAAGGTGATCTTCCTGCCTCATCTTCCAGAATTCTGGAATCACAGGCGTGCACCACCATATCCAGCTCTCAATATTAAAAGATCAGAGCAAGTCCTTCACAGAGAAGATATATGGAGAGAAAAAACGAGTGCATGCAAAGATGTTTGACGTCAGCATGCATCAGGAAAACAGCAGTCCAAAGCAGTGATCGAACATGAGTAAACCTATTCGCATTTGTAAAGTTTACAAACTGACCACACTGAGTTTGACAAGAAGGTGAAGCAACAGGAACTCTCACGCTCTAGTAGGAAGTAGGAGGCACAGCCGCTGTGGATAAGTCTTTGGCTGCTCCTCAGAGCACTGAACATCCACTGGCCCTCAGACCCAGTGTTTCTCCTGCTACGTCCACTGTGTGTTGACAGAAGAGAGATGAAAGCATTCGTGCATACGCGCTCACGGCGCACCTGTCTCCAGTTAGTGGTAAGCAAGTGACACTGAAAGGGAACAGCGAGGCTCAACAACTAGGCCACACACACCCAGAGGTCCGACTAGAGACTTTATTCAAGGAGTGGGAGGAGGGAGAGAGCAGAGAGAGAGGAGGAGGAAGAGAAGAGCAAACAGAGGAAGGTCCTTTTATCGGTTTTGGGCTGGGCTATTGCTTATTTATGGAGTGGGCTACTTTTAACCTATCACAGGCCAGGCTGTCCTTTATGGGTTCAGTCCTGCAGACACAGGTTTAACCTCTCGGGACCGCTGTGGCCTGGCGGGGACGCTAAAGACAAGAGCAGGAGGTCATTTTAAGAGCCAAGCAGCACCAGGAAAATGCAGCCTATGATGGCGGCGTCAGGTCCCTAACAGACATGACCCAGAAACCAATGCAAGGACCAAAGCAGGACCGAAGTCCAGCAGGGCAGATGTTAAATCTAGCTTCACGTCCACCACCCGAGGGTTAGGGTTAGGGTTAGGCTTAGGCTGTGGTGAGATGAGAACTCCAAAGGGCTTGGGTGGCTCCATCCCTACGGCACTGCTGGTTGTTGGAGCCCTCATGGCTTCTCTCTTAGGCTGGCTTTGCTCCCTCCTTGCAGCTTTCCTTAGATGACCCATGCTCCTGGCCTCCCCACCTTCCTGGGGTCTCCACTGAACCTCAGCTTTGCGCGCACAGCCTCACACGCTGCCCTCTCAGGGACGTACCGCCTGCCCCCACCCCCGCCTTCTTCTGGAATCTGGGTGGAAGCCTTCCTGACCCCACAGCTCCTGCATTCTGCTGCCTGTAAAACGCACCATGTGGTTGCTGCTAAGAGGCAGTGGCCAGGTCCTTTTGCATGGTGGCTTCAGAAGCCTCAGAGCCTGGATGGCCGAACTGTGTGGAGCCAAATGCCAGGAAGCCCAGGTCTTTCTCCAGCAGGGTGCCCTGAGGCTCTTTTCTCAAGCAAAATCTTTCACTGCTACCTGGAGTCTGCAAAGAGTGGTATCTTTCAGATTACTCCCGTGCCCTCAAGACACCCACAGCTTTACAGGAACTTCTTCTTCTATGAAATTTAAAACTTTAAAAGTTACTCAGCTATTTTGTTTGCTCTTGATTCTCAAAGCAGAGCTTGCTGAAAGCTCCCAGTAGAATCTGTGCTACAGCTTAAATGTTGGGCTGCCTTGAAAGTTCTTCTGCAAATTAGCCTGCTGCCCTTAATCTCAGTCTCCTGTAAAGTTTCAGGACAGGGGCAAAATGTAGACAAATTTTCTGCCAGAGCATAACACACATGACCCGGAGCCCAGCTGCCAGTGCAGTCCTTGTTTCCAACTGAACCCTCCTGAGGCTGCACTGCTGTCAGCATTCCGACTCTCCTACCGTGCTTGGCTCACAGCATTCCCGGGCTGCTTCTCCAGCCAGCACCTCCAAACCTTCCCAGACTCTTCCTGAAAGCCAGTTGCAAAGGCTTCTGAATCACCTGGCCAAGTATAGTCACGGTGAGAACTCCACTTCTCTGGAACCAAAATCCATTTTAGTCACTTTCTTTGTTGCTGGGAGAAAATATCTGACACCTGAAACTTAAGGAAGGAAGGGTTTATTTTGGCTCCTAATTGGTGCTTTCAGTCCCTAGTCAGCTGGTTCCAAGGCAGAACAACGTGGTGTAAAGGCAGGGGAAGAGGAAAGGAGCGCAAGGCACGGCAGACAGGAAGCAGAGCTGAGAAGGGCGGTGCTGGGCGGGGAGTTAAACCCTTCCGGGCCACGCCCCTGGTGACCCACCTCTTCTGACCAGGCCCCACCTCCTAACAGCAAGTCAATTATAAGGTCCTCCCAAAGGCCCCGCCAACGGAGTGCCTGAGGCCCATGGGGGAGGGGGCATCTAGTTATAAATCATCTCTCTTCCACAGCACACCCCAAACAACAACTGCTAAGTGTGGTGCAGCAGCACACACCTGGAATCCCAGCTGCTGGGTAGGGTGGCTGAGGCGAAACGATCAGAAGTTTGAGGCCTTCTCGAGCAACTCAGTGAGACTCTAACTCTGAGTAAATTTCAAAAAGCTGGAGGTGTAGCTCAGTGATAGAATACCTTCCTACTGTGGGGTGAGGCCCTGTGTCCATCCCTAGGACAGAGAGAGAGAGAGAGAGAGAGAGAGAGAGAGAGAGAGAGAGATGTATTTTTCATAAACTTTTTTGGGGGTACTGGGGATTGAACTCAGGACCCTGTGCTTGTGAGGCAGGTGTGGCGCCCTTGCGATAAATCCCTGGTCCTTCATGAAGTTTTTAAGAGGAAACTTTTTTTTGGAATGTTGATTTTTAAAAGGTTACACGATTCAGTACATAGAATGCGGGCTGGGGATGTACCTCAGCGGCAGAGATGTGTGAGGCCTCAAATATTTATGAAAGTAATGTGGATCAAACGAAGTTACAGTTCACGACTGGTGGATGGGGTTATGGAGGATTTAATTTCTGTAATCTAAATTTTTATAATATATAAGTACTATCTTGCTTTTCTTATTCCCTGACTTATGCAATAATGAACAGTGCTCGGAGACAGATAAGATAAACAGAAGCCATGTCCCCAAGTAGACTGCAGTGCTGTTTGGTGACAACTATCCTCCTCCTCCTCCTCCTCCTCCTCCTCGCGGTCCCTGCAGCTGAGTCCCCAGGGGCTCATGTCACACGGGCAGTTTGGAGTCACCTAACGAGAAGTGGCCTGGAGCGGGCTGGCTCTCCCACTTGGGCGGCGAGGAGGGCCGTTTCCTAGATTTGCTGTTTAGCAGCCTCCCAGGAATTCCAGTAGCTGTGGGGAAAGGCAGGGAGGCTACTGGAGGCCTCAGGGGCCCCCGGGAGTCGATGCCGGCTTGGCTGGGGGGGCCCTGCTCCTAAGCACACGCATCAGAGTGGCTCTCAGGTCGCTGGTTTAAGGGAAGCAATCCCGGTTCTGGGTAACCTGTACGCTGGGGTTCGCCGGCAGGCTGTCCTGAGGACTTTCAAACGGAGACCTTTAGGCCGGCTTCCCCAGGCTGGCAGGGGGCCGCCGGGACGTGCGCAGCTCGCCGCTGTCCCCTTGTGTTTTGAAGGTGTCTTGGCCACCTGCCGGGACAGTTACCCCAGGCCTTGTCAATGCCTTCGGGAGGCAGATCGTTCGCTTCCTGGTGCATTTTATTTTCATACGGAGGGGGTTATTAACTCCTTTCTTTTCTTTTGACTCGGATGCTGAAGAGTTACCCTAACTTTACAAGCCAACCCCTTCACAATTCTCTCGGGAGGACCGGCTGGGTGAGGTCTGGGCTTTCAAAAGGAAATGAGTCCCCTGCTTCTCTCAAAGTCTCTTGATCTACATTTCCGGTGCTATCTGGCACCATTTTCTTTCTTTTCTCACTTTTTCTTAGCCTGTTGCTTTTTATCAGTCTGTCTATTTGGGGAAGGAAGAGGTGGCTGGGATTGTTAGTGGCTGTTTGGTGAGAAAACAGCAGACTGGTCAGCAATACCAGATTGAAAACAGAAAAGCTGGAGGCATCGTTATGTAAACCCAGCCACCCGATTTTGCTTTTTAAGATCCTATCTGAGTGAATTACTATCAGCAACACTGTAAAAAGAATTATAGTTAGGGGCAGAAGATAAGGGTAATCCCTTCGTGTTTGACAATGGGTCTCCTTTGCACAAATTGAAAACAATCATTAACATCCATTTAAATGCTTATTTACTCTGTGGGTTAACTAGAAGCTGACCTCTGTGGAAAGGTATGCTGGGGGAAGTTAAGCCCGGAAATTGGACTGCCAGCCTTTTTAGGGGGTGAATTTTAAATAAGGGGCTCAGTTGATTGAGGAACTACTGTCTTATAAACTTCAATAATGCAGTAAATGTTCAACTTTTTAAAAACATGACAACTGTGGCTATCTGACATTTGGGGGTGGAGGGGAGGCAGGCGTCAGGGTGTTAATTTAGAAAGCCTGAGGGACAGCAGGGGGAAGGTTTGACACAAAATAGGAGATGCAGAGGACTTTCCTTCTTCTTCTTCTTTTTTGAGAAAGGGCACTAATAGTTTCTTTCTTTCTTTCCTTCCTTCCTTCCTTTCTTTCCCAACCGGGGATTGAACTCTGGACCTTGTGCTTGCCAGGTAGGTGCAGCTCCACTGAGCTACAGCCCTGGCCCCGACAGTGCCCTCTCACTTTCAGTCCTTAGTGATTCTGTCTGGGTACTCAACAGACCAGGAAACAGAACCTCCCACGTTAGGTATTGCTCTAAAAGTTTTACATATATGAACCAACACCCCTCCAGGATGACATATTGAGGTTAACATGATTACCCACCTCTGTTTATTTGAGGCAGTGTCTTACTATGTCATTCAGACTGGCCTCAAACTCACAAATCCTCCTGCCTCAGCCTCCAGAGTGCTGGCATTACAGGTGTGTGCCGCCACACCCTCCAGCCCCTTTTATAAAATAATACACTTTATTTTTAAAGCAGTTTCTATGTTAACAGCAAAACTGAGGAAAAAATATGGAGTTTCCATATCCCCCTCCCCATATAAATACACAGAAGCTCCTCCACCAACATCCACTACAGGAGAGAGGAGGTTAGGGCGTGGCCAAACTGGTTGGGGAGTGGGGGGGACCTGGACACAGGAAAGACCCATTGTCAGCCTGAGGCATGGATCTCAGCACTGCCTTTCAGGACCCGGATGTGGAAGGTCTTGCAGTTTTCTCAAGATTTGGGTGGCACAAAAGGACGCAGACGCCATGAAGAGCTCACTCTGGTGGCTCTCCTGCTTGCAGCTCGCTCTGTGTTTTCCTCAGTCCAGGCTCACTCTGTAGAGCTAGTTTCTCCCTCTTTTCACTTTCACTCTTTCAAATATTCTTTGTCATTGAGTTTTTTGCTCGTTTCATTCAGTTCTTTGCTCAAGACGAGAAGAACCTGGAAGCCAACTCAGAAGGAGACAGGAGCTCCACAAAACCTGGGAACCTTTATTTGGCCAGCCCCTTGTAGAAGCAGACCACCCAGGAACGAAAAGGCAGTAAGTTTTGTTCAATCTGTGAAGCTCAAGAGTAACATTGTTGTCACATTCCCTCTTTTTGTGCATTCTGTGAGTTTTGACAGACACACAGTGACATGTATTTACCGCTGGTATCACACAGATCGGTCATCTGCCCTGACATCATTCTGTGCTCTCTCTGCCTGTTTAGCTCTCCCTCCTTCAACCCCGGGCAACCACTAGTGTTTTTACCATCTCTAGTTTTGCCCTTTTTGTTGAATGTCATGTAGTTACAATTGTTGCCAGGGTTGCACGGGGCTGTGGGCTCCTTCGAGGTTCTTTCTTATTGTCCTGATCAAAGAACAGCGCAAGCCAAGTGGAAAATGTAGTGAGGGTATACACTTAATTCCTTCCTTCCTTCATTTTTCCTGGTACTAGGGCTCAAACTCAGGACCCTGAGCTTGTGAGGCAGATGTAGTGCCACTGAGCTAAATCCCTGGCCAAGGGTGTACATTTATTAAAGGTAGGAAGAGAAGTACACTCTACAGAGAGAGGCCACAGTGAACACAAGGTTCACAGCCATTGGGTCTTTTGTACTCTCCACTCCTCAGGCTGACAGAGCTAGGCCATCCTATCAAAACCCTGCTTCTCCTGGGTAGGAAGAACCAGTATAGTGAAAATGGCCATACTTCCAGAACGGCTATACAGATTCAATGCAATCCCAATTGAAATTCCAAAAGCATACTTCACAGGCCTTGAGAAAACAATCCAAAAATTCATTTGGAACAGGAAGAGACCTAGAATAGCAAAATCAATTCTAGGCAACAGACAAGGTAGGAGATATCACAATCCCAAACTTGAAACTACTACAAAGCTACTATGATAAAAACAGCATGGTACTGGCAAAGAAAGAGACTCAAGGGTCAGCGGAACAGATTAGGAGATGCAGAAACCACTCTAGACATACTCAGCCATCTCATCTTCTACAAAGGAGCCTAACACCCTCACTGAAGAAAAATAGTCATTTATTAAATAATAGTGCTGGAAAAATGGCTTCAGTTTGCCAAAGATTAAAAGACCTATATCTCTCATCATATACTAAACTAAAATTGAAATGGATTAAAGATCTAAATATTAAAACAGAAACACTAAACTGGCTGGAAGAGATAACCTCTTGAAGACACTGACGTAGGAAAAGATTTCATGAACAAAACCTTAGTTGTGCATGAACTAGCAAAAACAATCAACAAGTGGGATCTCTTCTTATGAAAAAGCTTCTGCATAGAAGGAGAAACCACCAACAACATGAAGAGGCAGCCACAATGTAGGAAAAGCTTTTAATCAGCTGTTCCTTAGACAAAGGTCTACTATTTAGAATATATATAAAGAATTTTAAAAAATAAGACCTTCCAAATTTAAAGACCCAATTCAAAAATGGGCATCTGAAATGAACAGACATTTCTCAATGAAAGAAGTAGAAACAGCAAATAAACATATGGAAAAATGTTCCACATCACTGGTCATTCAAGAGTTGCAAATGAAAACAACACTGAGATTCCACCTCACCCCAGAGAGAATGGCTGATATCAAGAAATCAACCAATAACAAATGCTGGCAGGGCTGTGGGGAAAAGGAACTCTGCTCCACTGCTGGTGGGAGTGCAGACTGGTACAACCACTGTGTAAATCAGTGTGGAGACTCCTCAAAGAACTAGGATTAGAGGTCCCATATGACCCAGCTATTCCCCTGCTGGGTATCTTTCCAAAAGAATTAAAAGAATCATACCACAGTGATATATATGCACCCATGTTCACAGCGGCACAGTTTGTAATAGCTAAGTCTTGGAAACAGCCCATTTGCCCATCTGGATAAAGAAAATGTGTGGTTTTTTTTTTTTTAAATGAAGTACTACTCAGCCATAAACAATGAGAAATTAGAGACATTTATAGCTAATGGATGTACACTAAGGCCGTACTCCTAAGTGAAATAAATAGGACACACATGTATAAATACTGAATAGTTTCTCTGGTGTGAGAAACCGAAAGTATAAATAAGGACCAAAAGATATAATAGATAATATGAAACAGGAAGAAAAGGTACAAAAGGGAAGGGGAGGTTGGAGGAGCAGGGGAAAAGAAAGGTGTGGAATTAATATGAGAAAATGAAAAAATGGAAACAAAGTCTTTGTAAACAGGGAGGAGTGTAGGGGTTGAAGGGAGGGCAGGGGAATCAGAAAAAATAAGAACTAAGATATATTATGTAAAGGTACACATTTCCAATGATGAATGTCATTATCTTGTATACCTAAAATGTACCAATAAAATTAATTAAAAAAAAAAAAAACAACCCTGCTTAGTTTCCTACTAGGAGAACTGGTCTTTCTGATTGGTCCCTGGGGCGGGGTCTGGGAACTTCTTTTTTCGGTGCAGGTGTCCTGCAGCTCTGATTGACAGGTCACGCCCACTTGCCCAAGAGAGCTGGCTATGCCCTAATCTCCCATCTCAGAATCTTACAGCACTGGGCCTTTCAGACCTGTCTGTGATCAGGGATTTAGCTCAGTGGTTCCACTGCCTGCCTCACAAGTGGAAGGTCCCAGTAGCAAAAAAAGAAAAAAAGACTGGCCTGTGTATCTTAGTAATATGCATTTAAGTTTCCTCTATGTCTTTGGGGGACTTGATAGCTTTTTCTAAAGCACTGAATAATATTTCATCATGTAGATGTGCTATAGTTTAATATTCACTATCAGAGGACATCTGGGCTATTTCCAAGTGTTGGTATTATTAATACAGCCGCTATAAAGTCACTCATGTGCAGGTGTTTGAATGGTATTTGCAGTTCATTTGGTTAAATTCCAAATACAATTGTAAGAATCAAGGGAAATGGACATTGCTAGAGACCCCTGCAGCAGGGCTGAGCCTCCTGTGAGCCAGCACAGCACCAGAAAAGGATAAAGGATAGACAGAGACAAGACTTACAGTAAAGCTGAGTCCTGGTCCTGGTCAGTGCTGCTGATGGCAGCAGTCAAAGGCCCCCAAGCGCATCCAGAATTTATTGGACACAATCGTGGGAGGGAACAGGGAGCAGGGAGCGCTTTGAAGGCATCTAGTGAGTTACTGCCCAACACTGGGCGTAATGGCACCAGGCAGGGCTGTCAGGGAGCGGGCTCTGCTTATCTTGCTAGGACAGAAGAAACCGGTACTGGGACCAGGTGCAATTAGCAGGCAACCCACAGGGTCTGTGAGAAGCCATAGTTCTGGGGAAAGGATTTTAATTGGGGTCACGCTGACCTCAGCTGCACGTAACTCAGCAGGGCCCTGTCATTCCACAGACCAGGACTTGGGCCTCGGTGATGGCCATGAGCAAG
The DNA here is from genome assembly GCF_012274545.1 of Fukomys damarensis. Classification (NCBI taxonomy): domain Eukaryota; kingdom Metazoa; phylum Chordata; class Mammalia; order Rodentia; family Bathyergidae; genus Fukomys; species Fukomys damarensis. Next base: position 62,709,228 of record NW_022900942.1, read on the forward strand.
GGAGCAACAGTGGCCCAACACTGCTAGCTGCCGTGCCCGTCTGGGGCACGCAGGGCTTCGTTCTGACTCCTGACATAAAACAGTACAGCCGAAGTAGGGAAGGCAAGGGGCACCGCCACTCAGCCCGCAGGACTGGGCAGGGACGTCTGCTACACACAGTTGCTGGATAAATCTTTAGTTTTGCAAGAAGCCACCAGACTCTCAAGTGGCAGACCCATTCTGTGATCACCCAGCAGGGAGAGGGAGTCCCTGCTGTCCCCACCCTCACCAGTACTGGCCATGGTCAGTGTCGCAGACGTTGGCCATTCCAATAGGTGTGCAGAGTCTCTTTTGTGTCTTTATGTGCAACTCCCTAGAATCATGATGTGAACGGCTTTCCTCTGCACACTGGTCATCGGCATCTCGTAACTGGTAAAGTGTCTGTTCAGCTTTTCTGCTTTTTCTTGTTACCAGGGTAGGGTTTGATCCACGGCCTGCCACTGAGCAACACTCCCAGCTCTGTGCCTTTTTAAAATTACGTTGCTTCTTTTCTTATTGTTGAGCCTTAGGAGTTCTTTATATATTTTGGATAACAGTCCTTTATCATACAGACTGTGGCATATCTTGTTCTCTTGACATTGCCTTTCACAGACCAGAAGTTTTTTTTTTGGTGTCAGGAATTGAACTCAGGCCCTTGTGCTTGCGAAGCAGGAGGTATGGAGCCAACCCCTGAGCCAAATCCCTGGCCCCGGAAGTTTTTTATTTTAACAAAGTCCAACTCATTGATTATTTCTACCACAGGCCAGACCCTTAGTTTGCATCTAAAAAGCTATCACCGTACCCAAAGTCACACAGTATTTCCCCTGAGTTATCTTTCAGGAGTTTTGTCTTTTACATTTGGGCCTAGAATCCAGTGTGGGAGAATTTTTGTAAAGGGCATAAGGCTGGCGTCTAGAATTATTTACTTATTTGTTTTGCTTGTGGACGTCTGCTTGCTCTAGCGTCATTTAGTGACAAGACTACCTCCTTCCACTTTATTGCCTGCATTCCTGCATGAGACGCTAGCTGACAAGGCGGGGTGTGTCTCCAGGCCCTCTCTCATCCCACTGACCTGCCTGCTTCCCATGAACACCACACTGCTGATTCCTGCAGCTCGGTTGAAGCCCTGACCTCAGGCAGAATCAGATCTTGGCATTGGCCCTTCCTCGGGGAAGCCTTCTGCATCTTCAGCTTCTCCATATAAACTCTGGAATCAGCTTGTTGATAGCCACAAGGAATTTCCTGGGATTTTCATAGGGCTGGGTTGAATCCACAGATGAATTTGGGGAGAACAGGCATCTTCATGATATTGATCTTCTTATCCATGAACATGGAATACCTCCCACGGATTTAGTTTTTCTTTGGTATACTCCATCAGAGTGCTGGCATTTTCCAAATATACCTCTTGCACTTATTTTGTTAGATTATCCCTAAGTATTTATTTTAGGGGATGCTAATGTAAATTATAATGTTTTTGTTTTTTTTTTTTGGTACTGGGGATTGAACTCGGGTCCTTGAGCTTGTGAGGCAGGTGGCGGAACCACTGAGCTAAATCCCTGACCCTATAATGTTTTTTTGTTTTGTTTTGTTTTGTGAGACAGGACTATGTAGTTGAGACTGACCTGGAACTCATTATGTAGCCTGGGCTGGTCTCAGCACCCCCGAGTGCTGGGATTACAGGCGTGTGCCACCATGCCTGGCTCTATAATGTATTTTTAATGCCAGAGGCCACCTATTCATTGCTGGTAAGAAAGGAAGTGCCTGATTTTCATACACCAATCTGGTATTGCACAACCTTGCTGTAACTGCTTACTCATTCCAGGCATTTTTGCTTGTTTATCTGTTTTTTTTCCCCCCATAACCAATGTTGTCATCTGTGAGCAAAGTTTTATTTCTTCTTTCCAATTTACATATCTTTTATTCTATTTTCTTGTCTTACCACATTAGGAAAGAGAGGTAAGAGGGGGACATCTTTGCTTTTTTTCCTCCCCAGTACTGGGATTGAATGTAGGGCCCTCACAATGAGCTACATCCCCAGCTCCTTCCTATTTGAGATGAGTGTCTTGCTCAGTTGCCTAGGTGGGACTCAGATCCTCCTGCCTCAGCCTCCCAAGTGCTGGGATAAGAGGTGAGCATCACCACACCTGCCTGTTTATTTCTTCCTCTTTGAGTTCCAGCCACTTGTGTTGTTTACATTAGTTTCTTAGTGCTGAAACAAAATGCCACCCACACACAGTCTAAGGCAGGGCAGTTTTGGCTCACAGCTTTCAGAGGCTTCAGTCCATCCATGGTAGGCTGGCTCCCAGACGGGAAGGCTCTGGTGTAGGGTCTGGTGGAGAAAAGCTGCTCACATCATAGTAGCCAGAAGGCGGTGAATAAAGCAGGCTGTGTGTGTATGTGCGTGTGTGCATCCTTCTGGTCACACCCGTGGCTGCCTCTTCCAGTCAGCCCCACCTCTGAACATCGCATTAGCTGTGAACTCATTAGATGACTAATCCACTTGTGGTTCTGGCACCTCACGATCCAACTGCCTTTTAAACTCATGAGGCTTTTGCGGGACACCCCAGATCTGAACTGTAATGTGTCTTTCAAGGAATTATTCTATTTCGTTTGGTTATCAAATCTATCACAGAGTTGTTTACAATATTCCTCTATTACCTTGCATGCAAAATCTGTAGTGATATCCCTCTTTCATGTCTGATTTTCTTTTTTTCTTTTTTTGAGACAGGGTCTCACTATGTAGTTGAGACTGACCTGGAACTCACTGTGTAGCCCCGGCTGGTCTCGAACTCACAGCGATCCTCCTGCCTCAGCCTCCTGAGTGCTGGGATTACAGGCGTGCACCACCATGCCTGGTGGCTTTCATGTCTAATATTAATTTGTGCCTTCTTTCCTTCAAAATTAGCCTGGTTAGAGGCCTATCTTTCTTTCTTTTTTGGTACCGGGGATTGAACTCAGGTCCTTGTGCTCATGAGTAAGGTGGTGGAACCACTGAACCACTGAACTAAATCCCTGGTCCTAGGCTTATCATTTTTGTTCATCTTTTTGAAGAATTTTAGCTTTGTTGATTTTCTTTATTGATTTTGTTTTCAGTTTCACTGATTTCTGTTCTAATTTTTTACAATTTCTTTTCAATTACTTTCTCTGAGATTAAGTTTTCTCATTTTCTAAGGTGGGAGCTAAACTAAGTGCCTTCAGATCTTTCTTTTAATATTTGTATTCAGTGCTATAGATCACCTTGTAAGCACTGCTTTGGCTCAAACCTACAAATTTTGCCTTTTTTCTTTTATCTGATTTTATTTTACTTTTCATGCTGGTGGAAATCAAATGCAGGACCTGCTGCATACTAGGCAAACACTCTATTGAGCTATTGCTGCTCCTCCCCAGATCCCATCTCATAAATTTTGATAAGCTGTATTTTCATTTTCATATAATTTCAAAATACCTTAAATTTTTTTGAGATCTCTTATTTCACCCATATATAATTTAGAGATGTGCTGTTTATATATCTACTTTGGAAATACCTCTATCTATCTATCTATCTATCTATCTATCTATCTATCTATCTATCTATCTCTTTTTCAGTACCAGGGATTGAACTCAGGACCTTACATTTTTGAGGCAGGTGCGATGACACTGAGCTAAATCTCTGGCCCTTCTAGCTATTTTTCTGTTGATGAGTTCTAGTTTAATTTCATTATGATCTGACTGCAGTGTTATTTATTTATTTATTATTTTGAGACAAGCTTTTGCTATATAGTCCATGCTGGTCTTGAACACATTACTTAGCCCAGGCTGGCCTTAAACTCATAGTCCTCCTGTCTTAGCTCCCTAAGTGCTACAGTGTAGCATAATTTTTATTTCTTAAGTTTGCTTTATGGCCAGGATGTGATCTGGCTTAGTTTGGTGATCATTTCATGTGAGTTGAAAAGAAAGTATACTCTGCTGTTGCTGGATGCAGTAGTCTGCAGATACCAGTCACACCCAATTGATCAACAGTGCTGTTAGTTCAACTGTGTCTCCCTGAATTTTCTGTGTTCTGTATCCATCTATTTCTGGTAGAGAGGCACTGGAGTCTCTGACTACATAATGAGTTACTTCTTTCTCTTTACAGTTCTGCCAGTTTTCATGCGATATATTTTGAAGCTCTGTTGTTGGGCGCACATATATTAAAGACTTATATGTGTCTTCTTTGAGAAATAACCTTCTCATTATTCACTAGTGCCTCTCTTTATAAACCCTGATAACTTTCCCTGCTCTGCAGTTTGCTCTGTCTGAAATTAGATAATTACTCTTTTATATTCTTTTTCTTTTTCCATTTCTTTCCTTCTTTCTTTTCCTTCCCTCCCTTTCCCTTCTTTCTTTCCTTCCTTCCTTCCTTGTGCAATGGTCTGCTCCTGAATTTCATCCCTAGCTCCTATCCCCTTTTAAAGTCTTAAAAATTTGAAACAGCATGTCACTAAGTTGCACAGTCTGGCCTCCGACTTATGATCTTCCTGATTCAGCCTCCTGAGTGCTGGGATTACAGGCATGTGCCACCACTCCCAGTTCATATTTAGTTCTTTTATCCCCCATCTTTAAAAGACGGTGTAGACTATTGAGGTTTATATGATTATTGATACAACGGATCTGTTACTATTTTCTATGTTTTGCTTTTGTTTTTGTTTCTTTTTTTGTCTCCTAGAGTTTTTATGGCTTCATTGATTTTCTTTACACTTGATCTTAGCCAAAAGACTGAGAAGCAATGAAGGGCTTTTTTTTTTTTTTTTACTGAGCATTTTTGTGATTCTTTTTCTCTCCTTTCTTAGCATACAAATTACACTTTTCTTACATTTTTTAGTTGTTGCTCCAGATTTTACACCAAAACTTTACAACTAATCTAAGTCCACTTTCAAATAATACACCGATGGTATTTCACAGGTACTGTATTTTATAATAGCTAAATATTTCCAACTGCTACTTCTTGCCCTTTGTTTAATTGCTATCATTCATTTGACTTAAATAAAAGAATATATTTGAATATAAACTGTAGTGAATATATATACTTGACTACACTTTGCTATTAGTTTGAATAAAATCATCTTTTAGATTAAGAATTTTTAAAATAAAATTTTAAATTTTAGTTCTCATCTATATTGTTTTCCTTCTCTTAGAAGAACTTAACAGTTCTTTTCTTTTTATTTATTTATTTTATAGTTCCAAGGATTGAACTCAGGACCTTGTGCTTGCCAGGCAGGTGCAGTGCCACTGAGCTAAATCCCTGGCCACCCCCTTTTTTTAAATAATTTTTATAATACAGGTCTGCTGGTAACAAATTCCATCAATTGTTGTTTTAATTTTTTTTGAGCCACAGTCTTGCTACATAGCCCAGGCTGGCCTCAAACTTTCTATTCTTCTGCCTCAGCCTCCTGAGTGCTGGGATTTTAGGTGTTAATGGTTTATGCATAGATGTCCCCCCAAGAGCTGCCTTTGGAAGGTGGCTGGATTACAGGAGGTGTCAGTTAGCTTGCTGTTAGGAGGTGGGTCTGGTCTGAAGGGGTGGTCATTGGGGGTGTGGCCTGGAAGGGTGCATCCCCCTTGCTCTCTGCTTCCTTCCTGTCTACCATGAAGTGAGCAGCTCTCCTCTACTCTGCCTCCTGACTGGGAATCAGCCTACTATAGTTGAAACATTAGAAAATAAATCTCTCTCCTTAAGTTGTGGATGTCAGGTGTTTTGACCAAGAGACAAGGAAAGTGATTAAGACAACAGACCTGTGTTCCACCCAGCCTTTTGCCTATACATTTTTTTTTTTGTACCAGGGATTGAACTCAGTACCTTGTGTTTGCACGGCAGGTGCACTGCCGATGATCTGAATCCCTGAATCCCTGGCCCTTTCCTATACTTTTTAGAGGTCACTTCACAGTGTACAGAATTGTAAGTTGGTGCTTTTTTCCCTCTCAATATATAAAATACTCCACTCCAGTACTGGAGGTTTCTGAGCTATCCATTGTAACTGTTAACCTTGCTTCTCTAAAGGTAAGGTGTTCTTCACCTCTTCCTTTTTAAAATTTTTTTTTCTCTTTATCTTTGATTTTTGTGAAGTTTGACTGTAATATGCTTTGGCTTTCCTTCTTTCTTTCTTTCTTTCTTTCTTTCTTTCTTTCTTTCTTTCTTTCTTTCTTTCCTTCCTTCCTTCCTTCCTTCTTCTCTTTCTTTCTTTCTTTCTTTCTTTCTTTCTTTCTTTCTTTCTTTCTTTCTTTCTTTCTCTGCTCAGGGTCACTCTGTGAAGAACAGAATGCTCTGGGGCCTCTCACTGTGCCCCTTTCCTTCTCCTCAGTGCTGCTGCTGAGGACCTGGTGACTCCTGGAGGCAGAATTCACAGAATACACAGAATACACCGTACAGAATACGGTGGCCTCCCTGACTCCCCCAGGGTTGAATGCTGAGCTCCCAGAATTCTTCAGTTCCTGTTTAGGTTTTCCCACCCAGCCCTGCTACTGCAGAGGTTTGTGCTCATGCGCTTCCTTTCCACTAAGTTGTGATTTTCTGTATCTATTTGTTTCTCCTATTTTTTTCTTTGGTGGGGCATCTTGGGGGAGGTAGTGCTTTTCCCTGAGACTTTAGTTCTTTGACAGATGCAACAGAAGTTGTTCTCATTATAGATAAATCTTGGAAGTGGTCCAGCAACAGATGAATGGATAAATAAAATGTGTGTGCACACCATGGAGTACTCCTGTGCCATAAAGAAGGACGCACTTGAAGCATTTGTAGGAAGATGGATTCATCTTGAGACCATAATGTCAAGTGAAATAAATCAGGCACAGAATCTTAAGTAGCACATGGTTTGTCTTGTATGAGGAACCCAAAGAATAAGTAAAGAGCAAAATAATAGATAGATAATAGGAAGTAGTGAGATAGATCGTTTGCAGATGGGATGGGAATCAAGAGATGGAGGAGGGGGAGGGAGGAAAGGAAGGGGAAAGAGATGAGGAAAGAATTGAGATGCATCTTGGAGGTGCACTAACTCCCTATGAGGAATGTAATCATAAAGTACTGCAAACACGCAGGAATACAGATAAAAATCTGAATGGAAATGAAAAGGGAAGAATTGTTGGTTTTTCAGTTTGTTCAGAGTTTTATTTGCAATCAATTAAGATGGAGGACAACTTCCAAATTCCTGGTAGGCGGGACTGGGAACTGCCTGTCACTGCTCCGACACATAGGGAGAGAAGCAGACACAGCTGCTGATTTGTTCAAGGGCCCGCTGCGTGTGGAGGAGGCTGGTGATGCAGCAGGTGGCAGAGTTTACCAAGAGCAGAGTGAAGAAAGAGAAGATTCATGATACACTCTCTGCACCCAGAAGCAGGGCTGGTGTTTACATATTTATTTATTTTTAAATGTCTGCTGTACTGGGAGGTTGCACCTAGGGTTCTGCACTGAGCTACACTATTCTGAGTCAAGTTCCTGCTGGGTTCAAATTTGTGATCCTATTGCCTCGTTCTCCTAGAGTGCTGGGATTACAGGTGCGCTCCACCAGGTCTGGCTTGTGGTGCTGTTTTTTAAAGAGAAGAGTGCAGGTGAAAGGAGGGAGTAGCTGGGACCCAAGCACGCGCGGAAAATGCCAGTGATGCAGGTCAGGTCTACAGTAAGATGCAGGCCAGGGAGAGTGGGGACAGGCAATGGTCTTACTCACTACAGGAAGGAAAAGCCCATTTCTGAAACAGCTCACTCTGCAGCGATGTGCAGGACTCTGGAGAAGGGCTGGATGGAGGTGGAAATGGCCTCGCCCAGCTGCTCTGTGCTCCACAAGCCACTCACCTGGGGAGCCACAGAGCCAGGATTTGGATCCAGGTGACTAGGCCACCTGAACTCTTCCCCAGCAACTCTTCACCACAGAACAAAACAATAAACTGGGATGTTGCAGGGGAGAGGACGGAGGGGGCAACAGATTTTCCTACTTTGAGATCTTTCATTTTTGCAGGGGCAATGGTATAACTCAGGATTAGGGTACTGGCCTATTGCAGTTTGATTCCTAGCACCACACAAGGAGTAGAATAGTCAATAATGGAAAATATGCTTAGAAGTGTTGGTGTGAAAATACTGACTATAAAAACTTGAAGTTCAAGTAAAGGAAAGAAAAAAGTTACTCTTAAAACAACCATATTTATATATTGCATTTCAGTCCTGGTCCACCTGTGTGAATATTATGTAGGGATATTACATATTTTTTCACTTAATGTATTGTGGATATTTTCTGTATTTCCTTTTTATTCAAATGACATTTACAGGTATAAATTAAGCTGCACAACAGTCTACCTTGCTGATATGCTATAAATTATAAAAGCATACTATTGCTTGACACTTGACAGTTAATGTTTTCTTTTACAATGATAATTTTCCACGAGTTTCCTTCCACTGAGTGACTTCAAGATAACCCCATCAATGTGATTAAGAGGTCAATGTGTGTGAATAGATGTATAAATATCGACAATTGTTTGTCCTGCTAGTTTCTAGAATAATTATACTAATTTTCTGGGCTTCCAGCATTGTAAAATTGTGTGTGTGTGTGTGTGTGTATGTGTGTGTGTGAGAGAGAGAGAGAGAGAGAGAGAGAGGGTTTAGATCTAAAATGTCCCCCGAGTCTCGTGTGTTCAGAGGTGGGGCTTCTGAATGGTGATTGCACCATGGCGGTGCTGTATTTCAGTGGATTAATCCAACTTAGGATTTCTTGTGTTATGAGCTGGTGGGGCCTGGTTAGAAGAGGTGGCCCCTGGAAGCGGGTATTCCTATCCTTGGTTCCTTCCTTCTCTGTGCTTCCTGGATGTCATGAGTTGAGCAGCTTTTCTCATGCTGCTTCTGCATGTTTTGGAGTCAGCCAACTGTGCATGGCCAGAACTCTCTGAAGCCACGACTCAAATAAACCTCTTCTCTTTAAATTGTAGGTGTCAGGCATTTTGTCCCAGTGATGGCAAAGTGAAGATACAAAAGACTGGTACTAGGAATGGGGTCATTAATGTCACTATCTGACTGTGGTTCAGAAGCCTTCGGAACTGGTTTGCAGTAGGAGTTTAGAAAGGTTTGGAGATGCAGGCTAGAAAAATCCCAAATGCTGTACACAGAGCTTGAAAAGCAATACTTATTGAATTCAAAAGACCAGAATGTGAATAGGAATGTGGACAGTAAAGGCCAGGCTCAGGAAGCTTCAGAAAGGAACAAGAATTGCATTGGAAAGTGGATCAAATGCTATGAATGCTATATTCTAGAAAAAAAACTTACATTTCCCCCATGTCCTAAGAGTTTCTATGAAGCCAAACTTAAGGGTGGCATACTAATTAAGGCAGCCCAATGTTTAGCCTGTGGCTTGGGTACTGCTAGCTGCATTTAGCCAGATCTACATTGAGAATCAGGGGTAAAAAGCAGAACTAAATCATTTAAAATTTTTTCAGCTTGGACAGCAAGGAAGTGCTTATAAACTTAGGGCAAAGAGAAAATGGTTGCTAGAAAGATTAGAGTCATTAGGGCCAGGGATTTAGCTCAGTGGTTCTGGTGCCTGCCTTGCAAGCACAAGGACCTGAGTTCGATCCCCAGTACAAAAAAAAAAAAGAAAAAAAAATTAGAGTTATTAAAAAGAAACCAAATACTTTTCATTAGGATGAATAAAAAGATGCCTTTTGGGCATCTTAGGAATTAGCCAGACCTAACTCATCACAGGCAAGGGTATAAAATAGTAAGCTCCCTTCAAAGACTTAAAGCACTGCAGGTCACCCTGCTCATTCAGGACCACCTAGAGAAGTGTTTCCCTGTATTCAGCCATGTAGGCCCTCAGAGGCCAAGAAGTTCTAACTACTATTTAAATTGGTTATGGAACTTTCTGTTCAGATTTCAAAGAAAGGCCTGGAGACTAGGAAACAAGCCCTGAGATGGTATTACATAAAGTTGTAAAAATAAAGCCAAAGCTTCAAGGGAGATGCCAGGAGGTTGGGGGTGCCAGGAAAATAAAACACCTGAGGAAAGCCACAGGAAGTGAGTGGAGCCAGCCTAAGAGAGAGGCCATGTGGGCTGCAACCAGCCAGGCTGCCTAAGCCATCCGGAGCTTAGCTCTCACCACAACCTACCTGGTGCTGGACATGGAGCTATGGGACTTAATATTTGCCCTGCAGGGTTTTGGTCTTGCTTTGGTCAGATTCCATTCTGTTCCTCTATTCCTCCCTTTCAGAATGGGATGATTACCCTGTACCACTGAATGTTAAAAGTATTTAATTTTCTTTTTGACTTTCGTAGAGGTTCACGGTGAAACGTTTGCCTTAAGTCTGAGAGGAGACTATGGTTTTCAACTTTTCAACAGTGTTAGAACTGTGAAGACTTTGATGACTCTTAGAGCGGAACATGAACCTTCTGAGGGCTGGAGTAGAACGTTATGGTTTGGACCTAAAATGTCCCCTCAAAGTCATCTATGTTCAGAACAGGGCTTTTGAAAGGTTATTGGATTACGCAGGCACTATATGCCTCAGTGGATTAACCCAACTGATGGGTTCTTGCGCTTCTAGGAGGCGGGGCCTGGTTGGAAGAGGTGGGTCACGGCAGGCATGACCTGAATAGGTGCGTTCTTCTTTCTGACTTCTCCCTTGTCTCCTTCTTGGCTGCCATTTGGGGAGCAGATTTCCTCTATTGTGCTTTCCATCAGGCCATTTCTGCCTTGGTGCCTACCATAGACTACACCCTCTGAAACTGTGAGCCAATGTTGAGTGTGGTGGCACACACCTGTAATCTCAGCACTCAGGAGGCTGAGGCAGGAAGATTGCTGTGAGTTCAAGACCAGCCTGGGCTACATAGTGAGTTCCAGGTCAGTCTCAGCTACATAGTGAGACCCTGTCTCAAAAAAACCAAACCAAACCAAACCAAAACAAAAACAAACAAAAAACTGTGAGCCAAATAAACCTCTCCTCCCTAAATTGTAGATTTTATTTTGTCCCAGTGATGGAAAAGTGGTGCGAGTGTGTGTGTGTGTGTGTGTGTGTGTGCGTGCGCGCACGTGCCTATTGTCAGTAAATATACAAATATTCTAAAACATGAAATAGGACAGGGTTGGGGGTATAGCTTAGTGGCAGGGCACTTGTCTAGCATGTGAGTGATCCCCAGCCACAAAAGGGGGTCCTTTTTATAAGTTGATGGAACGATACATGGCTCATCTCCTATAACCTGTGTTGGGGCTTGAACCTAGAGCCTTGGGCATGCTAGGTAAATGCAGTATCACTGAGTTACACCTTCTGCCCTTTAGCATGACTTCTTTTCAGATTTTCAGTCTGGGTATGTAGCTCTGCATATAAGAGATGTTCCACAGAATTTCACTGAATGAATGTTTAACAGCTGGATCAGTGGATGAAAGCTATTCTTACAAATTGGCACGTAGAAAGTTACAGGGAAAACTAAGATGACATTCTGATTCATAACCTAGAGCTCCTTCTTTGATTATAGCTCTAGTTTTACTTCATTCAGCCTACATTCACTGCATATTTAGTCTGGACAGCACAGTGCTAGATGCTAGGACTACCACTATTGATGAAAGTATAGCCCTACCCAGGAAGGACCTCACAGTGAAACTCACATATGTCTCTTGGTGAAAGTCTCATTTATAAAATGAAAATACTGACCTCAGAAATCCTGTTTAGCTCCTTGGATTCTATGATCTTGTAAAACCCTGCATCTCCCACTTGTCTGTATGGAGACTGGACTATGCTCACTTTAAAGAGCAACCTGAAGTAACTAACTTGTGATTCAGAGTGAAGATAGGAAAGAGTCTCTCTCTTTTTTCCCCTTTTCATCTTCATTCACTCATTTATTTATCATTCCTTGAGCATATACTCAACATCAGACACTGTGAAGTGCTGAGGAAAAAAAATTAATTTTTCTTCGCATGGAAGTCTACGAGGTTTTTAAGAGGACAACCGCATGCAAAGTTAATGTGAATGTGATGCACCAAGATGAGTATTAAAAAACAGGACGGAGGCCTGGGGATTTAGCTCAGTGGTTCCGCTGCCTGCCTCGCAAGTGCGAGGACCTGGGTTCTATCCCTGATACCAAAAAACAAAAAAAAACAGGAGGGAATCAGCTGATGTTGACTCAAGCTTACCCTGTAAATGCTCCAAAAGTTAGGAGGAAGGTCTGTGAATTTTGAGCCTTTATCAAGGGAAAGATACTTTATCATAGTTGCTCACCACGGGACGAAAGACAATGAATGCATGTGGACTTACCATTTCTCCTCTTCTACTTGGACTCCCACGGACTGGAACTTACTGGGGGCTTTATTCTCTCCTGTCTTGTCAGGTTCTTCAGCATCATCCACCTGAAGAAATCATCAAACAGTGTTGTTCCATTTAGTCACCTCACTTGAAAAGAAAACGTCCTCATCAGAAGCATTTGCAGTTTTCTGGAATGTCTTGTAACTCGTAACGTCTTTGTTCAATATTTGTGTACCTCACGAGGGCCATCGTTCTCTTGTTGGCATGCTCTTGGCCTCTGCTGATCTAAATGCAAATTTATTTACTCTCAAGCTGGCTGATAAATGCCAATGATTCCTCCATATATTTGCAAGTGCTGGGGATAGTTTCCAGGGCCCCCACAGATACCCAAGTCGGTACAGTATCTGCATGTAAGCTACACATATCCTATATACTGCAAATTCTCTCTCTCCAGGTCATTCATTATGCTTAACAAATGTAATGCCGTGTATGAAAATGTGATTAAAAATGGTGAATTTTTTGTTTGTTTGTTTTTTTGTTTTTTTGAGACAGGGTCTCACCATGTAGTTGAGACTGACCTGGAACTCACTATGTAGCCCAGGCTGGTCTCGAACTCACAGCGATCCTCCTGCCTCAGCCTCCCGAGTGCTGGGATTACAGGCGTGCGCCACCACGCCTGGCAATAGTGAATTTTTAATTAAAAAAGGATTTTATTACAGTAAAAGACACATGGCCACGAATCCCCCTCAGAATATTCCTCCTTGCTTCAAACACACTCATCCCATCCTTCCTGCTACTTTCTGAAGCCGTTCTGGAGTCCTCTTTTGTGAGTGTTGTTAGTTGTACTGTTGTGGTTGCTTCGGTGTCCTGAATCAACTCAAAACATTTCCTTTCATGGTTATTTCTGACTGTGAGGAAGAGTCAGAGGTCGCACAGCGCCAGATCCGGTGAATGAGGTGCACAAGGACACAGAATCACGTTGTACGAACCTGCCTTTCTGTTGGAAGGCATTCAACAGCAGCATCCACTGTACTGATGATCACATCTCACAAAGACCCTCGGAACGAGGGCTCCAGAGCTGCTCCTCAAAGCGGCCAGAAGGGTGGGTTAGGGAGGAGTTGAGAGGGATTAATCAGTGTCTCACTGTAACAGAATGCTCGATTGAAATATTCACCATATGCAGCATTTTGTAGTCATAGCTGATTAATAGTAATCCTACTGTATTGTTCGGGAAATAATGAAAGAAAAAGTCTACTGTACATGTTCAGTGCAGATGCATTTTTAATTTTGTTTGATCCATGGCTGGTTAAACTCGAGAGTGCAGACCACGGCGGGGAGGGTGGCCGCATGTCATTACCGGAAGGGAGACGCGGGGAGTGCGCCTGGAGGTTCTGCGGTAACCCCGAAACAGGGCAGGGGATTCACTGCTTACCGCTGCACTACACACTGCTGGTATCAGGGGATTTACCTATCGACTTATTAGGACAAACAACAGACTGTCTTTGTTTTTCTTCCCTTCATGCTAAAAACTGCCTTGAGATCCGTGGACAGCTTGTCAAGGGCTGTGCTGTGAAGCTCAGAGGGAAGAGGCTCCCTCTGCGACCCAACGCGTTTGTGACGCGTCAGCCCCAGTCCAGGCGGGAAGGAAATTCTAGGACTATTTGGAACGGTTAAGTTTACTCCCTCATGTTTAATCAATTATTTTAGGTAAAAAGCAATTTATAGTAAGCTACACAGAATTAAAATATGGAAATATATAATATAGAAGCGCAGGTCCTCAGTTTAAAATTTTTTTTCTTTTTCTTTTTGGTACCAGGGGTCAAATGCAGGACCTTGTGCTTGTGAGGCAAGCGGGGGCACCACTGAGCTACATCCCTGCCCCCTACAATTTCTTATTCATAAGGTCTCTCTGATGACCCTAAATCCCTTGATACATCACTCCTATTTTTTCTCAATTTATCTTTTACCTTATAAATGTTGTTCTTCATTGTAGTGACTCTTATTATGTACTCGTTTCCAGCTTTCAGGTTTTGAAGTTTTTTTTGTTTTTTATTTTTTGAGACAAGGTCTCACCATGTAGTTTAAGATACAGGTCTCAAAGTCACTATGTAGCCCAGGTTGGCCTCAAACTTGCAGTGATCCTCCTGCCTCAGCCTTCCCAGCGCTGGGATTATAGGTCTGTGCTACCAGGACCAGCTGCAGGTTTAGGGGATTTTTTTTTCATATTTAATTGTTTGGCCAACCTTCCCATCCTCTCTCCCTCCCTCCGCACCCCCCACCCCTGCTTTTTTTGAATTTTTGAGACATGGTGTCACTGTGTAGCCCAGGCTGGTCTTGAACTCATGACCTTCTTTTCTCAGCTTCTTGATTGTTGGGCCTATGCTACCACACCTGGGTCATATTTTGTTTTGTTTTTGTTATTTTGTTTGTTTTGTTGACACTGGCAATTGAACCCAGAGTCTTTACCCTGAGCTATACCCTCAGCCCTTTTTTAGTTTGAGACAGGGTCTTGGTAAGTCTGTAAATTGCCTAGGCTGTGACCCTCCTGCCTCAGCCTCCCAGTTACAGTTGTGTGCCACCACACCTGGCTTAGCTCTTTAATATTCATCACCCTGAAAGGTTTGTGTGTGAGACGAACACAGAGTGGAGCATTCCCGACCCTGCTGTCAGTTAATGTGGATCCATTATTAATCCACTCATCTCTTCTCCTTATTTTTATTTTATCCCCAGCTGGACTCCTGTGTTCTCATAGATACAGAAATCCCTACATAAGCGGACCTGTTGCTGGCCTTTTGATTTGCTGGTTTTCGTGCCTCTCTTCTCCTCAGTGTCCTAATATAATTTTTAAAATAAACTGTGTTATTTTCTATGGCAAATCTCCTTTGGTTCTTCTCCTGCTTTGATTAGCTAAAAACAAAGCAAATTTTCTGTTATTTTGGGAAATGAAATTCTAATTAAACCTCAATATCAAATTATGAAATCTGACTCACTGGCTTCCACCAAGTGATGTAAATCACAACGATATTTTTTTACTGGGATCCCTTTAAATATTTGTACTGATTCTGAGAGAGTCGATATTTTTACACCAGGGAGCATTCTTATGCAAGAATACTGAATAACTTTCTATTTACGCTGGACTTCTATTTTACTTAGGGATCTTTTTCATATTGAGTTCAGATAGGTGACATATTTACTCCTGAAGCTCGTTCTTATTGTTTTATCGTTTTTCACTATTATTATAAATGATCCACTGCAGCACATCCCAGCTACTTGAAAGGCTGAGGCAGGAGGCTCTCTTGACCTCAGGATTTTGAGCCCAGTCTGGAAAACAGGACAGAATTTGTTTCTAAAGAAATTGTAAAATATGACAGGAAGTAGCTGATAGTAGAGCACTCACCTAGAGTGTGTGCGCGCGTAACCCTGGTCTCAATCCCAAGCACCAGGAAGAGGGGAAAAGAGAAAGAGAAAGAAAAGGAAAAGCCCCTACTGCAGGCCAGTTCTTGTTACACCATTGCGCTTTCTGTTGGTCGAGAAAGTATAGATACGTTACCAGCTTCTCTGCTTACGCTGTATTCTATTTTTGTGAATTCTAATGGATTTTCCATGGTTTCTACTAGATTTTCAGGGTGGACATGAATGTTACACAGAAACAAAAGCCATTTTTTCCTTTCTTTGGAATATTTCCACTCATGTTGCTTTTTTTGCTTTGTATCTCGGCTCATAAATAACACAGAATTGGGCTGGGGATTTAGTTCAGTGGTGCTGGTGCCTGCAAGGTCCCAAGTTTGATCCAGTGTACCAAAAAACAAACAAACAAACAAACAAACAACAGAATAAACTTCTGGAAACAAAAGTCTGATAGCCTAATTTCTGACTCCGAGTAGGATATTTCTAATACTTCACATTTATGCATGTATGTATGTATTTTTTGAGATAGGGTCTCACTATGTAGTTCAGGCTGGGCTTGAACTCATTTATAGCCCTGGTTGGCCCTGAATTTATGGTGATCCTCCTGCCTCAGCCTCCTGAGTGCTTGGACTTCACCTTTAAATGGAGTTTTAATTTTTTTTTTTAATGGATGCTTCTTATAATTTTGATATTTAAGGTGATTTTTGAATTTTACAAACTACTATATTTTTAAATATCTACTTGATATCATGTTTTCCCCTCAATAGCCTAATTTCTGAGACATATATTTGGTAATGGCCTATTAATTTTTTAAAAAATATATATTCTGGGTATTTGGTAAGAATCAAATTTGGTAAGAATCTTTTTATGGACATAGGGTCTTGTTATGTAGTCCAGCCTGGCCTTGCACTTGTGGAGATCCTCCTGCCTCAGCCCCCTGAGTGCTGGGATCACAGGTGTGCAAACCATGCCCAGCTCAACTATTTTTACATCTGTACTTTTGTAACCATGTTATTTTTATAATTCTTTTTTCTTGTGTTCTTTAAAGCATGGGTATAAGGGTTTTGTTTATGATAAAACATATCAATCAGCTGGGTATGGTAGAGCACACCTGTAAAAACTGCCCAACTCAAATTTCGAACCTCCTGCCTCAGCCTCCCAGAGGGTGGGATTATAGGTACTCACTACCATGCCCTGCTGTGAACGCTCTGTCCTAAGCAACCAGTTATTTAGAAAGTAAGAGAGAGGACCAGGTAGCAGAACTTGGAAAGTAATTAAGATGAACATCTGGAAGATTTAAAATAAAATAGAAATCAGCTGTGTGTGGTGGTTTACCCCTGTGATCCCCTACATTCGGGGGCTGTGGCAGGAGGATTTCAAATTTGAGGGCATCCTAGGAAATTTAGCAAGGCATGTATCAGAGTAAGGGCTGAAGGGGATCAAGGGTAGTGCATCTGCCTAGCATGACTGAAGGCTGGGGTTCAAATCCCAGTCAATCAATCAATAATAAAAGTAAGACTGTTCAACGGTTATCTTCAAAAACCTTAAAAAGTGCTGTGTGCTGGGGCACCCACTGTAATCCCAGCACTTGGGAGGCTGAGGCAGGAGGCTCACCACAAGTTCGATACCAGCCTGGGCTACGTAGCAAGACCCTATCTTACAAAAAAAACAACACGTGAAAATATTCTAACACCTGAATAAAAGTGGAATCAAGTGTATGTCTGCTTGGATACGTACAGAGTGTCTCTAGCAATGTAAACACCGGCTACAGCAACTATTGCTTCAGACCGGAGCGCCCACGGCCCCTGAGAGGGAAAGCGCAGTCCTGGCGCAGGTTAGAGGTTTAAAAGCTACCCGAGATTGGCCTGGGCCTGCAGGGCACCAGCCTCGGCCTCCAGGAAGGTGAACGCCTTTCCGGGAGGCTTAGGGACGCAGTGGAGCCAGAGGACAGGTGCTCAGGACCCAGGTACTACCCAGAAGGTGCCTGCGGAAGGCAGGGGGTACCCAGATTGGGAAGGGAAGGACTTCTTGGGCAGAAGAAGACCTGCAGGCCAGGTCAGATCGAGCTGGGGCAAAAAGCAAGGCAGAACAATCTTAGAGAAGCGGGAACCCACCAGGCATGCCTATAATCCCAGCACTCTGGGAGGCTGAGGCAGGAGAGTTGCAGGTTCAAGCCCATCCTGGGCTCTCTAGCAATTTAGCAAGACCCTATCTCAAGATGAAGAACGCAGAAGGGCTGGGGATGCAGCTCAGTGGGGAGGCCCCGAGTTCAAGCTCCTATCCCCACCC
Source organism: Fukomys damarensis (assembly GCF_012274545.1). Classification (NCBI taxonomy): domain Eukaryota; kingdom Metazoa; phylum Chordata; class Mammalia; order Rodentia; family Bathyergidae; genus Fukomys; species Fukomys damarensis. The sequence continues at coordinate 62,727,162 of NW_022900942.1, forward strand.
CCGCCCCAAGGGCAGAAAGCTGAACCAGGCCGCAGCTGCCCAGCCCTGTCTTTAGGGTCGGGGCTGAGTACCCGCAGAGGTGGGGGTGGGGAGTGGTGGCTGTGGCAGCAGGGGCTTCCCGCCCGGAGACGCCTCGGGGATGGGAGTCACCTGGATCCCCACGGACAGGCAGCGGCTCTTCCTGAAGTCTTTCTTGCGGTCCTCGGCCGCGGGCGCGCCGGCCGCGTGCTGGCTGGCGGGGCCGTGGATCTGTGCATTGGCGGCCTCGATGGCGGCAGTCAGGGCCTTCATACTGTCCAGGCTCTCGGTGGAGTTGCTGAGGCCCGACTGGCTGACAATGTCGCCGCGCTGGCCCTGCCCGTCCATGTAGGCGTCCTGCGCGGACTCTGTGCTACTCTGCGCTGTGATAGAAATGAAAGGTTTCGTGGTAGTTCTGGGTGGGACTGGAGGTGGTGTCTTCTTATAGGTTGTAATGCAAGATGACACTGGAAGACACGAAAACACAGACGCTGTGATTTCCGCCTCGACCGTCAGCCACGCTCGGGGTGCGGGAGACGCCCCAAGACCCTGGGCATGCGCACAGGCCGGGCCGCACAGGGTCCCCGCGAAGCCCGGGGGAGAC
>NW_022900942.1:62728290-62728655 GCF_012274545.1 Fukomys damarensis
CACGCTCTCATCGTCGCCCCGCTTTCTGCGGCAGCTCCGGAGACCCGCGCTGCGCCCTCCTCCACTCGTCCGCCCGGGTGACGCCGGTGACGCCGGCGCTTCCCCAGGCACAAGGCCGCGACACGGAAACGCTCTGAATCCTTCTGGACGTCGAGGTGGCCTGGACGGCGCAGCCGAAGACCGTAGGGAAGGGGGCTGCAGAGCCGCTGCAGAAAGCCCGAGCGAGCTCCGAGCAGGGGGGTTTGAGTAGATGAATGGCAGAGCGTCTTTCAGCGTGATTTTAGAACATGTAGATGCTATCTGCGTCGTAGTTTTCCAGCGCAGCTCGAACGCTTCCACTCTGAACTTGCTTTCTGAGCACAGCC
>NW_022900942.1:62728788-62729932 GCF_012274545.1 Fukomys damarensis
ACGCACGCGGGTCCCGCAACCACCAGAGCTGGGCTGCGCCGGTGCCTGGGAACAAAGGAAGAGTCCCGCGAACTCGCTCCCGCGCGGGTCCGCGTGCACACCGTGCCGGTGGCCGCTCCTCAGTTCCTCAGGGTGACTGGAATTCTTGCCGTCAGGGTGCAGTCTGAAAGCCCCTGCTTTCCCCAGCACTAGGGATCGAACCCATGTCCTTCACACTGAGAGGTTTTCCAGTTGCTTTAAAAACGTTTTTTTTTTCTTTAATCAGGGTCTTGCTAAGTGCCCCGGGCTGAGTTCGAACTTGGGGTCCTCCTGCCTCAGCCTCCCAGAGAGCTGGGACTGCTGGTGTGCACTGCCCTGCCCCGTTGGTCCACATCTGTCACCAAGCACAAGGCACCCTCCTAGCGTTCTCGCTCAGGGGCCAGGCGGGGAAGCCACCTGTGAGGACCACAGCATTCTTGGAGGCCCGGGGCAGCCCAGCCTAGGCTCTGGTCCCCCCCCGCTGGCCCCCAGGCGGTCAGAGTTTGCCACTGGCAGCTGGGCGTGGTGGCACTTGGGAGGCCAGGGCAGAAAGATCTCCGAGTCAGAGGCCAGCCTGAACTCTATTCTCAAAACAACTGACAAAGAGCTGCGAGGAAGACACCCGACTGATGGAAACAGGCTCGGGGGACAGAAGATGCCGGGCGGGAGAGCCACGTGCCCCTGCTGCGCCCTAAACCCCGTCCCCGCGGGTTAGTGGACAAGTGAACTCCAAGTGGTCAGCAGAGGTGCACACGCCTGTCATCCTAGTGTTCCAGGAGGCTGAGGGAGGAGGTACTCAAAGCTCAGCCCAGCCCCGGCAAGTTAGCAAGCCCCTGTCTTAAAACTTAAAAATCCAATGAATAAAGAAGGGATTGAGGAAGGCTGCCGTTCAGTGCTAAGGCTCTGAGTTCAAGCCTCAGTGTATGTGGGAGGACACACACACACACACACACACACACACACACGGGAAAAATCACTACCTTGTTTCAAAATATTTCCAGCTGCCTACATCAGGCCACCCAAAGCGTGCGGTCGGGAGGAGGCAGGGGCGGCCTGGCCACTCCGGATGAGCCAGGGAGGAGCCCGCGGTGACCGCAGGGTGAGCGGCGCGGCCAAACTGCTGCCC
>NW_022900942.1:62729945-62730155 GCF_012274545.1 Fukomys damarensis
GGTGGCCGCTGTGTCCCCGACGCTCCCCGTGCAGGGCCTCTCAGGCCCGGCGCGTAGGGGCGTAGATCTGTGCCGCGATGGCCGGGCGGCCCTGCCGATCAAGCCCCGCATTGTTCTCCGGGCAGAGGTGAGAACGGAAAAGTTTCTTTCAGAGTTGCAACTTTTTTTACGAGGCACCCGAGTTCCAACAAGCAGCTTGGGTTTCCTGAG
>NW_022900942.1:62730316-62732440 GCF_012274545.1 Fukomys damarensis
CGCGCGCCGCCTTCTGGCCGCGTCCGGAACGGCACCGCGGTCCCGGATCAGGCTCCTGTGCAGGTGGGTGGGGCGGGCACCCTGGCTCCGGGCCAGGTTTCCCGGCTTTCATGTAGCACCTCAGCAGAAGTGTTTCCCTAGCTGCAGAGGAAAGTCTCTGGGCTGGAGCTGAGGAATTTTTTAAAGGCAGCAATTAGGAACCGGGCATGGCGGTGCACATGTGCAAGCCCCTTACTCTGGGAGGCTGAGGCAGGAGGATTGCAAGTTCAAGTCTAGCCTGGCCAACCTAGCAAAATCCAGTTTCAAATTTAAAAAGGACTGGAGAAGCTGGCTGGGGAAGTGGGAAGGCGCTGGCTTCAATCCCCAGAGAGGGGCGAGTGTGGAGTTAAAAAGCACAAATTGTGATGTCTTTGCACCTTCCAGTCACAGCCAAAGATCAGGCTGAAGACAGTGAGGATTAATATTGGGGTCTCCTGTGGCCCACGGCTGGCCCTGAACTCACTGTGTAGCCCAGGTTGGCCCTAGATCCTGGGGATTCTCCTGCTTCAGCCTCCCAAATGCTGGGATTCCAGGCGTGCGATGCCAGACGGCGCATTTCCCATTTTTATCCGCACTTTTGCTCCGGACGCTGTCGCTGCTGTTTGGGGCCTGGGTGTTTTGAATCCCCTGCTGGCTTCCAGGCAGCCTGGCTGCACGTCCTCCCCCAGGGCTGCCTGCTCCCCGCGGGCCCAGTGGTCAGAGGGCCTGCAGGTCAGGTGTAGCCCTGATGAGGCGGACATTTCCTTCCTTCTTTTTTGCCGTGCTGGGAATCGAACCCAGGGACTCCCTTCCACTAGGCAAGTGCTCCCCAGCCCCTCAGGCGCGAAGTTACACACTGGAAATGGGGCTGACTGCCCGTGAAACCACAAACTTGGTTGCCCGAAATCAGTCATTCCAAAGGGATATCTTGAATGTGTTCTTTAGCTGGTAGATCCACGACAGGAATACTAAATCTAGATTAAAAACTGACCCGGTAGGGGACGTGGGAAGGGTAGGGGAAAAGAAATAAGGGACAAGAAAAAATATGAGAAATGGAAAGAAAGTCTTTGTAAATAGGGGAGGGGTGGAGGGGGTGAAGGGAGGGCTGGGAATGGGGGAAAATGAGAACCAAGATGCATCATGTAAGGTACAAGATCCCGATGATGAATGTAATTGCACTGTGTGCCTAAAATGTACCAATAAACTCAATAAGAATAACAAAACAAAATAAAAAACCAAGCCGGGAGCCAGCGTGGTGGTGCACACCTGCAGTCGCAGCAGTGCGGGAGACTGCAGCAGGAGGGTTTACATGTTCAAGCCCAGTCTCGGGATATTCACTGACTCGGAGACTCCGCTGTCAAAAATGTAAAGAGCGGCGGGGACGCAGCTCTGAGAGAAGGCCCTGGGGTCCATCCGCAGTGCTGCAAACAACACCGAGCAAAACAAGAACCACCAGGGTCCTGGGCAGCTCGGGACGGGGCACAGGCGCCTGGGGGCCACTTCTGACGGGAGTCCGTCCCAGCCTGTCCCCCAGGTGAACGCTTGCGAGGGACGCCCGCATCTCCCTGGGGTCGCAGCCTCCACCCAGCACACTTGACCCTTCCTCTCCGGCCCAGAGAATTTCCTAGAGCCGAGTCCGGTGCCCGGGAAACGGAGACGGCGCCGCTTCCTGTTTGGGCAGCTGCTGGGGCAGGGCCGGGCGGGGCCCAGCTTGTTGAAAGACAAGGCTGAGGCAGGGTTCTCCTTTGAAGTTCCCGCCGCCCCGCCCGAAGTAACTAACTGCTCAGCAACTCGATTCTCTGTCCACCGTTAGCTCTTTTCTTTTTCCTGATCAGGAGGACAGAAAGGAACTCACTATGGGCGGAGAGTCGAGAGCTCAGGGCTGGTGTGGTGGTGCATGCCTGTGGTACCAGCATGCTGGGAGGCTGAGGCAGGAGGATCGAAGACTGAACCCAGCCTGGGCAATTCATTGCGAGAAAGTAAGAGACAGAAAGAAAGACGGAGCCTGGTCGATGGCCTGTGTCCAGCCCCCCGTCCTGGTGGGCACAGGGTCAGGCACTGGCGTCTCCGGAGTGGACATGTGTCACACGGGCTGTGGAGGGAGGG
>NW_022900942.1:62732459-62735398 GCF_012274545.1 Fukomys damarensis
GGGAGGGTGGGTGGGGAGGACACTGCCTGGAGATCAGGAGAAGGGACTCGCAGTCAGGCTCTGTGACCGCTGCGGCCCGCACTGCAAACCCGGACTCGCCCGGCTCCCCGCAGCAGTCAGCAGTCTTAAACTGTAGTGGCAGAACCTGGAGAGCTCAGTCCTCCAGACCCCAAGGGACAACTGTGTCACCTCTTGTCCCTGGCCAGTGCTCTTTGTTTTGTTTGTTTCTTTGAGACAGGGTTTCTCATGCAGTCCAAACCGGCCTTGAGCTTGAGGTGATCCTCCTGCCTCAGCCTCCCTAGTGCTGGGATCACAGGCATGTGTCAGTCACTACACCCTGAGAATGTGTCACCTGCCCGGGTGACAAGGCAGGGGAGGGGCGTGCTGAGCCCCCACTCAGGCAGCGTGCGGTGGCAACAGTGGGCCTGGGTGGGCCCAGGGTGTGGGGCCTGTGCGACCCCTGCTGGCCTCCGGAGGTGAGAGGCGGTGTGTGTTGGTGTGCCGGTCCGTCCCAGCACGCTGGGAAGCTGAGGCAGGAGGATCAAAAGCTCCAGTCCCACTTAGCAAATTAGTGAGACTCTGTCTCAAAATTGTAAAAAAAAAAATTGTAAAAGGGCTGGGATGTAGCTCAGTGCAAAAGCCTTGGGTCCAATCCCCAGTACGGAAAAAGCGAAACAGAGATGCAGACAGAAGAATGACAGCCTGACTTCCCCAGGCAGCCGGACTACAACCTCTGTCCCCCCAGCCCGAGTGGGAGAGCTGTGCACACCCATGGGGTGATGGGGTGCAGGTTACTAGTTTTGCTTTCTTTTCTCCACCGGGGGTTTAACCCAGGGGTGCTCTGTCACTGAGCTGAACCTCTGGCCATCTTACAGTTTTACTGTCCTGCCTCAGCCTCCAAGGGGCTGGGGTCGCAGGCAGGTGACGCCACACTCAGCACGAGGTCTCTACCTCTGTTGCTGTTTTGAAAACAGAGTTTCACCATAAAGTGCAGGCCAGCCTTGAGCTCACTGTGTAGCCCTGGCTGGCCATGAACTCACAGTGATCCTCCTGCCTCAGCCTCCTGAGTTTGCCACTCCACCAGGCCACAGTCTCCATCTTTAAGGAGAGGAGAGAGCCAAGGTCAGAGCTGACAGCAGAGTCAGCCACAAATGTGCTGCGATCAGAGACGGCTCCTTTTGGCCTGCAGCACCCGGCACAGGCTCCCCATTGAGCGGGACCCAGCCGCTGCCCAGGACCCGGCTCCACGGTTCTGTAAGGGCCTCCCTCGTTCCCCGATCCCAGCCTGGAAATTGCCGTTTTACCATAAAAACGCATATCTCGGCATCATTCCAACCCAGCTGTAAGAAATGGAGAGAGTTGTGGCCCTGGGCCTGGATCACGGAATGGGGCGGGGCTGTGCGGTGAAGCCCTCGCCTAATATCAGTACTCGGGGGGCTGAGGCAGGAGGACACTGTCTCAAAACCAGCAAACAAAAAGCCCCACATGCATGTGTACATGGACAGATAGAAACGAGGTACAAGCACTGGGCGTTCCTGTGACCCCAAACAAGTCCGCACTACCTCCTGGTGTGGATATTAGTTTCTGAAAGGAGCCCACGAAAAATAAAGGCAACAACATCTGCCTTTTAAGCTTCTCTGTCTCTGCTGGCCCAGGGCTTGGCCGGGTGACAGCTCTGAGAGAGCAACTGCAGCAGCCCCGCCGTGCTCCCAGCCCGGGTCCCTCGGGTTCTGAGTTCGGGTCCTGCAGAAGTATCAGCGTCCCTTGGACTGGGCCAGGTGGCGGCTGTCCCTGCCCTGTCCCTGCCCCGGCCAGGCCCACGCAGCCCCAGGTCCAGCCCTGTGCAGGTCCAGCCTCAGCCCCGCATGGTGCCAAAACCGCCAGTTCTTTTCAGAAAGAGGAGGCTGGAGCCCAGGGAGGCTCTCCGGAAACGGCTTCCATCTTTGGACTGAAGAAAGAAAGCGGAGAAAACAGCCAGAAGTTTTCCAGGGTGTGAGGAAAACAGCTGGGCGACAGGATGAGAGGCTGAAATCCGCTTTCTAAATGCCAATGCCTGAGTCACCCGCCTGGCCCTCCAGTGACTCAGGGGCCCGCAGAGAGAGCACCCAGAGCTCGCTCCACCCCCTCACTCCGGGCTTCATCCTGAGCCAGGGCCCGAGCCCCAGGTCTGAGGCACCTTTGCCCAGAGCCAACTCCTGTGGCCTGGTTGGTGCTCCCTGGTCCCCCGAGGGACCCCGGGTTCTGCCCGCGCCCCCCAATCTCCTCCGGGTCCCCGGGCCCGTTTCCATCCCTCTTTTAATAAAACTTGAATATTTTTAGGAGTTATATGATGTTGTTCTTTGGATATGCCTGTAATTAAGGAAAGCTTTTAAAAATCTTTTAAAAGACATCTGAAAACGCTCCAGGTCTTTCCCTTCCTAATAGACCTTCCGGCTCCCAGCACAATGGGGGCCTGACCGGCGGCTCCCCGGGATCGTTCCTGTGGTCTCTGCCCCTTCCTGCGTCCCTCGGTCTTGCTATTTATGAGTCACAGCTGCTTCCACCTCCTAGACTGACTTAATGTTTTTCCACGTGGTGACTTAGCAGTCAGTCACGAGGTCAGCAGAGCTGAATCACACGGCTTCCCCATTTACACAGGGATGATTCAGTGGAAAACACCAGACCGCCTCCTATGAAAAGCGCCAGGTGTCATTGCAAAATCTATCACAGCCGGGCGAGTGGTGCACACCTGCAATCCCTGCAGTTGGAAGGCTGAGGCAGGAGGATTGCTACGAGTTCGGGACCAGCCTGGGCTGCATAGTGGTTACATGGCCAGCCCGAACTGCATAGGGAAAGCCTGTCCCCCCAATCTGGTACAGTAAAAGGCACATTGCCATAAGTCACCCTCAAAACACCTCCCCTCATTTCCATACACTTGTCCCATTTTTTTTTTTTCCACT
>NW_022900942.1:62735416-62740137 GCF_012274545.1 Fukomys damarensis
CATTGCCATAAGTCACCCTCAAAACCCCTCCCCTCATTTCCATACACTTGTCCCATTTTTTTTTTTTTTGCCACTTTCCTGCAGCAGCTCTGGAGTCCTCTTTCCTGAGGGTCTTTACGGGGTGTGATCAAAAATATGGTGAGTGCTGCTGCCAAGTGCCGTCCAGACTCGTAAAAACATGACAGTGTCTCCTCATCCATCTGATTTGTTGTTGTTTTTGTTTCTTGAGACAAGGTCTTGATACGTAGTTCAGACTGGCCTTGAACTCACTCTGTAGCCCAAGATGGCCCCAAACTCATACAATCCTCCTGCCTCAGCCTCCCGAGTGCTGGGATTCCGGGTGTGTGCCGCCACGCCCGGCAGCCATCCACCTCTTCCGCCAGATCCTGGGCAGTGTGACTTCCAGCTCTTCCCCCAAAGTCCAAATGACCAGAGAAGGGAAACAGCATCTACAGACCCTCCGGAAAGAGAGCTCCAGAGCTGTTGCAGAAAGAGACGGCAGGACGGGATGGGTGTGTGTTCAGAGTGAGGGAACATTCTGAGGATTTCCGGCAATGTCTGTCACTGTGGTAAAATTATTTTAAACAACTGTTAATCTCACAGCGTGTTTTTCTACCCCTCATCATATTGTACTGTGAAGCTTGTGAGTGTGTGTGTGTGTGTGTGTAAGTGTGTGCGTGCCCAGGTCTGTATACCTCATGGCAACGGCTCAGCACACCTGGAGAGAGGCTTCCTGGGACCTCCTGGGCTGAGTCTGCACCACACGCCCCTCCCTCTGAGTTGGTCCCCGCCTTGTGTCCCCACCCCCCGCAAACACTGTGCTTCTCCTCTGCAGAGAGCTCACAGCCAGTTGTCTTCCCAGATCCCACTCGACTTGAGCTCCAGGTGGGGGCTCAGTAAGGATCTGCAGGTGGCTGCTCTGCATCTGACGAGCCAGTGTGGACAGCGATCACACAGGACCTCCGTGAGCTGGATGCTGTGGTGCAGACCTGTAATCCTAGTACTTGGGAGGCAGAGGCAGGAGGGTCTCTGAAGACTGGAGGACAGTGTGGACCAAGTAGTGAGACCCTGTCTCAACCCCACCCCGCCAAGCTACTTTTCATCGCTTTAGTTTTTCATTCTTTACACTTTCCTATCTCCAGTTCATTTGCTTTTCAAACACGGTCTAATTAATTTTCTAATTCACTGGTCTCCTCTTACAGACTGGGAAAAGCTTTCTGACTTCCAGCTGATGTAGGGTAAGAACTCAGGACAGGTAGAAAGCAGGTGAGGAGGTTGGGGTTTTAAGTTGAGCTTTTAAGAAAAACTGCGGCTAGGGCTGGGGGTTTAGCTCAGTGGTTCCACTGCCTGCTCTGCTAGTGCAAGGTTCCGAGTTCAATTCCCAGTACCAAAACAGAAAGAAAGAAAGAAAAAAAGAAATAAAGAAAAAGAAAAACTGCGGTCTAGGACACAAAGGTTCCTCGAGCCCGCTCCCTTCTGCTAACCTCACTCTCCACACCCCCACATCCCTAAGGGTCTCAGAGACTAGGAGCTGCCGCTTGGGCTCTGGGCTGCGATTCACCAGGAACAGCCTGGCTCCTGCTCCCCACGCTCAAGGCAGCCGCAGCAGGAGTGGGCGTGGACACCGGCCTCAGACCGGGCCGTGGGCTGCTTTGTGACTGGCCCAGATGGGCAGACAGAGGGCGCAGCCTGGATCACCCGTCCTAAGGACACCTTTAGCCCCCTAGGTATCCCCAGATTGCATGGATCACAATGCATCTTATTTCTCTGACTGCCTGTGAGACTCTTCTGTGTATCCTTCCATCTTCCCATCCATCCACCTATCCATCCGTCCGTCCATCCATCCGTCCTTCCGTCCGTCCATCCACCCATCCATCCATCTACCCATCCATCCATCCATCCGTCCATCCGTCCATCCGTCCGTCCGTCCATCTATCCATCCACCCACCCATCCATCCATCCATTCCTTCATCCATTTTATTCATTCATTTGGGATTTTGTTTGTTTTTTGAGACAAGGCCTTGCTACATAGTCCAGGCTGGCCTCAAACTTGTGGTGATCCCCCTGCCTCAGCCTCCCAAAGTGCTGAGATTACAGGGGTGCGCCACCACGCCCTGCAAAAAACCTGCTCTTTAAAACAAAAATGCAGCTGGGTGTGGTGGCGCACCCCTGTAATCCCACATGGGAGGCTGAGGCAGGAGGATCACCGTGAATTCAAGACCAGCTTGGGCTACACAGTGAGTTCCAGGTCAGTCTCAACTACATAGTGAGACCCTGTCTCAAAAAAAAAAACCCCAAAACAGCAACAACAACAAAACCCCCACCAAAAACAAAACAAAACAAAAAAACAACAAAAATGCAATTCCCAGAAACATCCTCCTTTTGTGATGGGGCCTTGGCAGGAGAGGGAGAATGATAAGAGAAAGAAATCTCAACAACTCACAGCAACACTACAATTTGCAAACCCCTTGCTGGAAATGCTTGTAACAGAAGTGTTTCAACGTTTCTTGGAGTTTTGAATATTTGCCTCGATTTTACTGGCTAAGTTCTCCCAACCCCAGGCCCTCAATACTACATACTTTAAAATCTAAAATTAAAGTTATTTCTCATCCTTTCTAATATAACATGCTGTGTCCGAATGTATACACCAATGCAAGCATCTGCCTTCTGCATTGCTTTTTCTCTCTCTAAACTGATCAACAGTAGTTTGCCTTTGACAGAAAATTAGGGAAAGAAGAAACTGAATTTAAAGTCTGTTCCTTTGAAGAAAAGTCACTTAGTTCTACACAAACCCTACACAAAGCTTAGACATCAGCTACTCACAACCAAGTGATGAGGTTACAGAAAATCCCTACTTCAGGCTTTGGACTTTCTGAATTTCTCAAGCAAGAAAAAAGAACACCCATTCTTTATTTTTTTCCTTGTGGTGCTGGAATTGAGCCCAGGCCCTGGCTAAGCACGGGTTCTGCCTCTGAGCCCCGTCTCTGGGCCCTTAACTATTAAGAAAAGTTTCCTTTTGTATTACAGTACTTTTGTCATTGTAAAAAAGTACAAATATCAGAATAAAAATCGGATATGTTCTCACTTCTTCACCACTGTGGCACTTGATTAAGGAATATGGTTACTGCCTTATATGTGGCTCTGTATTTTTCCTCGCTGTGACCATTTGTATTTGAAAGAAGGTGGATACGACTGTCACACTTTTAGAAGGAGCCGAAGCCGGGCGTGGAGGCGCTGGCCTGTAATCCCAGCATCTTGAGAGGCTGAGGCAGGAGAACCCAAAGTTCAAATTCCCCCCGGGCAGTTTAGCCTCAGAATAAGAATAAAAGGGCTGGGGATGCAGCTCAGCACCTCAGTTCTGCAAAACAAACAAACAAAGGAACAAATATCCTAAGGCCCTCAACAACTCCCAATGTTTGATTTTGTTTGTTTTCTTGGTTAGTGTTGGGACTCAAACCCCCGGCCCTGCTCTACCCTTGAGCCACCTCCCAGCCCCTGGAATTTCCCTGCCGTTACAAGTTTGAGACAGAGCCAAAGCTTGCCTGTATGGTAGCTCTTGCACAACCCGAGGGCAGCACATTTTCTCCTCCTCTCCGATAGTTTCCAGAACACGCCACAGTGCACCCCCGGGAGCCTGTCACCCTCAGAGGCCTCCCGCCCACGCCGCTGAGCTCCCAGGCAGCTGCCCGGCTGTCAGGAGGCAGGGCCTGGTGTCTCGGTTACTTTTCTCTTGTTTCTGAGGTTAGAATGCCCGACACCCAAAGTTAAAGGAGGAAAGGTGTATTTAGCTCACAGTTTGGAGAGGTTTCAGTCCACAGTTGGCTGGCCCCAGGGCAGGGTGGCTTGGCAGAGGGGTGTTGCCGAGGAGAATCCGTCCATGGCAGGCAGAAGGCAGCAAAAGCAACAAGCAAGCGGAAGACGAGCCTTTCTGTCCCTTACATGTATCGGACAACCAGGATTAGGACGGCGCCAAGCCAAACAGTGGGCTGACTTAGTCATTACCACCCCTGATCCCAGCACCCCTGATCCCAGCACCCCTGATCCCAGCCCTGCTTCATGCGTCAGTCACACACTCCAGACCTGGCCACCTCGAGAAGCACCGCCTGTCGCTGCATGAGGCTTTGGGGGACATCCAGACACTGCTGCAGCACCGGGCCGGAAGAGCATGACTGGGCATTCCTGTCCCTTCCCTTTGTCCCCTTCCTGACTCTGCTTCCAGTCCGCTGTAGGGAGCAGCTCTTCTCTGCCAGGCCCTCTGTCACGCTGCCTGCTTTTCGGCCGGCCGACCATGGACTGAACCTTTATGGACTGTGAACCGAGACAGAGCTCTCCTCCTCTGAGCTATGTGTGGGTGCTGGAAATTGAGTGCCTCCCGGGGAGGCCTCGTCAGAGCAGCGCTGGAGTCAAACCCAGGGCCTCACACGCTGGGCAGCCGCTCCACCCCTGAGCTAGAGCCACGACCCCGATTCCGTTTTAAAACTTTATCTGTGTGGCCCTCAGGGGATGAGTTTCTAGAGCTCGCTCCTGCTTCCTCACCTGCACAGTTTGCTTTCCTGGAGCTGCTCCTCGCCGGGTTCCTTGCGAACACTTCCCACCCCTCTTCCTGGCTGTCTCATCCTGTGTGCTTGGCATGGTTTTCTTTTTCGGTTTGCTCATTTGTTTTCAGTTCTGGGGCATCAAATCCAGGGGCAACCAAGGCACAACATCCCAGCATATATGTG
>NW_022900942.1:62740370-62756878 GCF_012274545.1 Fukomys damarensis
TGTGTGTGTGTGTGTGTGTGTGTGTGTGTGTGTGTGTGTGTGTGTGTGTATGTATTTTTTTTTTAAATTCTGAAACAGGGTTTGCTAAGTTGCCTAAGGGCTCTCAAGCTTGCCATCCTCCTGCCTCAGCCTCCCCAAGTTTAGCCACTGCATTGATTAGGTTTTTGGGTTTTGGTTTTCACTTTGTTTTATTTTTTGAGACAGGGTTTTCCGAAGTAGCCCAGGCTGGCTTTGAACTCACGATGACCCCACTGCCCTGCCTCAGCTCCCAGGCCCTGAGTGCTGGGATCACAGGTGTGCACCAGCCCAGGAGTTCTGACCTAACTCTTGGCTGGAAGCCGAGGCGGTACAGCGACCACAGTCCTCTGTTTATTGCTGCCTTTGCTCACTGAGTCACATGCTTCTGTGTGGCGGAGTCCGTTACCTAAGAGCTCCCTAGGAATGTTCCTCTGTCACAAAGAGGGTCTCAGGGCGGTGCCCCTGTACCCTTTAGGAAATGATGCCCCATCCACATAGTGAGGCCGTGAAGAATCGGAACGAGGAGACCGTGTCCCCTCTGTTACAGCTGATGTCCAGGTGTCCCCCCAAAGCCTCAAGGGCTCGTAGGAGGAGCTTCTGGGAGTGACTGCATCACGCACGTGTGACACTGGATCACGACGTCGTGTGTGTGTGATGCTGGACTGCTCAGCTGATTGCTTCGGCAGAGACCTGGATGTGGACAACAGACTTTACCGAGGATAGGGACACACACGGGGTGTGGGTGGCGTCAGCCAACAGGCTCGCTGCCTGGATGGAGTAAAAAGGGAGAGAAAGAAGGCTCATTGCTTCCTGCCTGCCCACCGTGGACTGCTTGTCCTCTGCCATGACACCCCGTCAGGAGCCAGCTGACTATGGACTGAACCTCGAGAAACCAAGAACAGGAGCAAACCTTTCTTCTAACTTGTGGGTGTTGGGGACTTTGTCTCAGCAGTGAGAAAGTAACTGTGACCCCCCCACCAGTGTGTTGCCTTGAGACGACACTCTGTTGTCCTCCATCACAGCTTTGGTACTGGGTTTGAGGCCTTCACACTGAGCTGCATCCCCAAGCTTTGTACTGTTTTTTATTTGGGGACAGGGTCCTGCTAAGTCACTGGATTGCCCAGGCTGGGCTTGAACTTGAGATCTTCCTGCCTCAGTCTTTCAGAGTGCTGGGATCACAGAGCGCGTACCATCACACCAGGCTAATCTGTCTTTCATTACAGGAATGAGAACCATAAGCCTAGTGATAGGTTCAGAAAAGTATTACTTTTCCCTCCTGCACAGGAAAATGCACTGTCTGTAATTTATCTGGACCTGGTGCAATGCCGAGCTGTCAAACACAAGCTGCACGACCTTTATAGATTATGCCCTCCCCGCTTTTGTCAGTGGTGGGGCTTGAACCCAGGATGTGGTGCATTCTAAGCTGCTGAACTGCGTCCCCAGCTCCCTAATTTATCTCTTATTCTTATTAGTTTTGCTTTGTTTTTTGAGACAGGGTCTCGCTATGTAGCTCAGGCTGGCCTTGGACTTGCCATCAGCCTAAAATCGCAGTGATCTTCCCACCCCAGTTTCAAGTGCTGGGATTACAGGCGTGCGCCACCACACCCGGCTCCCCAATTTATTTTAAAGTCTGTCATTTTCAGTTGCTAACATAAGAAAGATTGGATTAGGAAATACGTTGTTGAAGAAAGTGTGGGTGCTTAGATGCTGTACTGTCAGAAACTCGTGTTATATAATTTATAATTGGTATAGGAAACGAGAAAGACTTTTCCCTGGAGAAACGGCCGGCACTCTCCAGAGAGGGCTAAGGAGGCCCAGGCCATCTTTTCAGGAAGCGGAGTTTACGCCCAGAGGGTTGTAGGCCTTGACTTCCGGGGGCTGCAGGTAGCAGGTCTGTGGCCTCGGTGGCGGTGGCGGGGACCCTGCTCTGCTCCTGTGCGTCAGGTGGCAGGTGGCACGGGACGGGACTGGAATGCGCTGCTGCCAGGACTGGCCCACAGGCAGCCAGGCTGAGCACTGTCTTCCCTGCATATGTGAGGGTGCTCAGCAGCGCAGCCAGTGACAGTGACACTTTCTAGGGGGACAAAGCAGCACCGTCTCCAAAGCACAGCTCTTCCCAGAGCAGCATAAATCAAGTTGGCCTCCAACTGGTAACTGAGGTGGGGCTCCCAGGAGGCCACAACATTTGCACAGAATTGTCCTTTTAGCTAAATAGGAAGGAAGAAAGGACATAATAGCGACTATGTCCAATGGGGCGGCTGTAATCATGAGCTGCTCACTTCCCCTCCCATCTGAACCCCAAACATGCATCTTATTTGATAAAAAAATAAACATTTGATACAAAAATAATTGCATTAAAGAACTTTTTTTCCAATCTAGAAAAGGTAAAGCTAAGCAAATTTTAAGGGACTCCAACCAGACTTAGCTTACAAAAGATTTTTTGAAAATATGCAAAAGTAGTTGATGATTTTGTAGTGTTTAAGTAAGTGAATAAGCAAGGTGTGGTGGTGCACACTGTAATCCCAGCACTGGGGAGGCTGAGGCAGTAGGATCACCTCCAGCTGAAGGCCAGCCTTGGGTAAGAGCAAGACTGATTCAAAAAACCAAATAACAACCAACCAAACCAAACAGACTCACAGAAAAGAAAGGACAGACCGGGATTTAGCTCAGTGGATTTGCCGCCTGCTTCGCAAGCGCAAGGTCTCCAGTTGGATCCCCAGTACAAAAAAAAAAAAAAGAAAAGAAAGGACGGCATGATTTTACATCTGAGTGAAGTCTTGTGCACCTCAGAAGAAAAAAAAAACCCAAACCCCCAGGCGGAAGCTTCCCAAAGCACACCCCGGGCCTTCACCGGCTCATCCTCCCGCCCAAACCCCAGTCCCCTCGGCTCCGCCCTTTCCCGCCTCCAGTCCGCAGCTCCAGGGACTCCTGGGCCAGGTGAGCGTCTGTCCCGTGCCCTGCAGGTCCTGGGTGGCTGAGTGCGGCCACCCCTGCTCTTTCCCATCAGCACTCAGGCGGCGCGTTCACAGTGGGCAAGGCCGCCCTGTAGTCCGGAGGGACGGGGTCATGGGGCCGCCTGGGGGTGGGGTGGGGGACGGGACGTCAGTGGGGGATGCGGACGCTTCATCTGAGGCTGCACAACTCTGCGCACGACCGAGAAGCACTGAACTGCGTGCGGGGGCGGGGATTACGGTTGGAGAACTCAGGCCAAGGACACCAGTAATAGCATTGTGATTTTGAAGAATTAGTCTTCCAAAGACAGCCCTAAATATTATTACTAATAAGTCCCTCTGTCCTTCCCTCTCTTCCCTTCTTCCTCTTCCAATTTTTCTCTTCCTGCTTCCCCGCTCCTCCTCTTCCATACTGGGGACTGACCCCAGGACCTTTGCACTGAGCTCCATCCCCAGCCCTTCTTGAGACAGGATTTCACTACATCGTTTGGTGGCCCGGGCTGGGCTCCAACCTGCCATCCTCCTGCCTCAGCCTCCTAGAGTGCTGGGATTACAGGTGTATATCTTTGCACCTGGCTGGTGCTAGTGATTTCTCACTGGTGCTTCAAGGTGAGCGAACTGACCTGAGAACACGCAGATGCGGAACTCCAGGAGGCCCGAGCAGCTCCCAGGTGCCCAGATGCCAGAGCTGCTCTGCTCAGCTCTGTAATTCAAGGTCATTTCGTTCCTGTTCACCCGGGCAGAGAAGGGTCGGGCCCAGCACCCTAGGTGCCGGCCTAGCACTGTGCAGCTGGGTTTCCGGGGGTGGGCAGCTGACCCCGTGCCTGGCCGTCCACGTCCCACTTTCCCGGAGGCCGCAGAGCAGCACCAGGCCCTTGTCCTCGGGGCCTGGCACAGACTTGAGAGCTCAGCACCGTTCTGCGCGTTCTAAACGACCTCACAGTGCCAGGAAGGAGCACAACAGCGTTCCTCTCCCTGCGATGCCCTCCTTTCCCTCTTGTACTGGGAACGAAGCCTGGGCCTTCACATCAAGCCACATTCCCAGTGTCTGTCTGTCCCTCCCTCCTCCCTCCCTCCCTTTCTGAGATTGGGTCTTGCTGAGTTGCTTAGTCACCCAGCCTTGCCTCAAACTTGCAATCCTCTTGCTTCAGCCTCCCAGCGTGCTGGGATTAGAGGCACAGACCACTGTGCAGTTTCTTTCTGCAGTATTCTTTTTCCTTTTCGAGACAGGGTCTCACTATTTAGCCCAGATTGGCCTCAAACTTATGATGATCCTCCTGCCTCAGCCTCCTGAGTAATGGCACTACAGGCATGCACTAACACACCTGGCTTGCAAAGTTCTTTAAGAATAATTACAAGGTGGAACCTTCTGCAGACACCTTCCAGGCTCAGCTCTAGCTGTCAGCACCTTGGGGTCCCCAGTGTGCCCTGGGCCATGGTCTGGGTTGCTGGATGTTGCCGACATGGAGGGGGACCTGGGAGGATCCCCTCCTGTCCTTCTGTTTACCTCCCAACCAATTTACTCTGTGCCATCACAGATCCCAGGGCGGCAACCATGGGCTGCACCGGTGGGAGCCATGAGCCTATGTATGAGACCTTCCTTCCCCTAACACATTCAGCCCGGGGATTTGTAACGGGACGGTGATTCCCCCTGCATCCCAGGGTGGTGCTCTCAGCCCATGAGTGGCCTCTGCTGACTTTTGCCACTAGTATCTCCTTGAATTTAAAAAAGAGTCCTATCCCCTCTGCATGCCTCCCAACCAGTACAGCTCAATTATACTTGTTGGATTTTTAAGATGGATGTATTTATTATCCTGGGGATTGAAACCAGGGCCACTACACAAAGCTACGTCCCTGGTCCTTTTACAAACATATCTATTTAGAGGTAAGGTTTTGCTAAACTGCTAACAGGCTCAGACTAGGCTTGAACTTGTGATCCTCCTGCCTCAGCCTCCCAGAGTGCTGGGATTGCCAGTGCGCACTGGTAGTTGAGCTGCATATTAACGAACACATACTACATATTTCCCTTTGTGCTGTGTCTGACTTAACATTTGGGCAGATTCATCTACTTTCATTGCTCTGTGAACATACCAAAGTTTCATTGCCTGGAAGTACAGGTGCATATTTGGGTTTTGTTCAACAAAATTTACAAAAGGACATTGTTTCAGACCAAGACCCTATATTAGGTCCAGCAGTCCAGGCAGACATCAAAGGGAGGCACCCACTCGGGGGTTCCACACAGCCAGGTGCACTCCCTGGCTCATCTGGCCTTTGAGAAGTGGGGTACAGGAAGGTAACAAGTTTCCCAAACAGCCGGCTTCAATGTGCAAAATAATAAAGTTCCCTTTGCCCCAGTCCTTACACAAAAACAAAAACATGTCCTCAAGCAGCCTGACTGGATCAAACTTGGGACCTTGTGCTTGTGAGGCAGGCAGTGGAACCACTGAGCCAAATCCCTGGCTCTTATTCTGTTTTATAGAATAAAGTGTTTGTCATCTGATTCTACAACAAAAAATAAAAAATAAAGCCAATTAAAATCTGGTGTAACAAGCCTGTGATCCCAGACAGCACTCAGGAGGCTGAAGCAGGAGGATTGCTGAGAGTTCATACACCATATTTTTAATTTTGTTTTTTAAAAAAAGTCACCAGACCGCGTTGTATTTAGCTTTATGAGGGCCCGTTTATCCTCATGCCTACATTTACTCTTCCTTCATGCTTGCTCATCTTTGCAAAGCAGTGGTTTCTGTGGCTCCCCAGTCTTGTGGGTGGTGCCTGCGGGCACAGCTCTGACGTCCTGGAAGGAACTGGAGCCGGCTACGTGTACAAAGGGAGGTCACACAGTGGGCTGAGAGGCCAGGACGATGCCCGCCAGCGCTTGTGGGAGCTGACAGGGTCACCTGCTAGCTGCCGCGATCCCGACCCCGCGGCCCAATGACCTACCCACCTCCCGCTAGGCTCTGCCTCTTAGGCGACTGGCTCAGCACCGTACATGCAGATGAGGGTGGGGCGGACAGACAAACCGTGCAGCCCCGCCGGGACCTGTCCTCTGGGGTCCAGTGCTTCCGCCTGCCGGGCAATGGTTTGCAATCCCCTTTAGTGACGGCCTGCATAGAGCCCGCTCCGCCATCATCTAAATGCTCTCCCGCGCGCAGTTACTTCGTTAGCACAGCGGGGGGCGCTCCGCTGCTTCTCCTGCTGTCCCCCTGGGGCGCCTTGGAGCTTTCTGCTGTCCTTCCTCTCCCTTTGACAGCGCAGTGACTCGTCCAGTCCTGAATGTGGACGGGTGTTCCATGGCTTCTAATAGACGCTGTCTCACTTTCTCCTCTTTTTTTTTTTTTTAGGAACCCTGATTTACCACACCTTTTATTTTACCTTTTTCATCCTACCAGCAATGCATCTTAACATCTCTGATATTTTTCACGTCTTGGTCATTTTTGTTGAAATTTGGATATTAATTTCTCACCATCTTCTAATTTTTAACTTTCATTTGTATTTGTTGATGAATTTGTCCAGTTTTCAATTTGAGTGTTAAAAACTTTCCAGCCCCCCCATCCAGCTGGCACAATCTCATTACTCAAAAAATAGTTTCTCAGGAGCCGGGCGTGGCGGCGCACGCCTGTAATCCCAGCACTCGGGAGCCTGAGGCAGGAGGACCTCTGTGAGTTTGTGACCAGCCTGGGCTACATTGTGAGTTCCAGGTCAGTTTCAACTACGTAGTGAGACCCTGTCTCAAAGAACCAAAACTCAGTCTTCATGGCACCCCCCCCCTAAACGATGAAGCCCACATTCCTTGTTGAGACCTTAGTGCATGATCTTTATCTTCTGCTTCTTCCTGTTTTCTCTTCTATAGCCCGTTTGCTCCTTTATGGAAAAAAACCCCCAAGACAAAAAACATATATTCAGCCCCTCAGCTGCCCAGGGCTGCACACCGCAGAGCCCTCCGTGTGTTCTCTTCTCGCTGTGCCCTGCAGTGCCGCCCCCAGCACCAGTGTCTCTTGTTCCTGGCCCAGGCTGGGGCTTCTCGGCTTCAGGGCTCTTGGGCTGCGCGGCCGGCACAGCACCCACAAAGTGTCCAGCCCGGTGAGCCCCGGGCGGTGACCTCTGCAGGCACAGAGGTGCCCCATGGCCTGAGTGAGGCTGAGCAAGGTGGCGAAGGGGCCACGACACCACTCGGAGAAGGTGCCGCCCGGGACCTGTGGGCTCCTTCTGGAATCTTCCTGTTCCACTCCATACCACGGTGAATGTGGCTGCAGGAAGCGGAGGCCTCACTTGGAGAGGGGCCGTGCTCCCTGCTTCTCTGCCCTGAGCCCCGAGGCTCGTCCGCCTGTCGTCTGCCCCTGCTGGGGTTGCTGGGGAGGAGCCCAGTGCTGGCCCGGCACCGCCCCTGCCTTCCTTTCCGGCCACTTCCCGCGTCCTCCAGGTTGCTGTGCTGGTGGACAGCCTCTCGGGGCTCCCTGGGCTTCCTGCAGCAGCTCTGGAGCTCTTTCGTGGTGGACTTTTGCTGTGCTGTCCTGGCTGCCGTGATGCCCTGAATGGATCCAATCCCCTCTCCTGGTCTTTGCGACTTTGGGAAGAGCCGGCAGTTGCATGGTGCCAGATCCTGTGGCAGACGAGGACGCGCTGCTGTGATTTTATGAGCTGCCTTTCTGCCGGATCAAACTCGGGGCCTTGCACTGGTGAGGAAGGCGACAGAACCACTGAGCTAAATCCCCGGCCCCACTGTGAGGTGTTTTTGATCACACCCCTTTAGACCCTCAGGAAAGAGGGCTCCAGAGCGGCTCCAGAAAGCGACCATAGGACGGGATGAGGACGGGCAGGGAGGGGCCCCTTCTGAGGCGCGTCCACGGCAGTGTCCCTGTGTACTTCACTGTTCCCCACCCCTACAGATCTGCCCCCAAAGAGGTCAGATCCAAACCCACCCACAATCATCACTAAGTCCAGAGTCTACATGGTCACTGCGCAACGGTTGATCGATCAGCTCAGCCAAGTTGTGGGTGTGGAAGACCCACCCTAGGGAGGATCGGCCCCAGAACGGTATAAAAGGGAAGCGGAGAAGGAAGGCTCGCTTCAGTCTTCTTCCGAGGCACTCCAGTCTTCACCTCTGCCGTCTCCTGGCTCCTGTGCAGACCCTTCAGCCTCGGATACAGACTTGGACTCTGCTCTGGGCCTCTGACTGGATCCTTTGTCTCCCGGGAGCACGCAGACCTTCACATTGCTTCCACGCCTGACTCCGGGCAGCCGCCGTAAGCCACTCTTTAATTCTTATATATGTGTATATCTCCTACTGAATCCGTTTTCTCTAATAAGCACTGATGGATATACAGTTTTTTGCTTTTTATTTATTTTTTGAGACAGGGTCTCGCTATGCAGTTCAGGCTGGCCACAAACTCACGAGATGCTCTTGACTCAGCCTCCCAAGTGCTGGGATTACAGGGGTGTGGTGCCACGCCTGGCTCAATTACACTTTTCAACTAGTTCATGGGTCTCACCAGAGAAGCTGAATTTATCCAGGAACAAGCCTAAACCATCACGAGATAGACCTCAGAATGTGCTTGGCTGTCTGATAGGGGGGAGTTAAACTGTCCTTTGATTATGGTTCAAAACTTTGCATATCATTTTGTTACACATTATTCATGTTCACGGATATTTGTAAGGAGCAGGTAGTGAGGAAGACAGAGGTAAAGGCTAATCAAGGAATTTCAGTTCTTGCTAAGTAAGCCCCTCACTCCAACGATGGAAAATGCAGACTGGAGATTTAGGAAAGTCCGTGGTTCAGAAGCAGGTTTACTTCTCACCCCGGGTCCTCCCCGGAGCACAGCTCAGATGTACAGTGGGTGTTGATGTCCTTACACTGAGGCCCTCGGCAGGGCCAGCCTGGTGCTGTGCCCTGGGAGCCTGGCCTTCCTCTCTAGGGCTGAGTGACGCAGGAGACTTAGGCAAAGCAAAGCCGGCTGGTGAAGAGGATGGAGCCTGTTAATTCAAAATTGCCACAGTACATTTCAGAGCAGTTCCCAAAGCCTTGCACTGGGCTTTTCAGGAGACTCCAACACTGCCTCTCCGGACCTGTATGGAGAAGTTCTTGTGGGTTTTCTTGAGATTTGGACAGTGTAAACAGAGATGCCAAGGAGAGCTTGGTTTTCCTCTTTTTTTTTCTGTGCCGGGGATTGAACTTGGGACCTTACGCTTGCAAAGCAGGCGGCGGAACCACTGAGCCAGATCCCTGGCCCGCTTCTGTTTTCACTCAGTTCTTCTGCAAAGTTAGTTTCTCCCTCATTCCTCACTTTTACTTTTTCAAGTAAACCGCCACCATTTTTTGGTCATTTCATTCAGTTCTTTATTCCAGGCAGGAAACCAACTCCAGGAGAAGGGAGCACCACAAATCCCGGGGACGGTATTTGGCGAGCCGATTTCTAGAAGCAGACTTGGTAATTCCGTGCCACTCCGAGGTGCGCATGGCTCACGTCGAGGACGGCCACAGCAAGCGCCTGAAGCTCCAGAGGCCGCTGGGTGGTGACGGGCATGGTTCCCAGGCCCCCAGGGAGCTGCCCACGGCATCAGGGGAGCACGGCCCGCACAGCCAGGCCCTCAAGGTGTCCCCCCAGGGTCTGCCCCCTGCCGCCTCCATGGCCAGCCTCCTCCACAGCACAGCTGCGCCTGGCCACACCGTCCCTGAGCTCAGACAGGAGGCGCCCGCCTATCACCCTGCCCCTGGCACCCTGGGCCTGGGCCTGCTGGTGCCCGAGGCCAAGGCCCCCGGTGCCCAGGACGTCTCCAGCTACTGTGGACAGAAGCCCCCGGGCCCCGCTGCTCCTGGCGTCCAGAAGGGCCACACCCCAAAGCACATTCTGTCCTCTGTCGTCCATGATACGTCAGACAAGTGGGACACCTTCATCAGGGACGCGGACATCAACACCCTGCGGGAGTGTGTGCAGATCCTGTTCAACAGCAGGTTCGGGGAAGCCCTGGGCCAGAGCCACATGGTCCGCGTTCCCTACAAGAAGATCGTCCAGTACCCGGAGGCCGTGGAGGTCGTGGGCATCCCGGACAAGATCCCTTTTAAGCGGCCCTGCACCTACGGGGCCTCCAAGCTGAGGCGGATCCTGGAGCAGAGACACAGAATCCACTTCATCATTAAGGGGCCGTTTGGAGAACAGACCAGCGCAGAGCACACGTGTGTGGAAGACTCCATGAAGCTGGAGCCGGCTGGCCCGGCCCAGGACACCTCCGCCGAGGTCTCCAGGGCCACCACGCTTGGCCTGGCAGCCGCTGCCACAGGGTCCGACCAGTGCGGCGTCTCCAGAGGCTGCAGGCCGGGGAATTCCTCGGAGCTGCGGCCAAGCAAAACTGAGCCCGAGGACCTGCCGGGCGCCGTTCAGGTCACCCTCCAGGGTCCTCCGGCAGCCTCTGAGGAGACGATGGCCTCGCTGCTGCCCCCGGAGGCCGACCCAGGGCCCGGCGAGGACGAGTGGCCCCAGAGGTGGCCTGCAGAGCACTGCCCCGGCCATGGGACCCGTCTGCTGCGCCAGCAGGTGGAGCAGCTCTTCAGCATGCGACTGGCCGAGGCCCTGGGTGTCGCAGTGCCCTGCCAGGTGCCCTACTCCACCTTCCTGGCGCACCCTGAGGACCTGTTTGTGCTGGGGCTGCCCGACGGCATCTCCCTGCGCCCACCCAGCTGCTTTGGTGTCACCAAGCTGTGTCAGATCCTGGAGGCCAGCGACAATATCCGGTTTGTCATCAGGAGGCCCGAGCTGCTCCCCAAGGCCAGCAGTCAGGAGAGGGACTTGGGGGACCCCCTTGTGTGGCACAGCCTGACAAGCTTTCCGGAATATTATGATGCCAGAGTCCCCTGGGCCGACATGGCCTCAATGCTGAGGGCACAGGTCCAGGACCTGTTCAGTGAGAAGTTTGGGGAGGCTTTGGGGGCCACCCACCCCCTGCAGGTGCCTTATGGTCAGATCCAGAGCAACCCCGGCTGGGTGACCGTCGAGGGGCTGCCCCCAGGGATCCCCTTCAGGAAGCCCAGCACCTTGGGCTCCCAGAGCCTGGAGCGGATCCTGGCCGTGGCTGACAATATCAAGTTTACCGTCACTAGGCCACTTCCAGAACTTGGCCAGCAGCCCGAGGAGGGTGACGGCGGCAGACTGGGGAGACAGTGACCCTCCGAGAGTCTTCAGGGAGGAAGACCTTCGGGCCCTGGGCCCTGGGCTCAGTGTGGCCCATGCGGGTTCCACACCAGCAGATCCAAGACAACCCCTTACCGTGGAGGTCACGGGCCTGCGGACGACGCCCCTTTCCAGAACCCCAAAACTACAATGCCCCCACTGGAGAAGATCCTGAAGGCACAGAGCATGTGTGCATGGCCATCCGCAAGGAGCTGCAGTGGCACACAAGTCTGCAGTGATACCGGGGCAGCAGGGACAGTGGTGCCCTGCCCGACAGCGGTCCCCGAAGGCCACTCCGAGGCCCCCTCATGCTCCACCCCGGACCCTGCGGTGCCCACCGACCAGGTCTCCCCCAGCTGGTGTGTGGCGTGGTGGCCACTGGCCGGGACACAGCGCCAGACCTCTCGGTCCCTGGACCTCAGGGAGAGACTGGACCACGTGCAGCTGGTGCACTGCTCTGTGTTGGAGCCTTGTGTCTTTCCAGTGAGTTTTACGCTATTCCTTCACCAAAGCCTTTTGAAGGAAATAAAAGGAAATAGCAAAGAAGTAGGTGTGGTTTATTGGGTAAAGGAGGCCTCTTTCCCCCGTGTCTGATTTTGCTCTTTGAAGAGCTCTGGTAGGGCAGGGAGGGAAGTGGGTGGAATGCTTGTCTAGCTGTGTGAAGGCCCAGGCTCCATCCTCAGCACGGAAGACAGCACAGCAAACAGAAACGCCTTGCAAGCTTGCTGTGGTGGTGCAGCGGGACCCTGCCCCAAAAGGGCTGGACTTGGTGCCCCCCGGTCTGAAGCCCCAGTCCTGCAAACCCCGCCACCCCTTTTGATTTCAGCTAGATGTGGTGGCACTTGCTTGAGATCCCATTGGCTTGGGAGGCTGAGGCAGAAGGATTTAAAGTTTGAGGCCAGCACTGGAAATTTAATAAGGGGTGTGTGTGTGCGTGTGTGGAGTGAGAGCTTGATCCTCTGAGCCAAAGTTTACTGGATTCTTCAACATTATCTCACACTGAAGCCTTTAAACCACCCGGAGTTTGAAATTGCTCGAATACCACGTTACATGTGAAAAGCAAGCTTTCCAGGGTAACTCTTCTACTTTACTTAGCTTTTGTGGCTGTCTTAGTTACTTTTCTCTCATTGCTGAGAAAAATACCCGGCACCCAAAGTGAAAGGGAAGGGTTTATTTAGCTCACAGTTTGCAGAGGTTTCAGTTCATAATCTACTGGCTCCAGGGTGGAGCGGCCTTGTGCCCCTTTATCCGTACTACCGGGATTAGGGTGGTGCTGAGCAGATCAGTGCTCTGGCTTAGTAATTGCACACCCTTAAACTCAGTGCCTCACACCCTAGGTTCAGCCCTGTGACGCAGGCGGCTTTGGGGGGCATCTAGACACACCCGTAACAGTGGCCCTGGGGTCATTCCCACCCAGGCTTCATGCACCTAACAAGTGCTGGGGACCAGAGCCACACCCCAGCGCAGTCACACAGCTTGGGGTTCTGACTTGGATGTTGAGATCTTAGAATGTCCTTTGCACCTGCTAGGCTTTCTTTCTGTACATGAGCTCTGAACCCAGTTCCAGGAGTTTATGTTTGAGAAGGCCAACCGTTGAGTGGGGTGGTGCACTGCTGTAATCCCAGCACTCAGGAGGCTGAGGCAGGAGGGTTGCTGCAGGTTTGAGGCCAGCCTAAGATATACAGTAAGTTCAAAGCCAGCCTGGGATATATAGTGAGGCTTTTTTTTTTTTTTTTTTTTTTTTTTTTTTTTTTTTTTTTTTTTTTTTTTTTTTTTAGACAGGGTCTCAGTGCGTAGTTCAGGCTGGCCTTGAACTCACTATGTAGCCCAGGCTGGCCTCAAACTGGTGGGGATCCTCTTGCCTCTGCCTCTGAGTGCTGGGATTAGAGGTGTGTGCGTCACCACGCCCAGTCTGTAGGAAGACTCTTGTCTCAAGAAAGAAAAGAACACAACAGTGGCATACAGAGACTTCCCAGGAAATGAAACATTTCTACAGTTTAAGGGACATTGTACGCAGTCCAGGTGGACCCAGTGGCTTTGTTGAACACCAACTGCAGATGAAAGGCAGCACAGAATGGGCTTCACAGTTAATTTAGGGGTGTGGTGGGTATGTGTTAGAGGGTGTTGTTTCCAGGGCCGGACCCCAAACCACACAGCATTGAGGGGTTTCCACAGCTGCCCACGGGGTGGCGTGTTCCAGTGAACATGAGTCGGACCTCACTTCCAGACTGAAAATGTGCAGGCCATTTTCTAAATTTAGGTGCGGCTCTGACAATCATGATCAAGTTGGCTTCGGAGCCTGTTCACCAGACCCCTGTCCCCGAGAACTGCTGTCTGTGCAGCCCAGGGAGCTGCTTGCTCTGGAAATCTCTGGTACAGTGCTGATGTGCTCAAAACGTATTCGGGCAGCAGAACTGACACACTTAAAACTCGGGAGAAGAGGAGAAGGGCACGGTGAGCAGAGCGAGATTCTCTCCAGCCATGGGTTCCGGCCCGTGGCGGAGGGGAGGCTCAGCTGTCCTCCGTGCTAACCCTGGGCTGGTGCCTGAGGCTGCTTACTGGACACAGGCTCTACTAGTCTGGGTGGTGAAAGGGTCCTCTCTGGATAGCTGCCATTGTGTTCCTGTAAGCTCTCCTTATTCAAAATTTCCTCTTTTTTGGAGACAGGGTTTTGCTCATGTGGCCCAGGCAGGCCTCCAATTGAGGCAATCCTCCTGCCTCAGCCTCCTAAGTGCTGGGACGAGCCACCAGGCATGGCCATTTTCTTCTATTTTACCTTGCAGATGTTGAAACATTTATTTCCTTCCCCACATCACCAAGTCATGGATTCTGTCATAAATGTGAGTGGTTGTGTCGTACATACTCCTGGCAAAAAGCACTACTGAGTGACTCTGGCATCCTAGGGCAGAGTTAAGATCTCCCCGCACCCCGTCTTAGATTGAACCCAGAGTCCTCACGATGAACTACATCCCCGGACCCTTTTTTATTTTGAGACAGGGTCTTGCTAAATTGCCCAGGTTTGGTTCAAACTTGAGATCTTCCTACCTCAGCCTCCCTGAGTACAGGGATTACATATGTTTGCCACCACATCTGGCTTGTTTGTTTTTCATATTCTTTTTTTTTTGTTTTTTGGTTTTTTGAGACAGGGTCTCACTGTGTAGTTGAGACTGACCTGGAACTCACTATGTAGCCCAGGCTGGTCTTGAACTCGGCGATCCTTCTGCCTCAGCTTCCCAGTGCTGGGATTACAGGTGTGAGCCACCACGCCCAGCTTCATATTCTTAATGACTGGTGACAAATGGCAGGCTCAGGACAATTGTGGAAGTGTAAACTACCTTATAACATCATTAGCTAGGCCTGGTGGCACACACCACTAATCCTGGCAGTCGGGAGGCTGAGGCAGTTTGGGGCTGCTGCTAGTTTGAGGCCAGCCTGGGCTATCCAGTGAGTTCAGTGCCAGCCTGAATTACTTAGCAAGACCCTGTATCAACAAAGGACCTATGAAACATCACTAGTTTCGAGGCAGGCTGTCTTTGACCGGCGTGCTGTTGTACCAGCCTGATGACTCTTCCTCTCCTGAACTCAGATAACCCCACCATCTGAGCACCCTGGACGGGGCGGTGCTTGGCTCCTGTCCAGGCAGGGATCTCTGTCCCCTGCGTTCCCACTTGGGCTTGGGCTGGCTCTGCCTGGGGTGAGGCGACCAGCACCGCTGCAGCAGAGTCAGGGGCCCTGGCTTTTGTTTGCAAGATCTTCGGACTGGACAGAGGGAGCTGCAGGAGGCAGGCAGGTGGGCACGAAGAGCACCCTTGCACCCTCTGCGCCCCTCTGGAGCAGCCTCCCCAGCTGCCTGGAGACCGGTCTGGGGAGGCTGTGGAACCACCCTCTCCTTACTGCCTAAGGGCGCCGTGTGCGGCTTTGGGGCCCAAGACAGAGGAAGGAGGGGAGACCCTGAAAACCGGAAGGGCTGGCTCCACACCGGCAAATCCCGACCTGGTTCCTCCATCTGTTTTCTCCACTCCTCGGCCCGGCCCGTCCTGGGGAGCCACGGCGCTGCAGTCCCAGCGTGTGCCCCTAGGGGCCACGTTTTCTGTCCGTGGGCAGCTGCCCTGAGGGGACTGTGGCTCCTGACTTGTCGGAAACTGTCTCAGCAGATGGCGTGAGGAGGTTCTGCTCTGGGATTCCGGCCCTGGGTTTTCCTGTGCTGTGGCTCCAGCTACCTCCCCTGCCCCTCAGTGGCTGTGTGCCTGTTTCCTTCTCACCCCAGTGTTCTCAGAGTGTGGGGCCAACCTACGATCCGAGGTGAGGCGAGAACTCATCCGTGTTAACAACTTTGCAGTTGTTTCTTTCAAATTTGATTTTTTTATGTTAAATATTTTTCTTTGCTTCCACAATAAAGCACTGATGGGTGTTTCTGTTTGAGTATAATTTCTAAAATTTTCAAAGGACATTCTACTTTTTTTTTCGTTTTAGTTTTTTGAGACAAAGTCTCACTGTGTAGTTCATGTTGGCCTCCACTTTGAGACCATCCTCCTGCCTCAGCCTCCCCAGTGCTGGGATCATAGGTGTGTGCCACCACGCCCGGCTAATGACATTTAACATTTAACGTTAGCACTAATGTGATCTAAAAACATTTTTATTTTATGCCTACACAAAGCCACCCAATGCTGAAGCAGGGGCCCCTGTTTTAGAAAAGGGGAAGAGAGCCAGGGATTTCGCTCAGTGGCGCTGCTGCCTGTCTTGCAAGCTCAAGGTCCCAAGTTCGATCCCCGGTACCAAAAGAACAAAAACAAAACATAGAAAAGGGAAAGAACCAAATTATATGACAAAGTTCTGGGTAGAAAACAGCAAAAGAAATCTTTGTTGATTTTCCTCCTACATTTTGCAGTTGTTTTTCTTATTTTCTCCTTAAAAAGAGAAGAAAATGACCTACCTACAAGTATAATACTATTTTCAGAGTTTGCGAGAGTCCAGACGAGCTCTTTTTAGGGGAGGTAGAGCGCTTTCGTCCCGGCCGTGGCCCGGTGTACTCCTGGCCAGGCTGCTCCCCGGCGGCAACGATGGGGCCCGCGCGGGTCCAGAGGCTCACACGCTCGCGGACACACTCCACAGACATGCACGGCCCTCACGTGTGCACAAGACACGGCGCACACGCACACGCATGCACGCACATGGCCACCCTGCCCACCCGACTCCGGCAGCGAAGCCCCGCCCCAAGCGCGGAGTCCTCAGCCAGCCCCGGCCCACACAGCGCAACCTTGAAACAGGATCTGATGCTCTTCTGGCATTCTGACTCCTTGAGAAACATTTTTCTTTCTTTCTTTCTTTCTTTCTTTCTTTCTTTCTTTCTTTCTTTCTTTCTTTCTTCTTTCTTTCT
>NW_022900942.1:62756903-62757614 GCF_012274545.1 Fukomys damarensis
TCTCTCTCTCTCTCTCTCTCTCTCTCTCTCTCTCTCTCTCTTTCTTTCTTTCCTTTTCTTTCTTTTTCGGTACTGGGGATCGAACTCAGGACCTTGCACTTGTGAGGCAGACGCAGCACCACTGAGCTAAATTCCTAGCCCTTGTTTTGTTTTTTTGAGAGGATCTCGCTATGCAGCCAAGCTGGCCTTGCACTCACAGCGATCCTCCTGCCTCAGCCTCGAGTGCTGGGATTACAGGCGTGCGCCAACCACGCCCGCTGCATTTGAATCTCTGCTTGCCTAGCACAGACCTGGAATCCACACTGCTTCCGGGGTGACCTTACGTGTTCCACTCTGTCCATCTCAAACCCCTACTGCTTTATCTTTTCCCTGTTCTCCTGCCTTCCTGGGGCTTGAACCCAGGGCCTGTCTACTGGGCAGCATCCCCAGCCCTTTTTCATTTTGAGGCAGGGACTTGTTAAATTGCTAAATGCCCAGTCAGGGCTCGAACTCGTGATCTTCCCGCCTCAGCCTCCTGAGTGCTGGGATCACAGGTGTGCACCACCACACCTGGCTTTTGATTTCCTTTTCCTTTTCTGTGCTGGGTGTTGAACCCTGGGCCTCGGACCTGCCCGGCCGCACTGTAGCGCTGGGATCCTCCTCCTGGTTCCCTGGCTCTGGAGCAGCGGCTGGCTTGGGGTGCCAGACGCCGCCCTGCCGCGGCGAGCGGAT
>NW_022900942.1:62757970-62793955 GCF_012274545.1 Fukomys damarensis
GGGGCCAGCGGCGGTGGCACAACACGACCAGGACAGCAGCAGCACACGGAAGGCGCAGGGCGCCAGGCCACGGAAGCTCGCCAGCCACAGGCCACAAAGCAGGACGGCGACGTCTCGCGGGCACAAAACCTACCTTCCACTGCCGAGCTCAGTTTTATGACACCTGAATAGAAACAGAAAGCGGCAGTTACACAACGGGCCCGGCAACCTCCCCGGCGGCATCACAGCCTCTCAGGACCTCACAAACATCAGCTGTGCGCGCAAAGGCGTTCTCCGCCCTCCCAGGTATCTTCATTTCCCAACTGAAGCCGTCGGGGAAGCTCTCATTCCGTGAGGGTCCCTCCCGTGTCTGCACGAGAGAAAGGTCTGGGCAGCACGACTGTTTCTGTGTAGAACTGCTGCTGTCGTGGGCAGCATGAAGCCTGAACGCAGGGCCTTTGCCTGAGCTGCATCCCTAGTTCTTTTTCAATTTCTATTTTCATTTTGAGACAGGGTCTTTCTAAGTCACTAAGTTGCCCAGGCTGGGCTTGAACTTGCGATCCTCCTGCCTCAGCCTCCCAGGGTGCTGGGATTACAGGTGAGCAACACTGCGCTCTGCTTCACGGTATCTTACATGATGTACTCTGAATCTAGTTTCATCCCCACATAAACTATTTTTTTATCAGATTTAAACCTCTTTCGACGTCCATGCTGCATAAATCCCTGCACCACGACACCCCCCCACCCCAGGTGTCGCACAGGCCTGGACCAGTGAGGAGCGAGTAAGGAATCTCTCCTACTCCCTTCCGGGATGGAGCCAGGGCCTTGGACCTGCCAAGCACGGCTCTGCCCCCAGCTGCCCCTTTGATTTTTTTTTCTTTTGGTACCGGGGATTGAACTTGGGTCCTTGCGCTTGCAAGGCAGGCCACCGAACCGCTGAGCTAAATCCCCGGCCCCTGCCCCTTTGATTTTATTAGAACTCAGTGAGTTGTACGTTATATAATTTAATTTGCAACAAGCACGCCCTGCCTGGTCACCGTGACACAGGTCAGTGGCGAGCAGGCACGGCTGCACCCGGGGACTTGGTTCTCTCTGCCAAGACGAGGCAGAGCCCGGGGTGCACTCTGCCGCGGGAAGCAGCGATTCTCCTGGGAGGCTTTGGAGGTCTGACCATTAATTTCCCCTGTGGAATTCATAGTTGGGCATCACCCGGTGCCAGCGATGTCTGGGAAAGCTTGAGGGGTGGGTAGCAAGAGGCCGAGTGCAAGAACACCTTCAGGCATCACAGCAGACACATTCGCTGAGCCCAGGACAGGTCAGAACAGAAGGAACCATCGTCTGCTTGCAAACATGATTTCATTTGACTTTCTGAGATAGGCTCTCACTACTGAGCCCAGGCTGGCCTCAAACTCTCGGCATCCTCCTGCCTCAGCCTCCTAAATGCTGTAAACATTATTTTAATAAAAGCATTAGTGATTCATTAGCTTCTTGTGGACATTTCTTATTTTCTTAAACCCCAAATCAAACCTTTCTGCACAGAAGATAGGCCTTTCTGTGCAAAGTAACTACATTACGGTGTGATTGCAAAATTAGCTAACTCCACTTATATAGCTAATTAAGAACACTACACACAAAATCGTAGAAAAAGGAAAACAGGGGCCTTTATCTTAAAGTGTGACTATTCAGAGTTATTTTACTGTTTAAGCAGTGATGGGTATTGTTCAAAGGCGACACACAGTGCCGCTGACTTCCAGGTCATGGAGTCAACTTCGTCCCCTAGGGCACAGAGGTGGGCTGTGCCCGGGATTCCGTGCAAGCCACAGCACACACAGAGACACAGGACACATGAGGAGCCCCTGTCCCCAGCCCATACCGAGTTCTTCAGTCCGCAGAGGTGTTTGCAAACAAACCAGGAAAAAGTCAGAGTCGAGTCTCCGCCCTCTAATCTGTGCTCAGGGCGGTGAAGATGCCAGTCTTGGGAACGTGGGCAGAGTGAGCTTTATCATCTTCTTACTTTCCAAGTTAGACCCCATCGGCAGCCAGGCAAATTTTCTCCAGCACGTCTCCAGTCTGGGACGGTTGTGCCCTCTCTCCTACTGCTTCTACCTAATGATTGCTTTATTTTTCTATTTCTTTCTCTTTTCAGTCCTGGGAATTGAACCTAGGCCTTCTGGAAGCTAAGCCTGTGCTGTACCGCCAAACCACACCCCCCAGCCACCATGATTAATTTCACTGATCTAAAAGAATTCACAGGAGAAAGGGCCAGGTTAAAATAATTTTTGCTAAAGTGTGAATGACTGCAGCCCCCTAAGAGCTTCAGTAATGTTTCCTTGTGGTTGAAATACTGAGCCAGTTTCCATGCTGGGCAACCAGACCTGCAGGACACATTCCTCTCTGTGCCCTGCTCGCGCTTCACCTCACCTGACTTCTCCCCTACTCTTGACGGTCCACCCAGAGCCGGAGACCTTCCCACCCCACAGATGCTCTTCTCTGTGCTTTCCCACGCTCGCTCGCACGTTATTGAGCAGCGGACCACAGGGCAATGAGCCCGACCCACTGGCTTCCCGAGACACTTTCTAGAGGAAGAACTGAGGGTCCCCCTCTCCGGCCCAGGGTCTGTGCTGCGGCCCCGCCCCCTCCAGGCTCCCCCATCAGCTGAGTCCCCAGACACTGCGAAGCCGGCGTCTTCACGTGTGCGCGCTCCGCCCGGTCACTCGCCTTTCCTCCTGTCAGGGAAGTGAGCTGCCCGCCTCTCGGTGACTTTGACTTCTGGTGCATCTATTTCTTAATGGATCCGTCAACTGCGGGCCAGGACTCAAACCCAGGACCTTGTGTGTGTGAGTCCTGGACTCTGCCCCTCAGCTACACACTTGGCCTGGCTCTGCTCTGTACTTTTTCCCTTGAAGTTTTTTATTAGTATGTCTCTCACACCTAATGCTTACTTTCCTCTTAGGGTGTAGATGTCCTTCAGGCTGACCTTGAACTCACTATGTAGCCCAGGCTGGCCTCAAACTCTTGGGGATCCACCTGAGTTGCTGGGATTACGGGCATGCTCCCCGCTTATGCCTAGGATGTTCCTGGGGGTCCCCACAGCTCCGCAGCCTGGCGGTTGGGGTTCATGCCATCTAAGACCAAGCCCCCCCAATTAATTGTCCTTCCTGCAGACGGTGCAGCAGGTTAAGGAGCTGGGCGGAGGCAGACTCAGGTCTCCTCAGCTCATCCTCAGGGCTCAGGGAAGGCAGACACCTGTCGCAGCGGGCGCTGGGAGACGCAGAGGGCTGAGGACGGTGGAGCCCAGCCATGAAAGAGCAGGCGGCTGTAGAGGGACACATGCTTCTTTTTGCAAGAATTCCAGCTGTACACAGACGCTGAAGCGATTTTGGTTGCAATCAAGAAAGCTTTCAAAGAAAGGATTTGTAAACATTTCCTTTTCCCTGAATAAGCTCTTCTTTTCATTAAAAAAAAAAAGGTGTGCTGCGAACCGGCTGGTCAAGGCCGCCGTGATTCTTTGGTGTAACTGTGTCGCCCCCTGGTGTCCGAGTGCCGTCAGTACACCATTACCCAGAAAGCGCCTGATGGGCACCCCAGGCTGGCCTCTAGCTCACGGTGATCCTTGGGCTTCAGCCAGTGCTGGGACCTCAGACCTACTCGTGAGGTTAAAATATTGTCACAGATGTTACTGGCAAAAGCTTTCTGAAGCCACGTGTTATGCTTTGAGTTAAATGAAGAGCTGGGAGGAGGGCTGGCTGTGCGAGGCAGAGCTCAAGGCTGGTAGGAGCTGGCGCTTTGGAGGCTGAGGGAATAAACAGTACAGACACCGACTGCCACGCAGCACCCTGCGCCGTTGCTCACCTCCCTGTGCCGCTGTTCCCGAGCTCAGCAGGGCATCAAGGAGTTAGTGCCACAAGCGCTGGCTGGAGAGGGGCATGCGGCTCTCCCACGGTGGGGTGAAGCTTCCTGAGCCGGGCGGGGGCAGAGCATTTGGTCTGCATGTGCAAGGGCCTGGGTTCCAGCACCAAAATTAAAGGTGGGGGTGGGGGAGAAGGGCTACGTGTGGTGATGCGAGTCTGTAATCCCAGCATTCAGGAGGCTGAGGCAGGAGGGTCGCCAGGAGGTCATGGCTGATCTCAGTGATGCTGTCCCTCTCTGGCACTTCTGGGTTGGTGTCACAGAGCCTCTGAGAGGTGTTGGGGCCTGCCAGGGTCCAGTCTGGCCCACTCCAAGGCAGAGCTTCCAGCCGGAGCCGGAAGGGCCACTAGGCCTGGGGTTCAGCGCAGTCTTCTCTACCCACGCTCTCCGAAGGGGTCCAGAAAGTGCCTCATGGCCTGAAGTTATCTGGGACTGGATGTGTTTGGCAGTAGGTTCTTCTCCTGAACTCCCTTCTCTGCCTCAGAGCAGAGCCTCCCAGAAGATCGCAGCTGTCATGGATTGCTCCTAGAGTCTGCACCAGGGAAGACTCCTCCCCAGAGAGAAGGCCACAGCACCCCACAGATGTGGTTGCAGAGTGTCTCTAGCTCCCATCTGTCCTCCCAGAGGCCCATTTACCTTTCATAAAACTGCTTTCTCTCTCTGATGCGTCCTTTTCCTTAGTCAGATATTATGTAAAGCTGGGCGTGACGGCCTATGCCTGAAATCCTAGCACTCGGGAGGCTGAGGCAGGAGCATCCCTGTGAGTTTGAGGCCAGCCTGGGCTACACAGTGAGTTCAAGGCCAACCTGATCTACACAGTGGGACTCTGTTTCAAATAACAAACAAAAAGTAAAAACAAACCCCCAGATTTTTAGGCATATATAGATCTCTATCTATATATGGAAGATATCTACATCTGTATGTGGAAGTTCATAGAAAAACGTCACTCAAGGAGAAGCTATCAATTTGGGGGCGTGTATGCCTTTTTTGTTGCTTCGGTTCGCTTTTTGTTCTTGATCTCACTATGTATCTCAGGCTCGCAGTGATCCTCCTGCCTCAGCCTCTTGAGTGCTGGGACTCCAGGTGTGTGCCCCCACGCCCAGCATGCTTTTTTATTTTGCTTATCTGTCTGGTATAAGTTTAATTTGCCTTCCCCTGAAAACCAAAGCCAAGAGGGCAGAGGAAAAGGTTTTCTGTCCGATTCTCTCCTCTGCGCCTGGCTGAACACTGGATCCCACCGCGCTAGGCCTCTGCTCAGGTCTGGGCAGCCAACTTGGCACGGGGCAGGGGTCCGCGGTGGCGAAGGGGTCTCCGGAACCAGGAGCTGCAGGTAGCGTTCGGCAGGTCAGGGTGTACACCGTGTCCCTGGACGAGGCTGGCGGCTGGCGACCGCAGTCTGGGCGCGCTGTCTCACGGGTGAGGCTGTGTGTTCGCGGGACTGGCGCCGAGGCTGCGGAGCTGCCGAGGGCTCCCTCACCTCCCCCGTGCTCCTAACACACAGGGCTCCCTTTCATGGGCAGAACAAAGGATCCGAGTGAGGGCTTTACTCTTTCCAAGTGCAAGCGGGGCTGCAGGAAAACACAAGCAGAGCCAAAGCACGTCACACTTCACACACAGCGGGACAGGTGCGGGGACAGAGGTGAATGGGCTGAGACTTCGGACCGGGCTGCCCCAGCCTGGAAGCGCAGGTTCTTTCCCTGGAGAACAGATCGGAGGCTGCGCCCTCCAACGCTGCGCATCCCCAGCGCCCCCGAGCGGGCCTAGCCCTGCTGCAGCCCAGAAGAGCTGGCCCTGGCAGTGCCCAGCCGCCCCTCCGGTGCCTCCTGAGGGTCTCGCCCAGATCTTCGTCCTACCCAGTGCCACACCGGGGCCGGTCCCTGCTCCTCTCACCCGACCTTCTCAACTCTGTTCTGCTTCTCAGGCCCTGGAGACGGAAACTCGGGCCTCTGCGCTGAGCTGCACCACTGTCTCCGTAGCATCTACTTTAGGAGAGACTGGGTCTTGCTGAGACACACTCCACCGACCAGGCGGGGCACAGGCTTGTGCTTCTCCTGCTCCAGTCTCCCTGAGGCGCACGAAGCACAGCTGGCCTCCCACTGGCCTGTCTGCCGCTGTCCCAAGACCCACATCCCCTCCGCGCCCCACGCCAGCTTTGGTACGACCATCCGAGGGCGAGGCCCGAGGCCCAGCTCATGCACACCCAGCCACGTCCCGCCACTCCCCAGGCGCCCACGTGTGGGCCTCACCGTGTCCTTCACACACTGACCCCACCTCACGCCCCAGCCTCTGCCCGGCCCGGGGACCCATCCCCAAGGTCCCCATGAACCAGACCTGCCCACTTTCTGGGCCGGACTCCCTGCATGGCACAGAGAAGCCCTCCCGGCCTCTCCTCCCCTGCTCTGCACGTCTCTGGGGTGGGCGCTCTTGTCGCCGCTCCTAACGGAACCGCTGCCACCACCTCTGCCCCTCCCTGACCGGTCTCACTGTCCCTACCGCTGCCCACAGGTCCAGTCCTGCCATCGCCCCACCCACCCATCAGAACTTCCCGAGCACGCACTGGGTTAGGACCTGGGGGTCTGTGTGCACGGTCTGAGGTTTCCCTTTGTCACGCCTTGGAGACAGAGGCCCCTCGTTCTGTTTCCCTCTGTCACTTGTTTCAGCGCACTTCACACGGCCGGAGTACAGGACCTGGTGACAATCAACACCGGCCGGAAACTCGGGCAGCCCAGTGCGCGTTCAGTGAAAGCCCCACGACACCAGGAACAATGGGTTCCGGAATTCCTTATAAAGTCTCCACTTCACAAAACACTGCTCTGGCTTTTAATCTCTTTTACTCTTCATCTTCAGACCGAGACGTTTTGTTTTTATTGAAGCCAGCAAGGCAAAAGAGAGCATCCACGAAGATGTCTGCGCCCACGTTTCAGATTGTGAGTGCACAGAAGACCCAAAGCAGGTCAGAAATGAGGGCGGCAGTAGAAGGGATGAGCCCTGTACCTCGTCTAGCTCCAGGTAAACGGAACAAACTATGCCAAAGGAGTCTTAATCTTTTTTTTTGTTGTTAACTCTCAGGAAGTCTGTTGCAGGTTTTTTCCTGATTGCTGGCTACAGGCCCCCTTCAGACAGTTTCCTTCCTGGACAGTGATCGGCGATCCGTGACCGGTGACAGGTGGAGGCCGGGACGGGACCTCGGCGCCACAGGCAGACTTGGGGCTGTGAGGCTGGACTGCTGCACACCGCCTGGCCCGGGCCCCAGTCCCTTCCCCCTCCGCCCCTCTGCGCGGCGGCCTCGCCCTCCAGCTGTCGCAGCCAGCACTGCTCCGGCCCCCCGGCCACGGCCCCTTGTCCTCCGAGTGCCAACAGCCACCACATGCAGCCTATGCCTGAAAGAGCGTCACAGCGGCCGGGTCCCCCGGTGCCTTCAGACTGGGAACAGCCCTTTGTCCCCAGCTCTCCTCGCCCTCTCCTGGGAGGCCGAGGCTGGGTCCATCAGCAGCAGCTAAGGAATTCAAAAAGGAGTCACACTCCTGGGCGCCGTGTTCCCTGGCCACGGTGAGCGTCCCATCTTCTCTGCTTGTGCACTGCCTGCCTCCCCGAGCCAGTTACAGACACTGCTGTTGGTCTCCCTGCCACGCAAGCCACTTCCAGCCTGCGGGCGCGGACTCTCAGAGGTTCCCCGCTGCTGTGGCCGTCAGTCCCGTGCCACTAACTCGGGTCCCTTGCGCTGAGATTTCAACATCACGTGGTGGCCACACGTGCGCCTTCAGCCGACCTCGTTTCTGCGCCGGCCCAGCCTCAGGTTTCCCCGCACGACGCACCTGTCCCACGGGTGCCCCTCTGGCTCTTGCCCGCCTACTCCTCACACCTGCTCCGGCCCACCCCGTCTGTCTCCGGCCAGCTCTGAGGCCATTTCTGCCTTAACATCCTCCAGCGGCTTCCTGGAAATTCAGTCCAGAGTTTATGGGGACCCAACCCTTTGGCAAGTCGAGGAGTGTCTGCGCTTGAGTATTATTTGGCTAAAGACGAGGCTAAAAAGCTTGGGAGAAAAGTCACGGTGAGTTCCGGTTTTCTTCTCGCATGCGCTGCCTTGTAAACCGTGGCGGTGGAGCAGATGCCAGACAAACTTAGGCGCGAGAAGGTCAAATATATGGAAAGCTCAAGGGACCAACTTAGTTTCTCTTATAGTAAACTACTCAAGCCAAACAATCAGCACTGTATGAGCAGGAAGCGCTCCGATGCTGTTGTGTAAAACAAATAACTTACTGAAACCCAGACTGAGGTTTCATGGAGGAAAGATTACACCGAGAAAGCCTCCAATCTATAAAAGAGGGAATTCTTTTCCTCTTTCTTTGGGATGGTAAAGGATGCATTTGTGTCACAGACCCAGACAGCACCCGAGGGCGGCACACTCAGTGCTGGAGGAGGCCAGAAATCGGCACAGCTCAACTTCCCCTCTGGAGGAGCGTACAGCGGCAACGCGGCCGGAGAGGGGCCGACCATCGCGGGGGGCGGGGAGCGCTCAGCAGATCATTGTGGGGCTGGAAATTATCTCCGGGAGGGTGTCTGAGACTGCAGAAGGTGAACACTGTGTGGAGAAATGGCAAGAGTGTGGAGAAGAGCTGAGGTGAGGTGGCACGGGCCTGTCATCCCAGTACCCGGGAGGCTGAGGCAGGAGGATCACAGTTTAGAGCCCAGCCCAAGCAACTTAGTGGCTTCACGAAAACTTTGTCTCAAAATGAAAAGTGAAGAAGGTTTGAAATGTGGCTTGGTTTCCCCAGTACTACAAGAAATACATAAGTGGATAAAATAAAATTAGCATTTGGGAGGGAGCGTGGTACTGTGACCCTTCTTACATGTATATGTTTTGGCAACTTATTTTTCAAGAGTCTTAACTTTTCATCGGTAGAATGGAACAAGTAACCTCCCCTCACCTGTGTGCGAGGCACACAGGGCTGACTGTGACAAGGAGAGGGGTCAGATGTGCCTCGATGCCGCCCGCACGGAAACAGACGATGCTTGGCCCATCCGTTCTATCCGGGCTGGGGAAAACGTACTTGAAAAACGTACTCTAAGAGGCTCGGCGGCATGGGAGACACCAGGAGGCCACAGTAGGGTCAAGCAAGGTCTGTTCACAGAAGCCGTGTTGCCGCGAAAACCGGTGACGCTTTGTTCACGCTCCTGAAGCACAGCAGGAAAGCAGCGTGTCCACACTGTGCACTTGGCAGCAACTGAGTCCCTGGAGACGGGGTGGAGGAAACACGGCGGGGCAGAGACGCCCCGTCAGGCTGTGAGGGGCGTTTGCTGGTGGACTGCGTGGAACTGGCGAGAGACGGTCTTTCTCATCAGGAGAAAAGTGCTGAGATTCTCATGTCAGAGGAAAAGCAAAACCCCAGCCCAAAAGCAGTCACCAAACCCACGGTCCCACCAGCTGTCAGCCCTCAGCCTTGTCTTTGGAGAAAGGGCGGCAGAGTTTGCCAACTTAGTGGAGGGCGTCAGGCAAGGCGCTGGGTACGGTGAATGTGTTCCAGGGGGCAGTGCAAGGACAGCTGTCATGCAGAGCAGTCCTGTGCCTGGTTCCCCTTCCAGAAGCCACGGTATAACTTGGCGAGGTTTACCAAGTGCCCACTCCCTCTTAGCGCGCGCCAAGCAGCAGAGCAGCAGGACTGGCTGCAGGCACCTCCTCCTCTTGCTCGGCGCGGCCTTGACAAGAAGGCTTCCTTGTAAGTTCAGCGCAAAGTGAAGAAGTGGACCGACTGAAGTAGAAGTCAGCAGCCAGGCAGGGGCAGGGAGCAGGAGCAACTGGTGTTTCTCTCATGTTCAGTGTCGCTGGGGAAAATGCCCTGGGGCTGCCGTGGCACCCTTGTCCTAGGTGAGGAGACCCCAGACACCCAGAGCTCAGAGTGTCCACCCCCACTGCTCTGGGACTAGAGTCCCGGAACGCGGTAGTTTTGGCCAAGTATGAATCCTTTGCACATTAGTAGGCAACCCTAACAGAGCAATCAAGGCACCGAGCAGGAAGACTGAACTGCTGCTGTCCCGAAAACGCCAGCCGAGCGCACTGCCCATAGTATCACAGGCCGTGTGGGTTATGACAGCAAGAAGTACTGTTAATTACTACAGGGCAACTGCAGCCTCGTGTCGGCGCCATGGCTACAGCGGAGGCTTCAGTCCGAAGTGTGTCCTCTGCTTTTCCCTTCACCCTGCAAACCTTCACCACTGAACCAGAGACTGTCTCGGGGAGAGAAGAGATCCAGCTCAGATCAGAGAACTTAGGGGTCAGGTTCTAAGCTGATGCTGTTGTTGCTTTGTGTTTTTCTTGAACTCACTCTGGGGCCCAGGCTGCCCGCGAACGAGCCGCCATCCTCTCACCTCAGCCTCCTGAGCACCAGGATCACGGGCGTGCGCCACCAAACCAGGCCTGTAAGTTGACTTTTCCATTTTATAAAGCAGGGGCCTCCTACCCCAAGAGCGGGAGGCAGGATCCTCCCCTACAACTCAGGCGTGACTGTGAGATGAGCGGCGGTGCTGGGAAGTGACAGGAGGCGGCGGAGCTGGAGGCAGCGACGTGGGGGAGGCTCAGGGTCCATGGCAGCTCTGAGGTGCGGGTGGCCACGTGAGGTGGACCCTTCCTGAGCCTGCAGAAGGGACCCAGCTCTGATGACACCGACTGGAGCCCCGAGGCCTGTGTCTGACTCCTGCCCTCCGACTGCTCTGAGACGACAGACCTGTGTCGCCTGTGGTGACCACACCATGAAAATGTGTCGCAGCCCCACGGCAAGCCAGTCACACCCTTTCTCACAGACCTGGGTTCTCCATTCACACGGAAGCACCACGCTTAGCAGGGTTTTCTCCACAGCATCTGGGTTTCTCCGAACTGGTCCCACACCGCTGACAGACGTGTGGGCACGCACAAGCGACACCCTGGGAGGTCGCCTCGCTGTGCCTGGCTCTTCCCTAACTGTGTGCCGGTTACACACGGTGCCCATGTGAGCAGACCTGGCAGGTGCTGGCTCAAATGATCAAAAATAATGAAGGACACGATGTCTTAGGAGATGACAGCGCCGGACAAATGTTTGCCAAACTGAAAAAAGAATCTTTGAGGAAGATTCCCGGGACTATTTACTATCGCGTTATTGGCAAAGCAAGATCTGTGGCTGCTGGAGAATTTCACTTCATCAATCTCTCTGCTCAAGTTAAATCCAAATCACTCCCTAAGCTCAGCCTGCAATTGGAGCCCTCAAACAACAGCCCTTTTCATCAGCTGGATCCACAAAGTTGTTGGCCCATCAGCCCTAACCTCCTCCTGACCGTTAGTGGGTCGCCGAAATGTAACTGGAGACTTCTGGACAGCACACCGCGGTCAGGCCGCCCTCACTTGGGTGGTGCTGAGTGTGTCTGAAAAATAATCTCTGTCCTTGTATAGACAGGACAGCACGTATCATGTGTCCTTTTTTAGCGGACTGATCTTTTGCCTCCTCTAAACACCACTATCACGGAAAACTGATATATGCAGCCCACACAGGCACCCAGGGCGAGGTGGCCTGGTGATTCTTTAAGCATTTCCCAGCAGGAACGCCAGATCAGAGAGTTTAAAAGTATGCGTTGAGAGAGGGGGGAAAATGAAGTTGTTTTCCCTGTGGTTAAAGCAATTTGGAAAATACCTGAAGAATTAAAGAGCTCTCTTTATTGTGAAGTAATGCAGCATCTTCAATACAGGGATGAGCACTAGGGTGAGACATATTTTTAATTTGTTTTTAACTTTTTTTCCTTCATGACATCTTGGAATATAGTTTGAGAAATGCTGAGAGGCCTTCCCTTCCCCGCCCTCCATTAAATGAAACCATGTTTCATTTTTGGGGTGCAATTCCTGAGCGTGGCTGAGAGTTTCTAAACTGTAGGGTTATTAGTGGGCCTCCGAGGCCTGGACCAGGGTCTGACTGAAGGGCATCAAGGGAAGACAGATGTACTTTGGCTTTGGTTTTGCTCCTGGACAAAAAAATCCCCTGTGGATTCCAAGGTGATGTGGGGCCTTTGGTTGGTTCTGCAGCACCATGGCCTTCGAGGGGTTGGGATGGCCGCTGGTTCAAGGAAGGGGTCAGCACGCACCAAGGAGACACAGGGAGTGTGGGCACATTCAGAGGACAGGGGGTTTGGGGAAGGAATAAAGAAAGTGTTGGACGTTCGTGTTTTCCGTTTCTTCTTCTAAGATATCTTTCAAGGGCATTTCCTTACAATGTCTGTTCTTTTTAGGTTCTCGTATATCCCTGAGGTTTTCCACCACCAGAACTGGGCTCTACATCTTGTACAACCACTTGCTGAGGCCAAGACGTAATGACTCCAGTGCTCAGGGTGACTGCCTTGTTCTGGGAGGAAGCGGCAGACCCGATGTTGGATCATAGCCCGGTATCGGGACAGCACCCCAGACAAGCTGCGCGCAGATCTGAGGCATGTGAGAGTCTGGACTCGTGGGGTTCAGAGAGTCCCCAGAGCAGCTGTGCTGGGCAGCAAAGTCTGGGAGGGGCGCAGAGGTTCTGAGTACAGGGCGCTCCTGCCAGGTGAGGGCCACCAGCCCCACTGCAGGGTCTCATCTCGCTGTGGCACCTTATGAGGGATGACTTCGGTCTCATGCACTTTCTCGACATGTGATTCTTCTGCCATGGTAGTGTGGCAAGGAGATCCTCACTAGAAGTGATCCTTGATTGCAGACCTCCAGCCTCCAGAATGGGAGCCAAGCGTCTTCCGTGATTTATAAGCTACCAGCTTGTGGCTTGTGCGGTAGCAGCAGGAAATGGACTAACACTCACCTACACGGAGACCATTCCTGCCTGGGTGTGGCTCAAGCAGGAGGATCACTGCCTAGGCTCCCTAGTGAGTTCTCGGCCAGCCTGAAGTACATAATGAAACATGACCTCAAAAACTAGTTTCTGACACAGGGGACTCCTGATTGTTTTCAGGCTGTTTGTTTGTTTTTGGTACCGGGGATCAAACCCAGGACCTTGCACTTGTGAAGCCAGCGTGGTACCACTGAGCTAAATCCCTGGCCCTATATAGGCTAATCTGAAAAAACGTGAGCCAGATGAGCATAAATTCCTCTGTGAGGTTAACTTAATATGCATATGACGTCTGGCTTTTTGTTTTATCTGGCCTGTATTTGCATTTATATCGTAGCAAGGTGAAGACAAATACTGCCCTCAAAGGAAAAAAAAGTCCTTTATAATTCCACCATAAACCAATATTTTGAATTGGTTCACTTAATATTTTACATAAGGAAGGAGCAAATTGGAAACAACATATTTGACACGGTATTAGCTTGTTATTGTTTTTGTCATTTCATCTTAATCTCTAAGAGAAACCAAGTTTAGGGGAACTTTGAAAAGTTTACTAATGACTTTGGCGTATCATCAGACAATACCAAAGGAAACACATTCCTGGTGGCATTTGAGCGGCCTCTGGTAATGTAATTTAGCTTAGAGATCAAAGGTTAAGTGCCTCTTAAGAGAGGAGAGAAGCAATCATTTCCATTATGGGTATTTTTTGGAGTGTGTTTATCACTAGTACAAAACAAAATGGATGTTCCCCCTCCTACAAACCATTAAGAGCTGTGTATGTGCATCCAAAACACATTATAAGAGCCAATTATAAAGTTCTTGTGGTCTCCAGAGTTCCAATGCAATTTTGTCATATTAATTAGGAGTTTATTCTTTACCAGGCATTGGAGTACATGCCGCAGCCTCTCCTCTCTCCTACCTCATGACGGAACAGGGTGGCACTAGTTCTTTAAGGTTGCTGGATACCTGTCCCATTTATCCACACTGGCAGGATTGGGCTCAGTGAGTCCAGCTGTTTGCCTAAGTGTGGGCTGAACGTGCACAGGGCCAGCCAGGGGTCTGCGATGACAGCTGTGCCAGCTATTTGGCACTTTTCTAAGCTCTGTCCCGTCCCAGAATTCGCACGTGCTCATTGGGAGGTGGGTATTACTTCTGAATTACTATCATCAACCAATCTCCTTTACTGCCTTCTGCTCCATTAGGAAGTGGAGAAGCAGTGTTGCTGGAAATTCAACAACTTGCGCAGTGTTGCAGACCTGGTGAGTGAGGTAGGTCTGGGGACAACACGAGGCTGGCCTTGGCCACTGATTCTGGACTTGGAGCATTAAAGGACAGGCTCACAGCAATGAAAGCCTGGTCATGGTGACCTGGCAGCCTGGGTCACTATTAAAACCCTTGAGCTCCTTGCTTCAGGTCTCCTGGGTTTCCTAGCACCAAAGCCATCCTGTTCTTTGTGCTGCTAATGTCAAGGAATAAAGTCAAGATAAACCATGTCTCCCAATAGTTGCTTTCCTCTTCCCCAC
This sequence comes from Fukomys damarensis, assembly GCF_012274545.1. Classification (NCBI taxonomy): domain Eukaryota; kingdom Metazoa; phylum Chordata; class Mammalia; order Rodentia; family Bathyergidae; genus Fukomys; species Fukomys damarensis. The sequence continues at coordinate 62,772,207 of NW_022900942.1, forward strand.
ATATACTCATCTGAATGTTGAAAAATGGAAAATACTGAATTAGGCTGTGCCTGGGCCGAGACTTGCTAGCAAACAGATGTGAAGGCAACCATGGCATATATCAGTGATGGCAAACCTTTTAGAGCTTTCCACGGTAACAGACAGCTGGCTGTGGCACACGTGCCATAGGTTCGCCACCACTAGTATAGATGCCTGCCAGTCAGACCAGTGGCACAGCTTCCCACTGACGATTAATGCATAGGAGAAAAGGGAAATTCAGACTCTCCAGGGTAACAGGCTCCTCCCACTTGCTATATTAATTGCACTCAGGGCCACACAGCCTGTGGGATTTCACAGGTGAAGTCAAGGTATTCCAAATACACGTGAAATAGAAGTATTCTGCTCCCCTGGAAAGCTGTTTATTGAAGAGGATGAAGGGAATGTTTGGGGCAAGGCAGTTGCTAGGAGAGCTTTTAGTCTTTGTATCTCAGAGGCATGAGCAGTGTCTACCACAGTCACTGCTGCACGGGGTTCTGACACAGGCTGATGGTGACTTCGGTTTATTTTATTTGGTACTGGGGATTGAGCCCAGCACCTTTGCAAGGAGCTACATCCCCAGCTCTTTTTAAATTTTCTTTTGAAACAGCATCTTGCTAAGTCACTAAGTTGCCCAGGATGGCCTTGAATTTGCCATCCTCCTGCCTCAGCCTCCCAGAACTCTGGGAATACAGATGTGTATCACTATGCCTGGCTGATGCTGGTTTTCCAGTGCAGTATTTGTCTGATCTCATCAGAGCATCAAGACTGCCTGTCAGTTGGAAGGAGTAGCTACACCGTGTTCATTTAGGGCAACAGCACTCTGCTTACTCTTTATTCTGCTGTGTCTGTGTGTAGTTCTGGTTAACGGTGAAGCAGCAAAGCACGTCCCTGTGTTGGGGTCTCGTGTCACGTCCCTCCCCACAAAATCGCTAGACTCTGGTTTCTAATGAAAACTGGGGGCATTCTTATGATGGCCTCTAGGGAATGATGGTGCTGCAGAATTAAAGAGAGCAGGCCAGGTAGAGGATTCGCATCACGCTATGGGGGACTTCAGTGCCAGGCACTGAGGTGAGGAGTCACGGAGAACTTGGGGTCTCAGGTGAGGAATCTGGGAAATGTCCCAGCAAGCTGTGTGGGCCTGGAGTGCAGGAGAAGTGGGTGAGAGAAGCTCTAGGAGCTGTGTCCAAGAGAAAGTTTAGACTTTGGTGATGAAGGGGAGATAAGATGCCATTGGGAACTGTGTGGACACATTATAGGCCCAGAGCAAATGGATGATGTTTTGTTAGGATAAACTCAGGGAGTCACACAGGATCGGGCAGGTGGACACAGAAAGGATAACAAATATGATCTTTTTATGGTGTGTACTTCCTGGGATGGATAAGGTTGGGAAAGGTTACCCTAGAGATAAAAACCAAGAGGAATACATTGCCATTCCTGTGGGACAGCAACAGAAGAGCTCCCAGGAGCTCTACCCTGGGACCTAGGGTAGAGCCTGGTGGTATGGATGTCTTCTGGGGTGGTGTCTGGATCCTGGCTTCTCCCGGATGCTTCCCTGCACTGGGTATCGGTGGACGATTCAGGCCATTGGACCTACCCACCTTGTCCTGCGTGCAACTGCCCACGACTTGGCTACCGATGTCTCGTAGCAGGAGAGGTATACATTAGGCTCCATAAGCCGCCAGAGCTCAGTCCTGCAGGACTGAAGGGCAGGGACAGGGAGTGAGGAGGAGCCGGATGGGCCAACCTCTCGGCCCTGCCTCTCAGGCCCAGGGGCAGAATAGGTGCGGGAGGAGGCAGGTCCCACTTCACTGGGCTCGGATACCAGGCAGCTCATCTGGGCAGAAGCAAGACACGGCAAGATCCCAGAGGACAGGAATCCAAGCCCTAGGAAGAAGTACAATACGGGGAACCTGGCCTTAGAAACAAGCAGGAAGCTCTACGGCTAGGACAAAGGTGAGCCAGTCCCCCCGAGTGTCCTTGATTATGAGAAGCCAGAATGAACCCAGAGCTTGGGAAGGTGCTGGATGCTCACACAAACATTCAGGGCAATGGAGGACTCAAGGGAGGATGGAAACCCAGAATCTGTGGAAAGGTCAGAGCCTGTGCTCGGGGTCACCTGGAGTCGCTGGTCCTGGAGAAGGAAGTTTGGCGCTGTCTGGACAAGTGAGAGGAGCCCACGACAGCTGGTGACGTGGACTCACACGCTCTGAGTTTCATCACAGTGACTCTGGGGCCGCGGAGACAGTGCTAGAAGGGCAGGGAGGCGGAAGAATTCTAGAGCCGTGAAGAGGACAGCTCAATGGGCCTGGCGGCAAAGGAAGAGCAAGAAAACAGAGGACAGACGTCACCAGAATTGCTTAGGCATGAGATGGTGGTGGCGCTGGTCAGATGAAGATGCTGCCTGGGGTGGGGCATGTTCAGAGCGGACACAGCTGCTGCAGCACCTGTTTCCCTCTAGGAGGTGGAAGCGTATTTGAAAGGTTAGCAGTATTCATTTTCTTTTTTATAAATTGCCAGTTTTAATGACAGCTTTCTCAGGATGGAAAAAAAATCACTGCCATATAAACAGCCTGCTTATGTAAGAAGTACTTTGGTTTCAAAACCATTAAACAAATAAATAAATAAATAAAAGCAACAAAAAGAGCTATGCCCTAGGAAATAAGGTCATTCACAAAAGAAATGATGCCGACGGCTACCATTCTGAGGTGCACCCTGACATTACCAAAGAAATATCAATTAAAACAATAGTGCTGTGCTGCTTAGCTTTCTTGCCTTCCAGCAAAGATTACACAATTCGCAGTCCCAGACAGCTGGTGGACAGCAGAGCCACACGCTGCAGGTGGGTGAGGAACTGAGTGTCTCCTTCTGGAAAGCAGTTTGGACTCCCGGTAATGACCGTGTGGCCCAGTACTCCCATCCTGGGAGATGGTCTCCCAGCAGAATTTAGAAACGCATTCTCTTCTCGCAGTATCAGTGGCAGGGACTTCATGGCTTGCACTTTCCCATGAGCACACAGCCTGGCCGTTGCCACAGGGAGACTCTGTGTGCAGCCTTCCCTAGGATGACAGTCCCCTACCCAAGATGTACTCATTCCTCTGGAGCCCCCAGGCCGTGGCATGTCTGTGTGGACAGTACTACTGTCATGACACAGACAGCTTTGCACAACCATAAGCACCTGGGCAGATATTTTCAAAAACGTACGCAGGAGACCATGGTGACAGCCGAGTCACCTCCCAGTGGTTTCTGCACAGCCCACCAAGGAGGAGGAGCAAGCGCAGCAGAGTCCTGAGTAAGAGCTGGGTGCTGCAGGCAGGGACTCCAGAGGTTGAAGGTGGCTTTGCCTTCAGTCTAGGCTTCTGGGGACAGGGTAGGGAGCAACTCTATGTCTCAGGTTAAGGAAAAATGAAAATTTGTGATGGAATGAGAAACGGTCATTTTAGGAGTCACTGGCTAGATTTTCTTTCAGATGTTTTCTACACCATTTTGAATTCTAACATCTTACAGAGTGGCCCACGGGGTCACAGAAAGCTTGCTGGTAGGAAGTATTTCTAATCTGAGATTTATAGTGGACCCTTTACGTATGAACTCAATTGGTTTTCGAGGGCTGGTTGAAACTCAAGTTGGTCAGTGAAGGCTCAGACTCCTCTACACAGCCTTCTGTCATTTCTCAATCAACCCGCACAGGAGAGGATGCTGTCATGTACCTTCCAGAACCCTTTAAGGGTTAAATCTGCATCTGAGATCATCTGGAAGCACAAGCGGTGGCCATTTGGGTCCTAACTCAAGTCTTTAGTCATAAGTTAAAATTAAAATTCTGGTTATAACCCCTGTTGTTCGTATGTAAGGCTGGTTGTAACTCAAGGGTCCACTGTATTAGTTACTGAGGTGATATGATGGAGGCCGGCTGGAACACACGTAATTAGAAGCAGAACCAACACTTCCAGGATTTATTAGTACCAGTATTTAGTGTCTCTGCATATTTCATCTTCGTATTTTTTACTTGTTTTTGGTTTGCTGAGACAGGGTCTCACTATGTAGTTCAGGGCAGCCTTAAACTTACAATGTAGCCTGAGCTGGCCTTGAACTCACAGTGATTCTCCTGCCTCAGACTCTCTACTGCTGGGATTATAGGTGTGTGCCACTGTACCTGGCTTCTTTTGGATAGCAGACTTGGGTAACGAGGAAAGACATGAACCCATGTAGCACAAACACGGAAAAGAGTCAATACTTAACAACACTCTACTTCAAGATTCTAGAGTCAGGTCCTACAAGACAAACGTATAGCTAAGGAATTATTTCTGAGCTCAGTTCAGGAAGCACAGAGTTGAATAAAATTTACAGGTAGAAATTTAGATTTTTCTTTTTTTGTTTTTTTGTTTTTTTGAGACAGCGTTTCACTATGTAGTTGAGACTGACCTGGAGCTCACTATGTAGCTCAGGCTGGTCTCGAACTCACAGCGATCCTCCTGCCTCAGCCTCCCCGAGTGCTGGGATTACAGGCGTGCGCCACCACGCCCAGCCTTAGAAATTTAGATTTTTATTAGAAGAGAAGCATCATAATTGGGAGATTAATTTTTCTTTTGAACCAAACACATTTTTTGGCATGATAGCTTCGGCAAACCATCTGCTTGACTATCTAAAGAGAGTCTAAAATATATGCAGGGATGATTCTAACTTATTTTGAGGAAGTAAACATTTTCAACTTTGAGATAGCTCATTGGAAACTTTGGGGGATTAAAATGCAGTCATTCTTCGCTCTATGCAGACCACTAACTAGGTCTGTACAGCAGTACATGTGGGAATGAGGGCTGAAATGTATTTTTCTCTTGAAAATATGCTGGAGCTACAGGAGTTGCTCCTTAGCTATCCTGTGCTTCTTTATGAAAGACTCCCCTGCCTGCGCCTGCAGTGAAGGAGCATTAGAAGGTGGTTTCATCGAGGACCTCTGACTGAAACACAGTTTTTGACTCAAGATGCCTTTCAAATATGAGGACTGTTTCCCCACACCCAGGCACAACACTGACGTGCTGCCGGGGGACAGGCTGCGTCCCCCTGTTACCTCCTGGGAAAGCTTGTGCATCTGCATGGCCACAGCTCAGGGCACAGACAGGCACAGACGCTGGGAATGTGACGGACCTTCCCTCACCCAGTGTCTGAGGTCTGTGCCGCAGTGTGAGTCTGGAGAGTCCCCCAAAGGCCCAAGCCTTGGGCCTACTGTGGGAGGCAGAACTGAGGTAGGAGATTAAAGCCGGGGCAGATGGGACAACTAACTGGCTGAAATGTGTCACAAGTCATAAAATCCCACGGCGAGATGGCTCCTAAAAAGAGAGGTCTTGAGCAGAGTATAGGAGCCAAAATGATGTCAGGCTTACAGCTCAGCACTGTGGACCAATCATAATGCTCTTTTCCATCCTTCCTTTGCATGTGGGCACAGCCAAGCAAAAGACACTGTTCCTAGTCCTTTGTTAACATCTGGCAGGAAGCCATACTCTTCCACAGGAAAGTTTTGTTTATGTCTGGTATGACACCAAGCGAGGGCTCCATAGGACAAATGTCCCAATGCCTTATTTTCCTGAGTGGGAAGCCAACTTGGGAATTTTGGACACAAAAGACTCCTTTCCCTAGTCCTTAGGGCTGCTGCAAGCCTGTTTACTTACCCACTCTCACTCTGCAAAGCGTACCTTTTTTCACCTTTAATACCCGTGCACCTTTGCTACCTTTTCTGTGTGTCCTGTCCAATTCTTTGTCGAGACACCAACAACCTGCGAAGAAGTCCACGGGACCCACCACTGAGTAACAGAACCTTTAGGGGGTGTGGCCTAGTGGGAGGAAGTGAGGTCACTGGGCGGGGACACGGGGCTCCATTCCAAAAAGGAAGTGAGAAGGAGCCAAGTGAGGATTTAATTAAAGGTCGCAGTAAAAGCCATGAAGAGGAAGAAAGCATCACAGGGCAGGAGGTGATATGGGCTGCAGCAGGGACCCCAGGGTAGCAGCCGGAGCGAGGGCTTTGTGTGGACAGCTCAGGACAGGGCGGAGCTGAGGCGGGGACATATTCACCAGGGTCCAGGAAGCCCAAGCTCCTGTGGGTCGCTATGCAGGAGGAACAGTTGGAGGGGACACTGCATACTCGGGAGAGGGCAGGGCTGGGAGAGGTGTGACGGGAAATGCAGTGGGCAAGGAGAAAGAAAGGTGTAGATGCAAGAGGAGGTCAGAGGGGCAGCAGTGGCCACACAGGCTTGGCAAGGACGTGGCTATAAATACAACCATCTCGGGTGGGCGCGGTGACACTTGCCTGTAATCCCAGCACTTTGGGAGGCTGAGGCAGGAGAATCATAAGTTTGAGCCCACCCAGCCTGGGGAGTTTAGCAACTTAGAAAGACCCTGTGTAAAAAATTTAAAACAGAGCGTGCAGCTCAGGGTGAATGTCCTTGGTTCAATTCCCAGTGCTGGGGGAGATAAAAAAAGGATCTTAGCCTAAAGTGTACACAGGTAACACAAAAGCAAGTGGGGAAAGCAAGGAGCAGATTGCTTGTGCTGGTTCACCTCTGACGAGGAGCTGCTAACCCGGCTGACAGGAGCTCCGAACTCTCAGCCACTTGGTGGCCTCTGCGCTCCTCACAGTGGCGAATCCGCCAGGAGCGCGAAGACTCGGCTCCCGAACAGCCAGGTGCACTGGCCCGTGTGGACTGCGCTCATGCTCCGTGGTGGATGGGAACAAAGAAAACGCGGGACAAGAGGGTGATGCCACCACCCAGGCGAGACCCTGACAAACCTGCCGCCTTAAGGTTCCTGTAACCCAGGCAGTTGGGAGCGAGACACAAACCCACCTGTCCTCACTATGCGTCCTCGGAACTGCAGGGAGGACGGGCTGTGGGCACGGGAGGTGCTGTCCTTTGGGTCTGAAATGTTCCCACAGACTGATGTGTGGAAGGCTTGGTCCCAGGCCTATGGCACTAGGCGGAGACCTCCGGAAGTGGGTTCTCCGGAAGTGGGGCCTAGGTGGGCGGAAGTGAGGTCATGAGGGCGTGGCCTTACAGGGGATGTTGGAAACCTGGGCTCTTCGGGTTTTGCTTTTTCTTCCTGGTCACTCTGGGCCGAACCCCTGTTCTGCAAGGTGCTCCTCAAAAGGAAGGCTCCAGATTAACACATGCAGCCATCACTGAAGTTAACTGGCAGAGCCCTAAGCATAAAGCTCGAAAGAAGCTGGCTTGAAACCCTTCTGCAAACACACTTCCTTGAATGCAGTAGATGTAGCATCGGATTTCAAGTACGAACTGATGTCCAGTATGTGGGTTCAACACCCAGCACGCAAATCAGCGCTTGCATTTCCTTGCTCTTAGAAGAAGGCGTCACAGTGCTTCGGAAGGATCTTGCCCTACACGCATGGTTGGGAAACACGAGCCTACAGGAGTCTTGTTCAATGCAGAGTGGCCCTAAGAGGGACAGTCAGTACTGAGTGACATCGCATCCAGAGAGTTCCAGAAGAACATACATCAGAAAAGAGTAAATTGTGAGCATAGCTATTTCTGTTTTTCCTAAAATTTGCCTAGGGGTGTTGGAATGAGTGAGAAATGGCCGTTTTCCCTAGGGAAAAAAATAAGGAAAAGGGGCAGCAAAAATGTCAAGAAAGAGAGCCAGATGTGGCCCTGCACGCCTGCAATCCCAGCACTCTGGGAGGCTGAGGTAGCGAATTTGAGCTCAGCCTGAACTACTTAGCCACTTGGCCAGACCCTGTCTCAAAATAAAAGAAATACAAAAGGGCCAGGGACGTAGCTCACTGTGAAGGCTGTTTCAGTCCTCAGTACTAGGGGGGAAAAGTCAAGAAAGAGGGTTGATTGTCACCAGTTAACTTGGGAACAGGAGAGTGTGACGCTGAGTTTCAGGTGTCTGGGAGAGTGGCCTGCTGTTTCACTGCTTTGCCACACCCCACGAGGCACCTTTTCCTAGCACACTTTTAGTGTGGCTTTGTCACTTTCTCAGTGAATAATGGTGGTGGTGGTTTGCCTAGTCTTTCCACAACGCCATTCAGCACTTTACTTTTTCTGTTTTCAAAGCAGTCCCTGTCCTGAACACACAGGTGGCCCACACTTGTTCGGGACCACAGCTGTGACCGAAGCCATAGCTGCTTGGGGAGCTCTGTGGGCTGAAGTGCTGGAAGAGCTAGCGTGTGCTTCCGCGAGCTGAGCTTTCCTCACAGTGAGAGCCACAAAGGCGCAGATTTATGTTGCTAAGGTGCCCGGAGCTGGCTCCATGCAGCTTTGTTCCTTTGTCCACAGCTCCCTTCCGGAAAACCACCTGCAACTGCGGTGTTTAAATGAACTGCTTCTCGGGTCTCCTCGGAAATAAACTCCATGATCCTCACAACTCTCAACTGCTATCAGAAAAGGCAAAGGAAAGAACCTTTTGAAAATGTTCATTTATTTTTCTAGTTCTTTCCTAGAAGGAGAGTTCACATACTTAGATAAACAACAATAAGCAAGCAGTATCTGCAGAGATCGGAACGCACCTGTTCATCCACTGAACCGAGGAGAGCTCATTTCACCAAAAAGGAGGACGAGGAAGAGGAGAAGCCTCAGGGGTAACAGACCCGCATTGCATCATTGCTTCCAAAAAGGGACTGAACTGTGAGATGTTTGTAGTTTCTTTTTTTTAAAAAATAAAGATTCCTTATTACAAAAGTAAAGTATGTACACTGCAGAAAATTTGGAAATTGAATAAAAAAAATCTTTGCATTCAAAATCAAAGATAACTGCCCTGTAATATTCTACTGCATTTCCTTTTAGATTTTTTTCTGGGCGCAGTTTCTGGATGTCTTCTGAACCAAGTGTGTGTACGTGTGGACGCAGATCCAGTCTTGCTGCTTCAGTGTGCTGTGGTGTCTAGCTGAACGCCACTGTCAGAACCCCTGTGTATTACTATAAACTTTTTCTGAGCACAATTTTTACAGGTGCCTGCATAGGCCATGTTAGTAGATGCTCCATAACTGACCTTTTCTCACCTGCTAGACAAATACCCTAAGGTTGCTCACGTTTTTCACCATCGCAGATAATGCTGGGGTGAACTTTGTTGTCTATTGTCTTTTTTTCAGATTATTTCTGCAGAACATAGTCATAGAAGGGAATTACAGGGAAAAGGTAGTCAACATTTAAAAAGCTTTTCAATTTCAACATCTGGCTTGGGTTATAGCTTATTTGTTGCATAAGTGGGATTTTTTTTTTTTTTTGCATTTTTGTGGTGCAGGGTGTACAACCCACTGCCTTGTGCCTGCCAGGCAAGGGCTGTAACCACTGAGCTACACCCACCATTTTGTTTTTTTGTTTTTAATGGAGATTCAGAGTAAGGAAGACTCCCCTTCTCCTTTTCCCCCTGGCTTTAGAGCTAATCTGCATTTTTCATACCCTTCACAGTACTCTAATATTGGAGGGGAATGAAATATATGAAAGTATTCTAAAAGAAGGCTAAGAAAAATAGAATATAAGAAATATGGTGAATGCTGCTGCTGAGTTCTGTCCAACAGAAAGGCGGGGTCTTTAGTACTGGAAGCAGATCATCAAACCTTTGTAGCAATGCATGACAAGTTTCAATTTGTTCCTTGTGGTCATTTGTGAGCTACACCGAGGGAAGGTATGCCTTAGAAAGTATGGGAAATCATGGATCAGGAACAATGCATTTCATCAAAGTTGCACAGTTGTGCCACGTCCGCTTACGGATTTTTAAGAAATGTCATCTCAGGAGATGAAGCTTGGGTCCTTGGGCATGATTCTGAGAGCAAGGCTGAGTTCTCATCCAGTCCTCCTCATGCAAAAAAGCACATCGATCAAGAGCCAACATCAAGGTGATGGGACAGAGTTTGTTGCCACTGATGGAATTGTGCGATCTCAGTTTGTACCCTGGAACCCTAAGGTGTGTAGAAAATAGCCTAAAAAATGGACAGACAATTTCATCCTCTTTCGTGACAGTGCTCAGTGTCACACATTGCAGGAGATTCTGTTGAATAAAAACCTTAACCTGTCATCATCTACTTTATTCCCTGGATGTAGCACTGTGCAACTTCTGGTTCTTCCACAAACTCAAAATGACCATGAAAAGGGACTATTTTAAAATCCTTCAGCGTATTGAGGCAGCGAGGATGGTACAATTTGTAATCCTCCTGCCTCAGCCTCTCCAGGAGCTGGGATCACAGATGTGTAGCACTGCGCCTGGCTTCCTCGATTCTTCGTATCACCTCTTTCTAGAGGCCTTTTTTGTTTTTTCCCCTCCAAGTAAGAAATTACTGAGACTTTGTTTCTTGAAGTAGTAGGGGTGAATGTGACTGTCCTACTCTCTGTGAAACTAAGTGGTTTATTTTTGGGTGCATGTGAAGAAAGGAAAGAACACTGTGTCTGTGGAGAGGTTGGAGTCACCCCAGAAACCTGCAGCTTGGGCCAAATCGTCTGCATTTGCAGGGCTAGTGGTGGGGCTGCTGCAAAGCTATAAATTAAAAAGTATCAGAATTCTTTAACTCTCTGTGGGGTCCCAGGGAAGTAACAGAGAACTTACCTAAGATTTCAACACTGCCAGTGTGGGGGCGCACACCTGTAACCCCACCCACGTGGGAGGTTGAAGTGGGAGGCTTGCTGCAAGTTTGAGCCCAGCTCAAGCGATTTAGTGAGATCGTGTCTCAAAATAAAAAACAAGTACTGCAAGCAAAAAGAAAAAAAAAAAATCTTCAAGACTACCATTGGCCAAGGTTGAGCGTTTTCATTCCCTTTAGTTAAGCGATTCAGAAAGTGTTTGAAGGAGTGTTGGGTTGTGGATTTTGCTTCCTCTGCCTTCTTTCTCATGGACACCTCTTCATGTTGCAGGCCGTCAGCTTTTAAATTGATTTAGTTTGTGTGGGTTTTATCTGACTTTGCATCCACATTCTTTTTATTTAAAGGAGTGTGGCAAATGTGCTATTAATAACACAAAAGATACCGATGTAGCTGCTAGGTGAATCTAGCAAACTCAAGGCAATTTCATCATAAGCTGTAGTGCCTGTGTCTGGCAGTATAAGAGAGGTTGTATTCTGTTAAAGCTCAGCACAGACTTGCCATGGCTCCCACAGCTGTTGATGGCGAACCTTTTAGAGCTTTCAGGGATACAGACAGCCCGTTGTGGCACACGTGCCATAGGTTCGCCACCACTGTCCTGAGGAATCTGATGGACAGTGGGTGTTGCTGTCCTCTGTCTTTCTTCTTAAACAGTCAAGATTGTTGAATTTTTGTTTGTCTATGTGCTGTGGTAATTGCATATTTAAAGAAATACTTGTAATTTAGCCTCTTTTGTGTCTTTAGTTGTGCTGTCGTTTGCTGCCTTCATGTCCTGAATCAATTCGAAATGTTTCCCTTTCACCGTCATTTTGACTTTGGGGAATGGCCAGAAGCTACACAGTGCCAGATCTGGTGAAAGAGGCGGATGAGGACGCACTGTCGCGTTTTATGAGCCTGCCTCTCTGTTGGGTGGCACTTAGCAGCAGTCACTGTTTTGTTGACCACACCTCGGAAAGACACTCAGGAAAGAGGACTCCAGAACTGCTTCAGAAAGTGACAAGCACAATGGGATGAGCGTGTTGAGATTGAGGGGGGCATTTTGAGAAGGATCAGTGGCAATATGTCTCTTATGTCATATATTTTAAAACTTACACATTCTTTATTTGGATCATCCATTGACATTTGAAGCAAAACATATAACATGATGTGGGTGTGTGTGGGGGGACAAGGAAATTTAAGTGGAAATAAAGTTTGTTTCTTTTTGGGTGCTGGGGTTGAATCTTGTCCTTGTGCATGCCAAGCCTGTGCTCTCCCAGCCTCATCAAAATCTGGCAAAACGTGGACACTGAGTTCATCTTTGTGATGATGAAATCATTCTGCAAATCCACTGCAGTGGCGGTGTCAGAAAAAGGGTTAAAATAATAAATCAACCAAATGCAGGTGTTCACAGAATGAACGTGCGGTTCCTCACAGAAAAAGCTATTTGCCCCGGGGCAAAAAAAAATGTTACCTACAGATAGCCTTGCATGGGCTGTGTGAACGTCCTTGGTCTGAGCTGATCTGAGACTCTTTACTTTGAGACTCTGCTCCAACTTGGCACCGAGCTACCTCCGAATATCTGCCTGAAAAAGTCAGTGTGGTGTGGGGACACTCCCCACGGCCAGCCGAAGGCCCCGAGTGAGACACAGAAGGGGCGGCTCTGGGGACTCCCTCCTGTCATCAGTGTGGTGCTGGATCATCTTCTTTCTAATAAATAAGTAGATGTCACTGTGTGGCTCTCCTCTGTTGGAGCTGATTCGAACCTCAGACTTCCTTGGCCACACATAGGTGGCCCCTCGGGGCCACGGCGGGTGGAATCCACACTGCTGAAATAGGGACTAGTCAGGTACTTTGTATCAGTGGTACTGGGCGGCTTTAGGTATTGTATTAAAATTATCCCGGATGTACCTGTTGCAGGAAACGAGGTGACAGTTCCTAGGGACCTCTCAGTTCCATCTTTATAATTTCCTGTGAACCCACAGTTATGTGTAAATAAAAAGTTGACATGGAAAGAAGACCCTTGACTGACAAGAATGAACACTAACCTCTCATTATGATTTTCTGGCCTAATGTAGAAGAGAAAAATTTTCTGTTAAATTTTCATTGTGGAAGAAAAGTACATGATGAGGCTGAGGATTTAGCTCAGTGGTTTTGCCATCTGCCTCACAAGCGCAAGAACCCCAGTTCAGTCCCAGTAAATACAAAAAGGAAGAAAGAAAAATACATGATGGAATAAGGTTAGATGAAAAAGAAATTCCAGGTTAATTTGGAAGAGACAGGTTGTTAACCCTACCCAGAAATTGAAGATGAGCTTCTGTTTTGATCAGATCTGACACATGAGAGCCTAAAACTGGTTAAGCAATATTAATTTTAATAATAATATGTATATATCGCCTTAAAACCAAAATATATTCTAGTGATAAAAACGAATTACGTTTTGACAGTGTGTCATAGTTTTAGAGATAAAGTGAACTAGATGTTTTCTTCTGTAAGCTAAACTAGTATTCTCAGTAATATTGAAAATTAGATGAAAAAGATTTTAAAAGATACAATTTTTTATATGCTGATGGGATTTGCAGGCCAGTAGGACACTGGCAGATGGCAGATAAAGCTTTCCGGATGTTAATAGTCTTTGTGGTCATCGATTTGCCATTAAAACAAATATAAACATGTCTCAAATGCCAATAGAGTAAAATCATGGTGCTGTTCATTTTTCTTAGCTCTGTTTTCATCAAGGATGTCTGGAACATAAAGGTTTGCCTTGAGAGCGTGACCAAGGGTCAGTGCAGGAGGAATAGGCAGAAATACAAAACCTCAGGTCTGGTGTGGTAGTGCATGCCTATCATCAATCCCAGCACTCAGGAGGCTGAGGCAGGAGGATTGCTGCAAATTTGAGACCAGCCTGGCTACATAATGAATTCAAGGTCAGCCTGAAGTATACAGTGAGACCTGTCTGAAGGAAAAAAAAAAAAAAAGAGAAAGAAATACAAAAACTTAGGTCTTGGAACTGCAGCTGGAGCTCAGTAATGTGGCCACCGAAGTGGCTCTGACAGGTTGTCCAAGCACCAGCATGAACTACATGTGTAGTTTCTAACTGCAATTGTTTCGCTCTTTGTTTGAGCTCAGTATGAATTGGACCGGATAGTTCTGGACTGAGAGATCTTTTAAAAAGTGGCAGTTTCTTCCATTGAAAAACAATGTTTGTGCAGGCATCAGGAAAGTAGAAAATTGAAACTGTACACTCTGTGCTTTCGTGTCCTGGTTGCTGAGAAATTTGCCATATAACAGGAGTCACTTCTAAGTGGCCTGGTTTTCTGATTGCATTTTCTGACTGACCTTTCTAACCAGGTCATTCATGTCTCTGTTTCACAGCTCAATAAAGAGACCTGTCAAGCCAGGATTAAACTATCGTGGGATATGTTTTTTAAATATAACCCAAGGGCAGAGACTGCTGGTCATTTCATCAGCCACAAAACAGAATGTGCCACCTGCTTAGTTTACACATGAATTGGCAAAAACTCCTTTTTTTCCGCTTCGTGCTGTTTGACAATAGCACGGCTAGATCAAGGGACTGGAGATTTGATCTTTTAAATCCATCATAATGTCCAAATGGCAGTGTGATATGAAATTTTAAACTTATAGAGTATTTTCTTTTTGTAGATTTTTTCCTTTCTTTTATATTCTTTTTTCTTTCTTTCTTTCTTTTATTCTCCTGCCTCAACCTTCCAAGTGCTGAGATCACAGGTGTGTGCCACCATGCCCTGCCCTAGACTTTTTCTTTCGTATTTTAAATCTCTACAAATTAAACCTTTCATTTGGTTTTAAGCAGATATTGTACAGATAAAACGACATAAGAGACCATGCCAATAATATGCAACCAAAATATTTTCCTTATAAAAGTGGGGCTTTGGGGAATTATTAAGGAAAACATAGATATGAAACACAGCAGGAGCTAAATGAACTTTTTGAGAGAGGAAAGAATTAGAAAAAAACCAAACAAACCTGCATCCAGCCCCTTGTTCCAGAAACAGATTTGCAGTAGAAAAATCTTAGAGAATCCTGTAAATAATTTCAGAGTGTGCCATATTTTGCAGGACATTTATGGAGAGTTACAAAAGTAATGTAAGACCCTCTCTGCGGCTTGGTAGCTGTGGGGCCTGGTGAAGTTGTGTGAAGTCTTTGAGTGTTGGTCCTTGTTCTGGTCTGAAGAGGGCAGTGAACACACGTCACTGAGGAGCACGCAGTAGGATGACTCAGTAGGAAGCTGGTTCCTCAACGAGTGAGTTCTCCCCGGGTGACTCTTAGAGTCATTCGTAAACTAAGCCACACAGAGAGATTTCAAATCAAGGCCAAGTCAGAGGCATTCTCATTTGTAGCCTACATGCTGCCTCCAGCTCTAAAGCCACTGTGGCAGAAGCCCAGGGGACCCTTTTGTCCTCCACTCATAACCCTTGCTGTGCAGAGGTGGCCTGGGGGTTTCATGAGTTTGAAAGTTACGGAGTGCCCCAAAGAAGCAAGTGGTCATCAGCAAAAGTCTTCCAAGCTTTATCATCATCACCTTCCTCAGATATAAAAACAGGCAGGGCACCAGAGGAGAAGGGTATGCTCTTCTGTTTTTTTTTATTTGTCTGAGCTCCCCAGGGTTGGGGAAGTGGATATCTCCTGTTCCCCTTGGGGTGATTCAAAGAAAAAGTTGAGACCAGGCACCAGGCCAGGCCACACCCACACATTCTTCGCTTGATTTTATCTTGAATAGAAAACAGGTGCTTTGTTCTTGAGGCTTCTGATTGATATCTGTCCCACACTTCTGAACCTTCCCCCTTTGCTTTGTAAAAAGGACCTGTTCATGAACTCAGTGCTCCACAGAAGGAAGGCAGCTTCCTCTGAATGCTATGAATTTTCCAAAAAGTCAGTGGGTCTGAGGAGAGAAGCAGCACTATAGTCTCATTGTATACATGAAGAAACAAAGGTTCAGATTACATTAACAATCATGCAATAAGTAATTGGTGGCAGAGGGACCCAAAAGGAGCACAGGGCTGTTTGCTGGGGACTTGGCTTTTTATTCTGACTTTGCCTCCAAAAGGAGGTTCATTTTTCCTCTTCCCCACCTGCTCTTCCTCCTCCTCCTCCTCCTCCTCCCGGGGATTGAATCCGGGACTTCAAGTTTCCTTACTATACAGTGGGTTCACTGGACCAGACAGGTGCAGCATACTTTCTGTAAAGGGCCAGGTAACAAATGGTTTTGGCTTTGTGAGGCATATTTTCTCAGGCAATTATTCCAAGGCACAGAGAGTGGCCACAGTGTATAAACAAATGGGCCCGAATGTGTGCCAATAAAGCTTTATTGACAAAAAAAGAAAAAAAAGACACTGGCTTGTATAGTTTACAGACCCCTGGACTAGATGCTGGAAAAGTTCTTTCTACTGCTAATATTTTATGATTCAACTTGTTTTTTTTATTGCCATTACTTTTTTCTTTTTAATTGTAATTTTTATCAGTGTGTGTTTGCAGTATGTAATGATTACACCCATCATGGGAAACTGGTACATGTCACAACACGTCTTCATTATTTTTTATTCCCTTCTTTCTTCCCTCCCCCCTCCCTCCACCTCTTGGTCCCCTTCTCTTTTGCTAAAGATCTACCTCCCTACTTCCTATTGCCTGTCTGTTATTTTTCTCCTTAGTTTACTTATACTCTCGGTTTTGCATGTGAGAGAAGCCATGGACACTTAGGCTTGTGCGTCTGATTCATTTCAGTTAACCTCGTGAAGCATCCCTTTTCCTGCAGATGACTCATTCATCCTTCTCATCAACACCTTGATTATTCAACCGTCTGCTGATTGCAGTTTGTGGCGTATTTGATGATTTTCCTGCTTGCTTCTTTTTCCTTCCTCCCTCCATTGCTGAACGCCTATGAGAGTGTACTATAGATATCAGTTACTGTCTTGACCTCATTCTGCTCCAAGTCTTCCGTGCTGGGTTTGCATGCAGGGGTGTGGTCGGGGGCCAGGCCTCTGCCAAGGGGGCGTAGGGGGTACACGTAGGGCAGTGCGGGCTCCTGGATGGAATGAGGTTGGGGCGTGAAGACCCAGATCTGAGGGAGAGCCTCTGACCTCCCATGATCAAAAAAAGGATGGGCTGCCCTGGAGTATGCGCGTGACCTGAGCATCTACATCAGCGAGGCCAGGAGGAGAGGAAGTGTGGGGTCGGGATACGGAAGAAGGCGTCTGCGCTTAGAAGAAAATCGCTTACTGCTAGAAAACGCAGAGCGCATGTGCTGCTGCGCCTGTGGTCCCAAGCCACACCGGGAGGGCAGGCTGTGGACGACCTGGCTGCTCTCTTATGGTGGCACTGTTTCCCGGGCCCTTCCTGTTCCCCTTCCTCAGGGGCTACATGCAGGGGGCCAGTTCTACTCCACCATCTTTAAGGGATTCCCTTTAGCAGGGAAATAACAGAGCACACAGTCCAAACTCCAAGACAACAGTGTGGGAAATGTTTGGTTTTTGGTGGTCCAGGGCTTTCATAGTGAGCGACATGCCCAGACTTTAAAAATTTTTGAAACAGGGTCTAAGTCGCTAAATCGCCCAAGCTAGGCCTCAATTTTTGATCCTCCTGCCTCAGCCTCCCAGGCTGACCCTAGTCAGTCTTTAGAGAATTATTACTACATAAAGCTTCTTTGAAAGCCCTGTAATTTCAAAGTGACAGAATTTTTACAAAAGATGAGAGAATCGTATATCGTGATGGTTTGCCTGTGTCGCTGAAAGAGTATTCTTTTTATTTAAACATACTGGCTCTAAAATCATAAAAGGCAATACATATTTATTTTTAAAAAACCTTCCTGTTTCCACACTGCCTGACCTTCCCCATCTATTAGAGCTAAGAAGTCACTGCCAACGATTTGTTTTGCGTCCTTTCTGATGTTTGTTTTTCTGTAGGGTAGCAAGTGTGTACCTATATCTTTCTGGGGTTTGCACCCACTTAGGATACACTGTTTCTGCTTGCTAGGGCTCCTGGGATTAGAGGGCCACCAGCCTCGCTTCAGTGTGACACTGCTGTTGCCACACCTACATCATGTCCAACAGAATTCACCTTAAAATGCACCTCCCTGCATCGGCACATTTCCTAAGAGGCAGATTGAACTCAGCGCTCTAAATTGGAATCGGGGTTTATTTTGGGCTCCTAGCTCCACTTTTACCTAAAATATTCAGAGGCCTGGGGACTGAGGGTGCTTGTTTCTATGGCCAGGAAGACGACTGTCCTGCTTTTCTTCTGCAGCTCCAATCTTGACCAACAGTGCTTTGCATGAAACCTCGCAGACACTCGGTACCTGTCCACGGACTCTCTCTTCCCCCCTCTCCCAGCCTCTGGTAACCACTGGCGGGGTCTCCACTTCCGTGAGGCCACAGTGGTAAGTGGTGTGGGGTTTGCCTTTCTGTGCCTGGCTTATTTCATCAACCAGGAGGAAGGAGTTCTGGGGTCCTGTCACGCAGCAGGGCTTTAGCAGGTTGAGGGCAACGTCTGAGAGATTTTGAATCTTCTCTCCTTGAAGAAAGGATAAATGTTGGAGGTGAAGGATTTGAAGTAGGAGATCACGGTGGGGTATAATAACTAGCTAAGCAAGTGGGTGTCATCTGTCAGTCTCGGAGAGTCCAACACAGGCGCAGAACACAGAATCCTGGATGACTATGCAACGGCCCAAACCCTGCACTGGGGACTGGCCGGACCAACCAGAAAGGGCCATCTTCAGCTCTTCATTTAAATTACGTGCTAAAAGTATGGGGCCTCTGATAGGACAGTTTAGATCTGACGTCAGGCCAAGTGAGTTTCTGATAGGACAACCGTTCCCAATGCCTAGTTGCATGAGTGAGAAGCAGCCTAGATACAGAAGACACAAAACAGCCCTGTCACTGCTGACTGCTGGGAGCCTTTCATGGCCGCGCTCACCCTGCAGAGCGAATTATTTTTTTTCCTCCTTCAATAAATGTTAAGTCCTCGTTACCTTTTCCGGGTGTTTTGTCCAAGTCTCTGTTGAGGACACCAAGCATCGGGAAAGAGCCGCTTTGGAATCCAAAAGCAACCACCGTGCAGCAGCATGCCCCTCCAACGTGTGTATTTGTTATGCACCCATTAAAACTGAAGCGTAATTTAGAACGCATTCAATTTGTTAGGTGGAGGGAGAGCTGAGTGGGCGAAACAGTTACAGACAGAGAGGTTGTAGGATTCTATGCTGGAGAAGACAACAGGTCAACTAATTAAAGGAGGCGCGGGTCACTGTCTCACCGTGCTCCCAACTTGCCCTGAGCGGAAACATCTGCTCCTCCTGTCCCTGCTGGGCACTATCGCGATCCCCGTGGTCCCCCCCAGCTGGGCTCTCCCTCACGGCTCTCTGTGGCATCAGATCTCTTGAGGACTTTCATCTGGGATCGCACGTTGCTCATATGAATAAAGGACAAGGGCAGAAAAGAAAAGCCAAAGAGTATGTTTTGTCGAAAATTCTAACGATGAAAGAGGGCTGACAGGAAAACTGGCATTCGACTGTGGACAGTCTGAGGGAGGACTTTAGGAAAAAAAGAATCTGCGGTGAGCATCTGTGGAGAATGAGCCAAGTGAGAGAGATCGCCATCAAGTCCTCCGAAGCCCAGAGGCACATGGGCCTGCTCCATGGGGAAAATAATTAAAATTAAAGTTGTTTCCTGATGAGCGGATTCTTTCAAAATTGAGTTAAGTCTTTCGAGAAGATTTCTATAGGAAATTGTGTTTGGTTCAATGTGAGAAGGGACCCAATAAAAGAAGAAAATTACAGTTCTGAGAACGTGGAGAGAAGAAGTTGGGGATCGAGAGGGAGAGGGAGAGCTGGATGGTGCGGAGGGACAGAACGACCGAGGGGACCTATTTGCTAAACCATTGCCTTTTTTAAAAAACGGAAAATTTACAGTATGGAGCGCAAGAGGTGCTAACAACATTGAGAGCTTAGACCCCACTGTTGTGCTTTAGCACTTAACTGTCTACTTCCCACGGCAGTGAAGCTCACGTAGCGGACCATTTAGGAGGCCTGCAGCTCCTGCCCGTGCCTGTGAGAGACTGCTTGGGCCTGCATAAGATGGCTGCCCTCAACCTTAGCCTTTGCCTCGGTGGAAAAATCCCACTAGACTACGTACGTGACTTTTGGCAGGTCTAGCCCCTGGGCAAACAGGAAATCTTACAGAAAAAATAGCCCTTTGTGCTAACCACAGGGTCACGGGATCTGGAGCAGGAAGCAGGTGGTATTCCCCGTCCTACTTGCCCCTAGGGATTGTGAAGTTAAAGATTGCATAGGGTTAATTGTTGATGTACGCCTTCCCACTTACCCCTCCCCACATTTGGTAAAATACTGATTGCTGTGTGGTTAAATGCTTGAGTGACTCATGTGATTGATTTGCTTGAACTGTCCAATAAGCTTGCTGAACCTTCCCCCTGGGATAACAGTATATAATCGTTTTGCTGAGCCAATAAAGCGCCTTTGATCAGAAACCAGACTTGGGCCATGTACTCTAACTTCTTAAAGATTTCCTTCACAGACATTCAAGATCGGATCGGCCTCTGATGACCCACGAATAAGAGGCGGCTCTCATCTCCTATTCCCCGCGGGACGGGGTCCCCCCAGAGAGCCGCACGTGCCAAGGCCCTTTCACACCTCCCACACCCACGCCAAGCCACAGCTTCCTGTTCCCGAGTCCTGGTAGGGCAGTGGAGCCCGGACCTTGCCACCCTGGGGCCCCCGGTGTGGCACCCAGGGAGGATGGAAGCAAACTCCTTCTCCTGGTCTGGGTGGTCTCCGGCTAAGGCCACTCAGATTTGAAGTGGAGCCGACACAGGTCCCTCCTGCTCAGCCCCCTCTCCGGGGGCTGTTGGGTTTTGGCAAAGGCCACACGAACTCCTGCAGGGTGAGTAGCTCCCACTCAACACTACAGATTTATTACAAACACAGGCTTATTACAAAACGATTCCCTCTTCACCTGAAATCCAGTTATTCCTGGATGACCCCAATTTTTTGGTGACAATTCTGTTAGAACTCTGGGCGTCCCCAGGGCACCTGGGGAGGGTCTGAGAAAGGTCAGGCTGGAGAGCATTTGAAGACCAGACAGGGAGTACCAGTAAATTATCCTTTTCTGTTTTTTTTTTTTTTTTTTTTTGAGACAAGATCTCACTCTGTAGCTTAGGCTGGCCTTGAACTCACTACACAGCCCAGGCTGGCCTCAAACTCATGATGAACCTCCTGCCTCAGCCTCCCAAGTGCTGGGATCACAGGTGCGGAACACCACACGGGGCAGTAAATTGTCTCTTAATGACAAAGGACAGCAGAGCCCCTGGAGTCTCCTCAACCCCAGCAAAGCTCATCCCCACTGTGCCCAGCCCGGTTCCCTAAGGGAGAAGCAGACTGATTTCAGCTGATGGCGGCACAGAGCTCACGACAGAGAGGAAGAGAGCAAACACTCGGGGGGCAGCTGGGGACACAGAGCGACACAGGGACACGCATAGGCACACAGCAGACCGCAGCTACAGTGGCGGCGTGAAGGCAGACACACACACACACACACACACACCCGTGGCTGACTGAAAACACTTTTCTGTCTTCGAGCTCATTACTCTGTCGTTGGCGTGTGCAGTGACCCGGCAGGGCACAGCCGGTGCCCAGTGCTGCTGAGCTGACCCGGAGTCTCGCTTTTCTTAACCCTAAGGACCAGGCGCGTTTGCACCCCTTTGGTTTAAGCGCCAGTGCCTTTCAGATCCCTCCGTCAACTCCAGGTCTCTGGGGAGTGGGACTTGATGCTCCAGTTTGAGGACTGGGGTTTTCTCCTTGGGACCCTGTTGTAGTCATAGTCACAGACGCTCCAGGCTTTGTTCCTACGCAGCTCCTAGAGGCGTGGAAACTACTCTTAGCTTTCCGTGCCTCTGCACCTAGAAATCTACTGATCAAAATACAGCTGAGCTGCAAACACCTGCAAACAGTTTAGCGGGCAAAGACGGTGCTACTTATTCTGCCAGGATGTATAAAACTCATGAAACAAGCCCGCTTCCCCGTCTTCAAAGGAAACCCGCAGGCCGCCCGGGGAGCTGGCGGGGGCTGCGCTCCCGTTTCCCACGGGTCTGAGGACCCCGGGGCGCACTCACCTGTGCTGCTCTGGATGGTGCGCACCGTGG
>NW_022900942.1:62794010-62829990 GCF_012274545.1 Fukomys damarensis
CGAGCGCAGCGACACTCGCTCGTCGTCCTGCGAGCAGCCCTTCTCGATGGCGCGCACGTAGCTGTGGCTCCGCATGCGGAAGCAGCCGGGCACGGGCAGGTCCAGCGCCTCCACCGCCTGCGACTCCAGTTCGCTGAACACCGACTCGCACACCGACTCGAACTGGCCGTTCACCTCCATCTCGCTCACCTGCGGGACAGCAGCGGGTCAGTGCCCTGCCCGACGGAGAGCTCGGTTTACTCCCGGAGCAGCCTCCCTGCCTCATTTTCTCCCAACCGAGAGGCTCAGTCTCCAACCCTGGGCCCCCGCCCGGCCCCAGCCCCTCCTGGGGCGCAGACACGAATTTGGAGTCTTCCCCTCCCTGCAGAGTTCACGGCTCCAGTGCTGCTGCTCGGCACAGACACCTTAACAGCACTTGTTCCTACTCTGCCTTTCCTGAGGACTGAGTTGTCGGTCAAATTCTTTCAATGTTGGCTAACGCTTCGTGACGTGCAGCTATGGAAACATGCTTTAAATTTGCGTACAGAGAGACTAAATCCAGATGGTCGCAATCGTGAAAAACACTGTACAGGTTTCCCACTCTTCTTTATAAAGAGCTGATATGGTACACAAATTGCTTAAAAGTTCATTTATAAAGGTCTTTGCAGTGGGGCGTGCTCTTCTTTTATAAATGGTCTTAGCCCTCCTGTTTTCTTTTTTGCGATATCAGTTTTTATTGATCGGTATCCCTCTTCGTATAACTTTCATTGACCTCGACTATGTTTATGAAAAATTATGATTAACTTGATGTTCCAGTCAGCATCTCACTTTGTGGATGATTGCATGAAGATTTGGGAGCAATTTTCTGTTACATTTCAGGACTTCTTGTCTGTTTTTCCTAATATCGAATTCATGGGTAATTGGGAATTTAATTAAGCTTAGAACACACATCAGATCATCAAATACTGTTAACATTTTTGTTGTGCTATCCAAAGATGTGCTCTAGGAAGGCTTATTTCCTAAAGCCTCAGATAAGAGTGGCCAACTAAGACTTTTTTTTTTTGTACCAGGGATTGAACTCGGGTCCTTGCGTTTGCAAGGCAGGCCACCGAACCGCTGAGCTAAGTCCCCGGCCCCCAACTAAGATATTTTACTGGGAGCTGGGTGTGATGGCCCACGTCTGTAATCCCAGCACTCAGGAGGCTGAGGCAGGAGGATCCTTGTGAGTTCGAAGCCCGCCTGGGCTACAAAGTAAGTTCAGGACCAGCCTGAACTACCTAGGGAGACCCTGCCTAAAAAAAATTAAAAAAGATATTTTACTGGAAAGAGATATGGATTTCTTAATAAGAAATCTTTATAACTTAAAAATAGTATTTTCACTTTTTATCTAATTTGACAAAAAGTATATTTTCAAGGCAAATAAATATATATATGTATATCCATATTAAAATTACATCTACATCTTTACCGATAAATCTTTTATTTTGGGGAAATACACAGGGACATTTATTTAGAGGTAAAGGAATGGAGTACCTGTGAGTGCTAAATGGAGTGAAGGAAGGAAAGAGTGGGTGAGTGTGATTTGCTTGTAGTTAACAGGTCAGAACTGGGTCAAGGGTGGACAGAAGACTGCAACATTTGTGGCTCTTGTAAGTTTGAAATGACTTCCAGTAAACAGGAAAGCCAACTACATTATACATGTGTCTATATCACGTCCTATATAAATAATTTTCTTGACATCTCTCCTTCGAATGGCATCCTCAGCATCAGAAAGAAATAGCAAATGTTTGTCCCTGTCAAGGTAACAGCCATTAAACTCGGATGCCTGTCTTGGCAGAGGGTTGACATGCTTGCTCCCCATTTTTTTGGTACTGGGGATCAAACTCTGGATCTTATGGTGGCAAAGCAGGAGGTGGAACCACTGAGCTAAATCCCTGGCACCTTTCTATTTTTTAAAATACACCCCGAATCATAGAGTAAATACAATTCTACAGCTTGTTGGGTTTTTTACTTAGTTGTCTGGGTGAAACATATCAATCTACCTGACTTATCTCATGGTCACGGAAATGGAAAGCTGACACAATAACTTTAAAGGTACTTTGTTATTCTTAGTACAATTAGTACTATTTCTTTTTATCACAATTTTTCTATTGAGTGTGCGTGTGTGCGTCCGTCCTTTGACGACCGACAGAGCTTCCCACATTTTAGCTTTTGCTGATTCCAGGCTCATGATGTTTTGGGCACATTTTCCTGTTTTTCGTGACTCCTGAAAATTGTGAACTGTACCCCGAGCCTTGGTCTGACTTGGAACCAGCCCTTTTAGCATGGCTAGTGGGCATGCGCTTTCTCATGGAAGTGCACATTGCATCTGGGCTGTCTTTATGTCATTGAGAATCATCTTATGCTCAGTGCCTAGATCCAGTAATCCATCAGGGTTGTGAAATGGCCATATTCTTGTTCTATCATTCAGTTTACAACTACTATTTGGAGAATTTTAATAAAGAAATGCCTCCTGTCTTTCATTATCAGGTTACTCAGTGGTTTAGTTCACACGGAGGTGGAAAGACAGATGCTTGGTTTCTCCCTCTTCCATTGAGATAATCATCTGTCCCCTCTTGTCTCAGAGGTGATGAGTTATTTTTTATTTTTATTTATTTATTTATTTTTGGTACCGGGATCGAACTTGGGCCCTTGTGCTAGCAAGGCAGGAAGTGAAATCACTGAGCTAAATCCCGGGCCCCGATAAAGAGATCAAAATTCCAGGCAGGGTGGTGAATGCCTGTAATCCTAGCACTCTGAGTCTGAGCCCACCTGGGTAGCTTGATAACTTACAGAACGTAAAAAAATAAAACAAAAAACAACAGTGGGGTTGAGCTGTAGCTCAGTGTGATAGCGCCGGGAAAGTCCCAGCATCGGCAACAACCATCACAACAAAAAGTGTAACAAATCAAATCAAAACAACAAACAATTCAAACAAAAAAAGACCAAAATAGACGATAGATTAAAAACATTCGCTAGTTGCTGCATTTGGGGTCTTACAAAGGCGTCCTCTCACTGGAGAGGGAGGCCTTAGAATCATTAGGAGGTGGGCTTACTGGGCAGAAGTGAGGTCATTTGGGGCGTGGCCTCGAGGGCACTGCGGGGACCCCAGCCCCTCCCCTTGCCTTCCAGTCCTGGTGGGCATCAGCAGTGAACGGCCCCTCACTCCTTGGCATGATATTTGGCCTCACCCCAGGCCCCAAAGCCACAGGGTCTATGACCGTGGAAGGCAGCTTCCCAAACTAAACTGAAATCCACCTGTGCTCCTTTAAGGTGACTCAAATAGCTGTCACAGGGATGGAAAAGTGACTCGTGCAATAACTGTATTTTTATTTTTTATTTTTTTGGTACCGGGGATCGAACTCAGGACCTTGCCCTTGTGAGACAGGCGGCAGAAACACTGAGCTAAATCCGTGGACCGGAATAACTTTAAATGTACCTTGTTATTCTTAGTTTGCTCCATCTTTGGCAGTGAGAGCCTCTTGTGATTGGCCCTTGAGTCTTTCTTTGATACAAATCTCGTAGCCTTTAATGGCTTCTTCCATAGCAACACTGTTGCCACCAATGCAGGGGGTGTTGAGTAATTAATGAGTTGGGAAACACCGGGGTCTTTTGGTTCTGTCTCTGGCCAGCTCTGTATACAAACTTCGTCCATATGGGTCTCATTTCCACACACATACATCCACACTCACAGTCCCCCAACAGGGAAAGGATGTACTAAGTAAAAAAAATCCCAGTTAAGTGGTTGCTTTCACTACTAAGCACAAAAACTACCTAGTCATATTACTTTGTAAAAATTGCCAGACATGGTGGTACACACCTGAAATCCCAGGACTCTGGTAGGTTGAGGCAGGAGCATCCTACATTCAAGATCATCCCAGTCAATTTAGCAAGATCCTGTCTCAAAATAAAAAAAAGGCTGGGGATGTAGCTCAGTGTGAAGGTTTTGGGCTCAATCCCGTGTGTCAAGAAAAAAAAGAGATGTAATCCAATATGTCACCAGGTAAAATATATCTGTGGACTTTTGTTTGTTTTTTCTGGTACTGGGGATTGAACTCGGGACCTTGTACTTGCCAGAGAGGCGTAGTGCCACTGAGCCACATCTCTGGCCCTTATCTGTAGATTTTCAGTTTGCTCTTCCAGATCAAGATATTTAGGATTGGTACTTGAAATAAATTAAGACAAATTAATTTGAAATGATAGTTACTACATGAAATAGTTTTAAAAATCTGACATTCTATAATTCTTTTTCAAGGCCTACTCTATAAAAGCACCAATTTTAGATATAAATAGATACAAATTAGATATAAAATATAGAAAATGAATAAACCTATGAAAAGATTCTCAATTTTCTCTACCATGCAAGCACAGATTGTTTTGCTTCTATGCGTCATGAAGGATGGAAACAATTTAGCTGTTCTAGGCTGATTCTTTGGCTTACAAAATTTTATTTTTATCTTTCTAGGCGTCTCTGATGAATGTGTCAGGTTTTAAACAGAGGCTATAGTGTACTTGAATTCAATATGATTCTAGTTTCTACAAGTGGTTTAGAGTAGAAAATATCTCTGACATAGCACAAGCTCCCTCCTTTTTGCACAGTCTAGAGAGTGTACAGTTGTGTACCTCTGAGGAGGAAATTCCCCTCCTCTGAATAACAACAAGGCAGCAACTGTAGTTGGAAGCTTGGAATTATCCGGAGACTGTCCTGCACATATGAAAGCTGAATATAAAGTGCGTTAGAGTTTTGAAAGAGGGCTGTGCAGAATAAAGGTATGCCGCAAGAAGTTGTAGTATTTATTGTAAAAAGATAAGGATGAAACAAGTCTGAATCGCACCAGTATGAGCTTCTATTTTCCTGAGATCGGACTGGTTGGTGCCTCCAGCCAAAACTGAATCACACGGATGGGTCTGCACACACAGCTAGAGATTTCCTTTCCAGCGTGGGAGTGTTGGGCTTGCTGCTGGGCTGCCCCAGCCCAGCCTTCCCCAGTGGTTTCCCTGGAGCTCTGCAGGACTCCAAGAGAGCAGGGAGCTCTGTTCATATGGCTCATAGGGAGAAAATGGAGCAGTGGTCCTACTTCCGGGTCACTCTGACAGCCACGTGTACCGCTATTGGCTCACCCTCATCTCATCCATACGAGGACGCTGTGTCCCCACGACCACCACTGTCATGCCGCAGTCACGGCCACTGCCCACACCAAGTGCATCCGTTTTCACCTCCACCATCACAGTCTTCCAGAGCAGCCTCTGCCTCCAGCTCACCACTCTTTCCAATCTTCCCTACGTGTCATTACCAGATTATCCTACATCAGTCTGCTTATATCTGCTGTGTCTTAGGTCTAAAATGTCCCCCAAAGTCTCATGCGGCTTTTGGAAGGTGAGTGACCATGGGGGTGTGCTTCAGTGGATCACTAACGAGTTTGAGGTGGGTTCCTAGAGGCACGACCCAGATGGGTGCCTTCTTCTCCCTCCCTTCCTTCCCTCTGCTTCCTGGACGCCATGAGGTGAGCAGCTTTCCTCCACCAGGCCCTTCCACCGTGATAGTTCTGACCTGGAGCCGGCCAACCATGGACGGAAACTGAGCCTAAGTAAACCTCTCCTTTAAGTTGCAGGTGTAGGTATTTTAGCCAAGTGATGGGAATGGGACTTATACGATACCCATTACCTGCTCCAGCACTGGTGCTTTACTCCTCAATTCCACTCCTCTTGACTAAAGTCCAGTCCCCTCGAGCTGGTGTACAAAGACATTTATTAAAAAGCCTCCCGGACAGTCTTCAGAACAGCTCTCCTACAGCTGCCCCCTAAGTTTTCTGAACTCCAGCCAAGCCAGAGCACTCATTATTCCTTGAATGTGCCTTCGGCTGGCACGGTCCAAAGTTCGGGTTAAATGCCACTTTATCAGAATTCGTTAAGATAGGTATTTTTAGGTCTGATTCCTGGAAGCTTTCTCTTTAAAGTGTTGGGTATTTATTTAGTTTTTGTCCTTTATTCTGGGATCTTATGGACAATAATGTGGCTAAAAGGTAAGTCCCATTTAATATCTGGCTATGTACCTGTCGGACAGGTGTTTATATGACTAATATTATGAAGGTTATAAAGGAACTGGCAGATTGGCTCTGATGGTTAATTCCAAGAGTTTTTGTGGCGGCCAAGTAGATAATGTTTGTGACAGAGTTTTCATGTTTCTCATAAGCCCTCCATGAGACTATAAACCTTTAGGGACGGGTATTAAGTGTACTCACTCATAAAGGCTTTCCTTGGAAAATCTGGCCCAGTGTTTTGCTTAATAAATATTAACCAAATTAATGGTATGGTACTTATTTTTACGCTTGTGACATAAATTTAAATTCAGAGCCTCCAATGTAATTTTAAAAATAACCTCTTCCCTGTGGTACTGGAGATTGTGGTACGTCACACTGAGATACAGCCTAAGCCCTGTTTTATTTTTTATTTTGAGGCAGGGTCTTGGTAAGTTGCTAATTTGCCCAGGCTGGACTTGAATGTGTGATCCTCCCGTCTCAGTCTCTGTAATGCTAGGATGATAGGTGTGTGTGTCGCCATGCGTGGCATAAATACCCTTCCTTGTGTCGGCTCTGAAGAAATCCTTTCTGTCTTCTGGTGGCCCCTAAATCTGCAGGATGAGCTCCTCCCGGCACCCCAGGGTCACTGTCCCTGGCCCAGGATTCCCCGCCCGGACATTTTTGTTGCTGTGCTGTGGGGGGAGCCCAGGGCCACAGGCATAATAAGCGCATCTACCCCGCTGCAGCACGCAGGCCTCTGGCCGGATGACCTGCCCGAGCTCTAGGGCTTCTATGATGAGACCTTCCTCGGGCTGATGAATCTGGCCTGTGTCCTTCCCGACAGCCCTGCAGGGCCCTGCCTGGGTTTCCAAGATCCCTCTACGCCTTCCCTCCCGGGCAGTGGTGTGCTCGGCCTCTGCCTGGGCCCGCGGTGCCCCTTCCCGCCCCCGCTTCCCAGCCCGGCGCGGCCCGCACCCACCTGACTGATGGTGCTCATGGCGCGCATGTAGCTCTCGTTCCTGGAGCGGAACTTGGGCGACGAGAGCAGGCCCGCGGGGTCCAGGCTGTCCAGGCTCCGGTTGATGGAGACCTCGCTCACAGCCCTCAGGTAGCTGTGACTCCGGATCTGGAGCTTGGGCGAGTGTTCGTTGGAGATCCTGGGGGGACAGCGGGAGGTGAGTTGGCCAAAGGGCAAGTGTGCGCGGCAGCCAGACCCGCTCATCCGGCAGCTGCCGACCTCCGGAGGCAAGCCCACGGTGTCTCCCAAGGAAAGCTTCTTTTAGGGTACGTGCTCGTTATCTTTTTACAGTTTTATTATACTTTAAATATTTTGTTATTTATTTTTATCAGTTCACATTTGCGGTAATAATGACATTCGCCGTGGGGAGTTGGTCCATGTACACGACCGGTCTTCATTCTTTTTATTCCTCCATCTCTCGGTCCATTTGCAAAAGATCTATCTCCCGGCTTCCTATTATCTATCTTTTATTTTGCTTTTTTATTATACTTTGGGTTCTTTTAAAAAACGTTTTTATTTAAAAACTTTGATTGTTCCATAATAACAGTGCGTATTTATGGGGGATCGTGGGAAATTTCACTGCTGGTCCGCAGTGCGTAATGATCGGACGGGGGTAACTGGTATACCTGTCACTCAGGCATTTATCATTGCTTTTATTGGGAGGACTCAAATTCCGCTGTTGGCTATTTTACAGAATTAATTGTTGTCAACCATGGTCACCCCACTGCCCTACAGAACATTACAAGTTATCCTGGTGCACCCGTACCTGTGAACTACCTGCTATCCATGCCTATCCCCCCTGTCCCCAGACTCTGCTAACCACTAGTTTGTTCTCCACTTCTATGAAATTCACTATTTAAAGCTTCAGCATTTAGATGAGAACACTCACTAGCCATCTTTCTGTGCCTGGCTTACTTCGCCTAACATTATGTCCTTCAGTTCTACCCATGTGGTCACACATGACGGGATTTTCCTTTTTATGGCTGAGTAGTATTCCTCTGTATACAGCTATGTTTTCTTTGTCCATCTATCCACAGCTGGGCACCTAGTTTGATTCTGCATCTTTGCTACTGGGAATAGTGCCACAATAAACACAGGGACACAGACACCTCTTCAACATTCCGATTTCATTTCCTTTGCATAGATACCTGGTGGAGGGGTGGCTGGATCCTGGGAACCTCCACACTGTTTCCCATGGTGGCTGTACTAATTTATATTCCCATCAACAGTGTGTAAAAGTTCCTTTTTCTTCACAGGAGGAAATGTTTTGACAAGAAACCATCAAGATCGGATGATATTAGAGAGCAATTAAAATTCTCTTCAACCATAAAATAATTTTCTTATTCACATCTTCCTAGACATCTTAGGGAAGGAGATAAGAGCAGCAGTTGTCCTGCCCCAGAATTCTGTATTGTATGAACTTTCCCTTTGTACCTGTTTCTTTCCTGGGGCCATATTATTGGTTTTCTCGTAGCAGCAAGTAGCTCATCTATCTCTAATCTATACCTATCATTTGTCTACCTGTTATCTATCAATACCTATCATCTATTAATATCTGTCTTGTATCAATCATCTATGTCATCTATCTTAAATAGAAATTTTAATGTACAAATTCCATTCATTTTGGCAAAATGTAAACTCAATAGAGATAAAAAGGGAAGTTCCAGAATTTTATGAAGAAAATGGTAAAATTTCATGGAAAGCAATAAACAAGGTCTGAATGAATGCAAAAAAATTTAAGTTTGTCTGATAGAAATACTCAATTTTGTAAAAAATTTAATTTGTCCAAGTGAATCTACAATGTAAATGCAGTTATAACAAAAATTCCCATAGAATTTACTGAAGTGGGTTAAATTCATTTTACAGTTTACATGAGACTCACAGCAACATTATTCATAAGACACAAAGAGAGAAACACCCAACTATCCATGGGGTGGTAAATTATCCATGGAGTGGTGTGTGATTCAACCACAGAAAGGGAAGCAGTGTTAGTAAGGTGACACATGGGCAAACTTAGGAGCCACTTGCTAAGTGAAAGATGGGGCTCACAGAAGACCCTGAATTCCATTTCTCCCATGTGAACTGTCCCGAACAGGTACCTGGAGGGACACAGAGCCCATCAGTGGGTAGACAAGAGACAGGGAAGACAGTGGCGGTAGAGGTGCCATCTAGAGAGTAGGGGATTTCTTTTCCGTTTGATAGAAACAATTTAAAGTCAATGCTGGTGATGATTGTACAACTCCATGGATAAAGTAAAATGTTGACTTGTACGTTTGAAATGTTTGGCATGTGTGTCATAACTCAGTAAAGCCATCTAAAATTATAGCAGGCCTCAGTATCACCAGATTTCTTTACAAGGGGAGTTTAGAGAGTGGACTAAAGTTGCAAAAGGAAATACAGACAGAAAAATGGGGAAAAAGTGAAAAAAAAGTTACTGTAATCCAGCACGGCCACTGTATCTAAAAGTGAGCCTTGGCTTAGCATAATTGTCTTGTTTGTTTTATATGTTTTCTTGGCCCATTAGTCTGTCAATCCACATTTATGAAAATTCACTCTATAAGAACTTATAGAACAAATGGATCTGAAGCTGGGGAAAAAATGTGTGGAGGGGAAGGGGAAGGAAAAGAACGGAGATGTGTGATGCACAAGGACCAGCTCCCCACAGTGAATGGGGACCCTTACGTGCTGCAAACACAGACCGAGGCACACTAGAATTAGAACACACAAAGCGGTTAAAATCGGGGGAGGAAAGCCAGGTAATCTGGTTGCAGTAGCCTATGCCTCAGCGCTAAGCACTACGTATCAGGCGTACTGGAGAGGAACAGGTAGACCCGAGAGTCCGTGTGTGGTGTACGTGTGGAGAATGGACCAGGGGAGTCAGAACAGCCAGAAAATAACAAGCAGACAGGCAAGGGGAGGAATGGTCTTCATCACGTGACTCTGCAACTCCGAGAACAGTGGGTATTAGGACCTTAATTTCTATACCTAAAGACTTCAAAAGTTACCATGATATCCTGAAAATAAACAAACACTATAAAACGCCGGGCAGAGGAATGTGACCGAGAAAGATTTCAGAAGACCGGTGTTAAATCTATAAGCCATTCAGGGGACAACTGACAAGAGGAAGAACAGAAAATTTAAAACTTCTGTTCAGCCAGAAATACTGTTAATAGAGGTAAGAAAAATGGTGTTAAGAACACTACACAGGCCGGGGATTTAGCTCAGCGGTTTGGCGGCCTGCCTTGCAAGAGCGAGGATCCAAGTTCAAACCCCGGTACCAAAAGAAACAAAAAAAACAAACAAAAAAAAACAACAACAAACACTACACAGCATAACAAAAAGGGACCACATCATAGCATCCAGAACAGACTTAGTGCAATTAATAAAAACAGGCAAAGGCTACAAAGAGGTAACCACAGGAAAACAAATATATAAATTCACAGGAAAACAAATTTGCTTGCTACCATACATATAGTAGGATGCTTGGTCTCACTAGTAATTAGAGAAATGTTGATTAAAAATAACATTTAGATGGGGCCAGGGATTTAGCTCAGTGGTACCACCACCTGCCTTGCAAGCACAAGGTCCTGAGTTCAATCCCCGGTATGAAACAAACAAACCCAAACAACAACATAACATTGACACATCACACCCATGTGTATGTCCTCAAATGGAAAAGATATTCTAAATGTCTTCTTCGTAGCATTGTATAAGATCGTGCCCATTCTTAGAGTGGATATGGAATTTCTTCATAGCTGAAAAAGATAACCTCCAAAATTCTAAAACCTGAGATTCTGATTTAGCAGCCACTTTTTCTTTTCATTTGTAGAGATCAAATTTAAATAAATGTAGAACACAAGATCCAGAGTAAATCTCTAAGGTCTTTCACTGTGACAGATAAGAAACTGTCCAGTGCCCTACGGATTTCTATGTTGCTGTCAAACATGAAAATACCTCTGGATGTTTTCCAAGTGTTGTGTGCTTATTACTTATGGTGGTTCATGCCAGATCCCTTTATAAATGCTTGTGACAAAAAATTCCAACCAACCAAATGAAAAATTCATTTTCTCTTGACGATCATTATCTAAAAAAGCGAGCTCCAGCTTGAGGCATTCGTCACTTGAAGTCCACTTCCTGTCAGAACCGAAGACCTCGATGCCAAGTGCACTTCCCTGGCTCTCCCCAGCCTGACCTCCAGCTGGGCGACTCCCAGCGTAAACACTGACAGCTGCTCCCAGCGGTTAGGCGGGGGGTGGGGTGTGTGTGGCGTCTGTTTTGTAAACGGGGATCTTCTGAAGGAGAAGCGAAAGTCTGGTGTCTGCCAGCCGGGATGGGGAAACGAAGTGTGGCAATAGCAACCTAACTTGCCCTTAAGCGGTTTTCCTCCCTACGATGCTGCAGTTGTTTACCTTCTCTCTTCACAGTCTCGCCTTGGACAGTCTCATCCCACTCGGTGGCCCGATTACCCACTTTACACTAACTTCACACACATTTCTGTGGGGTCCATAGCGCTCCCCTAGAATTCAAAGCTAAACTTGGAATGAAATTTCCACCTGAGAGGCTCCCGAGGTATCCCACACTCATCATGACCTCCAAGTCAATATATTCCTTTCTCCTCAAAACTCTTCTTTCATTCCACAGTGAAGTGAATGGCATCTGGACCGGCCCAGTCAACCACGCCCGAGACTCCGTCTCCTCTGTCAATGACCCAAATCCAGCCGACCACGATCCGTTTTCCCTCCTGCTCTCTGTACACATTTACACCTGGCTCCCTCTCCTCCGGGGCCTTTCGTGCTCCACTCCTTCCGCAGTTCAGCCTTCGTCTTGCTTTTCCTAACCAGACTCCTGGCCCAGCCCAGCCTCCAGTGCGCCCTTCTCCTCCCTCTAGATATTCATTCTGTTTTCCTTTTTCAGTAGTTCCTGTTTGCCGCACACGGTGACCACGTTTCTCGTGGGAGCTGGGGTGTGTGCAATGCACAGCTCGGTTCTTTTCTCATCCTCCTCCACCCCCTCCTCTCCCTTCCTACCTCTCTGGTTCCCCTTCTCCTTTGTAAAAGGTCTATGTCCTCGAGTCCCATCCTGCATCTCTTATTTTTCTCTTGAATCTATTTACGCTTTTTGGTTCCCACAAAAGTGAAACCACGTGATATTTAAGCGTGTGTGTCTGACTTACTTCACTCAACACGACGGCCTCGAGGTGCACCTGCTTCCCCCCTAGGTCTTTCGGCCCTTTCCTTAGCGCTCTTCTGTGACTCACGTGAGCCTACAGGGGAAGTCTCCCTGCCACCCACCTTACCAGCATCTCCCTCTGCTGCTTTCTCCTGTGTGCTCTGCTTCTTTACCCTTGGCGTACTCTCCCTCCTCCACTCTGGGCCGCATCTTATTTCAATGCATTTTAGCAGGTTGCTAGGTGTTAGAGAATATTTGGATCATTTCCCTTCAGAGATCCTCCTTTGTTCCTGCCAGCCAGACCCTGCCATGTGTACTCCGGGGGCGGTCTTTAGCTCTCTCCCCCATTGCTGTAGTTATTTTTGGAAAAAAAATGTCTGCATAGTCTTTAGATTTTTGAACCCTTAGAATTCAGTGTCACATCTCATTTATCCAGATACACAGTTACATAGCGCATACTGACACAGAATTCTTTCAAATGATGAGTAGTAAAAGACAGCATTTACCTGAGTGCTTCTTTATGGCAAGCACTGTATTTGAATAATCTCATGAAATGTGGAATGAATAAAGAAGGTAATTCATGGTATCATTATACTAGACCTAAGAGAGTTTGCTCTCAATTTCTTTCTTTTCACTTATAGATCTCCAGAAGGTTTTTATAAAGCTTTATTGAGGTTTGATTTACATGCCATAAAGTTAATCTTTTACAGTGTACACTACAGCAGCTTCTAGCACTTGTGGAATTCTGTCGCCATAACCATGATCTGTTTTTAGGACATCTTCATTGTCCACCCTCACCACACAATCTTGTCCCTCTTGGTAGTTACTATCTCTCCCCATCCCTAGCCCAGAAGGAGACCACTAGTCTACCTGTCTTCTGTATGCCCACTACTGTTCTGCGCACTTCGTGTCTATGAAATCATACAATCTGTGGCTTTTTACACTTGACTACTTTCACTCAGCGCGATGTTTTAGAGGACTCACCCATTCTGTGGCATGTACTGATACTTGATTCATTTTTATGGCCGAGTAACATTCACTGTGTGGATATGTACCACAGTTTGTCCCTTCACCCATCCGTGGATGTTAGCTTTGTTTTCATTGTTTTGATTTTGTTTTTTGAGATGGGGTCTCACTAGTTAGTCTAGACTGACCTGGAACTCACTATGTAGCCCAGGATGGTCTTGAACTCACAGAGATCCTGCTGTCTCAGCCTCCCGAGTGCTGGGATTACAGGTGTGCACCACCACCCCGGCTTGATTATTTTGACTAATGCTATTAAGCATCATCAGGTACATATTTTTATGTCAGCACTTAAAAGCTTTATAGAAAATTATATTCAAGATAAAATAGCAGGAAAATTTACATAGTGGTGGGGCTTTTGGAAAGGCAGAGTAGAATTCATTTAATATATTGGCAAAATTCTTGAGATCAACCATTTCTAAACTTAGGAAACCAAAGACAGAGAACAAAAGAAATCATCCTAGAAAAAACCCAGCGGAGTCTGTGATGACCACCTCCGGGAAACTCCTACTGTCCAGCTCCCAAGCCATGCAGTAACAGCTATGGACAGAGGGCAGCACAAGCAGAGGGAATGCGCCTTTCTGAAGGTCTGCGGACGCTGCCACCTTCAGGGAACGGTTGGTATTTCACGAATCCCACAGTTCCACTCCAGTTGATTTGTTGGGAAAACCCTCTTCCCCGGATGCTATTTTAAAATTTTTATTAGTCGGTGCGCGCAGTGCGTGACGATTATATCAAGGCGGGGAGTTGGCACACGTACAGAACACATCTTCATTCTTTTCCATCCCCTTTCCCTCTCTGCCCTCTCCCTCCCGCCATCTCTTTGTTTTCCTTTTCATTTGCAAAAGATCCATCTCTCTGGCTCCTATTACTTGTTGTTATTAAAAATAGTAGTTCCTTAGTTAGAACTCTTAACATCATAGCTACTTAAGTCTGCAATTTGGGGCATACAAGATCCCGCCCCGAAATTTAAAAGAAAGACCCGGGGACTCTGATGGCAGTGGACAATGTTCAAGGTCCTTCATCATGCTGAGGATCTAAAGGGCTTCTTCACGTTCACACAGAGGGGTGGGCACGCCTGGGAAACACGGGGCAGGAGAGGGGCTGATCCTGGGAGCCTGGATGAGCCGGAAGTAAAAGTGGGGGCTGATCTGTATGCTGTGGGAAATTCCAGTGTGTGTCGACGGATACAGATGTCCCTGGCAAAAGGCAGAATGTACTGGCTTAAGATATGTTCTGATGAATATACCTTATACCTGGTTATACCAGTTTACCTGTTGAACTCTAAACTACGATGACCCCAGGGTAAATCTAAAGAATCAAGACTTAAAAATAAAAGCAAGAATAATAATAATAAAAAAAAGGAAGCAGAGACGTTGGGGACTGCACATTACAGGGAATACCTGGTCTAAGAATCAGTCCAGGAAAGTCTTGAAAAAAACCCAACCAAGCAAAACAGTCACAGTGACGAAAAGAAATGCACACAGCGAAATGTGCAGATGAAGAAACTCAAAATTCATGCCAAGATAAACAGGCAAGATGCAGGATGGAATCTGGAGAAACACATTTGGGTAACAAAAATAAATAAATGCAAGGGAGTAATTATCACAAATGTCAGGACAGCGGCTGCTCTTTACGGGAAGAAGATAATTGTGGTAAAGCCGGAGGACTTGGCGCGGTTCCGTTTCTTGAGTTGCGTGGTAGTTTCAAGAATGTTCTTTACAATAAATAATTAAGTCACACATTTACTTTGTGTGATAATCTGTATATGTTTTTTAATTCTAAACTTTCAAAACATAAAAAGGGAATGGAGGGGTATCTGATTCAAGAGTAGCTAATATAGCACCTAAAATGCACAATTTTCAATAAAAGCACGCCATGAAATAAGAGTATAGGTCACACAGCTAAAAAAACCAATTAACAGAAAATGTTGAAGGAGTTCCAGATGTTGGACTTTAATAGAATTTAAGTGTTATAAATGTGCCTACAGAGCTGAAGGAAACTATGTACAAAGATTTAGAAGAAAGCAATAAAAACCATGTATGACCACAGCATGCCATCAAATAGGTAGCTATCATAAGACAAACTTAGGAAATGAACTAATTATAATAAATATTGTAACTGAATAAATCCTCATTACTTAGTCACAACTAAAAAATTGAAATGAAAAATTCACAGGAGGACTCATGAGCAGATCCGAGCTGGCAAAAGATTTGGACAGGCACAGAGAGACCAGGCAAACTGAAGAACAGAAAGAATGAGAATGAAAAGAACAAATGAGTCTCTAGGACTTGTGGGTGCTGTCACACCCACCAACGTCCCTGTAATGGGGGTTCCAGAAGGAGAGGGCGAAGAGAAATGGGCAGGAATATTTCAAAGAAATAATGGTTAAAAAGCCCCAAATTGGATGAAAACCTTAATCTATATATCCATCATGCTGAATAATCTAAGTGTAATAAATTCAGTGAGATCCACACCTAGCTATATCCTAGTCAAAGACTCAAAAGTCAAAAACAAAATCTGGAAATAAAAAACAGAAAAATGATTCATTATAGACAAGAGACCTGGATAAGATTAACAGCTGCTTTATCATAAACCATGGAAACCAGAAGACACAGAAGTGAAATATTCAAGATTCTGAAAAAAAAAATTAAAAAAAAAAAAAAAAAAAAAAAGACAGGCAGACCAGAGGTCTGTATCTAGAAAAAGGTATTTCTGAAAAACAGGAAGAAATCAAGACATTTTCCAGATGGATAAACACTGAGAGAATTCATCACCAGCAGAACTGCCCTGCACGAAAAACTAAAGTGAGTCCTTCAGGGTCCACAGAAAGGACACCAGCTAGTGACTTGGATGCATACAAGGGAACCAAGAGCATCGGGACAGAGAACCACACACTTGGTTTTGAAACTTTCCCTCCCAACTTACTAAAATAAGTGCATAAACCCTAAGTTAAAACTGGTGATCGGTATGAACAGAAAGAGGTGGTTTCCAAGACCACAGAAGCACAAAGGAGAGCAGATGGAAGGGAGCTATGCTGGAGCACAGTTTCTGTACGTTACTGAAAATAACTGAATATCAGCCTAAACTCGATTCATATTGGATGTTGATCAGCTTTCCCATCTGCGGGGCCAACGATCTGACACCCACAATTTAAAAGAGAAAAGGTTAATTTTGGTCCACAATTTCAGAAGTTTCAGTTCATGGTTAGTGGACTCCAAGGCAAGAATGTCATGGCAGAGGGGCCTGGTGGTGCAAAAGTGCTAGCTTTATGATGGCCGGGAAGTAGAGCACTGGGGGAAGGGTGCATCCGTTAATAAGAGATACACCTCCAAAGGCACAGCCCCAGGGATCACCTCTTCCAAGTGGCCTCCATATCCCAAGAGCACATTCAGCTGCCAACAACAGTGGATTGATCTACGGATGAGTGAAGGGCCCCCATAATCCAGGCACCTCTGCAGGCCCCACTTAATATAGTCAAGATCATAATTAAGATTAACTGGCACTATTGTAATCTCCAGAATAATGACTATGAAAAGAATTTAAACAGTAGCCCGGTGTGGTGGTCCACGCCTACAGTTCCAGCAGCTTGCTGGGCTGAGACAGGAGAATTGCATGGGACCACAAGTTCAAAACCAGCCTGAGTAACATAGCGAGACCAGGTCTCAAGGAAAAAGTTACACTGTAAAAAAGTTACACTGTGTATGTATAACACAAAAGCAAATGGTAATGGAGAGACAGAGAAGGTATGAAAACAAAAGACACATAGGAAACATTAAGCAAGGCAGGGGATTTAGCTCAGTGGTTCTGCTGCCTGCCTCACAAGTGCAAGACCCGAGTTCAGTCCCTGGTACTCAAAACAACAACAACAACAACAACAGCAAAACAACCCAAAATAAAAAAAACAAACAAAAATTAAGCAAAATGGAAAACCTTAATTCCACCATGCAAATAATTATACTAAATGTTACTGGATTAAATTATGCAACTAAAAGACAGAGATTGCCGGACTGGATTAAAAAATCAGAACTCAATTATATGCTGTCTATACTTCACATTAAAAAACACAAATGGCAAATAAAATGACTATAAGACACAGAATACAAACGAAAATCAGAGGCGAGCTGCAGTGGCTCTACTAATAACAGACTATACTTTAGGACAAAAAATATTATTAGCGCACCAAGGAACATGCTTTCTGTGCCAAGACTTGAACCCAGAGCCTCAGGTATGCTAAACTTGTGCTCTATCACTGAGCTACAGCTCTAGCCCTAGGGACATTTTATAATGACAATGTCAACCCATTAGGAAAAATGTGACAACTATAAACAGATACACACCTAGCATTAGACTCCCAAAATAAATGAAACAAAATTTGCAGAATTGAAAGTTGAAATGGGTAACTCAACAGTAGTTATTGGGGACTTCAGTACATGATTCTCAACAATGAACAACACAGTTTGATGGAAAATCAGCAAAGATACAGGAGACTTGTACAACATCAGTAACTGGCCTGACTGGCAGGTATCTAGAGAGCACACCACTGGATGAATTCAGTGTATACATCCTCTCTGAGGGTAGGTGGAGCATGTCCTAGCCATAGGAGTCTGAATACATTTAAAAGGATTCAAATTATACAAACGATGTGCTCTAATTGCAATAGAACTACATTGGAAATCAAGCTCATTTTAACAGCAGGAAATCTGGTAATCCTACAACTATTGGGAAATTAAACAATGCATTAAAAAAACACATAACAGTTGGGCGTGGTGGCGCACACCTGTAATCCCAGCACTCGGGAGGCTGAGGCAGCAGGATCACTGTGAGTTCCAGACGAGCCTGAACTACATAGTGAGTTCCAGGTCAGTCTCAACTACATAGTGAGACCCTGTCTCAACCCCACCCCCCAAGAAAACAAAACAAACAAACAAAACAAAAGCACAAAAACCATAACTTTAAAAAGGAAGGAGAGGGCCAGGCATGGTGGCACACACCTGTAATGCTTTCTGTGCTAGGACTTGAACCAGAGCCTCAGGTATGCTAAGGGGAAGCTGAGGCAGGAGGATTGCCTGGACTAAATAGTGAGTTCAAGGCCAGGATGAACTGCACAGCGAGACTCTGCCAAAGGGAGGGGGAATCAAGACATGCCTTGGTAAAGGAAGAGTGAGGTAATTTATTTCATTTTATTTTATTTTATTATTATTTATTCATTTCCTCATTGAGTTTATTGGTCCATTTTAGGTATACAGTACATTTACATTCATCATTGGGATCTTGTACCTTTACAGGACAGGTCTTGCTTCTCATTTCTCCCCGCTTGCTCCTGCCCTCCCTTCACCCCCTCCTCCTCTCCCCATTTACAAACACTTCATTTCCAGTTTTTCATTTTCTCATATTTTTTCTTTTCCCTTATTCCCTTTCCCCTACCCTTCCCACTTTCCCTACACCTTTAGCCCCTTTCTTCCTATTTCACATTGAGAGATAATTTATTTTAAAGAAAACATTAAAAGGAAATTATAAAGTACTTGAACCGAATAAAGATGAAAACCCAGCACATCAAAATGGATGAGACACAGTTACATCAGTGGTAGCGGGGAAACTGATAGCTTTTATGCCAACATTAGAGAAAAAGAATCTCAATAATATAGACTTCCACCTTAGCTAGCTGGAGGAAGAAGAGTCATTTAAATCCAAGGCAGGCAGGAGGAAGCATACAATGGCGATTAGGCACGGAAATGAATGAAATAGAAAACAAAAAGAAATATTGTTTTTGAATAAATGTTGATTCTTTGAAAAAAAAATCAACACCTTAACCAGATTAAACAAGAGGGAGAGGGAAGAAAGAAAAGCAGGTGACCACATTTAGAAATGAATGAGAAAACAAGATGATTGGCTTGTTAGAAATTTAAAGACAAATCTAAATTCAGTAACTTAAGTGAAATGGGACATTTCTAGAAAAACAAAATAACCAAAACTGACTCAAGAGGAAATAGAAAATTCAAATAGATCAGTAACAGGGAAATAAATTGAATTTTCATAAAAATCTTTGCTAAAAGAAAATCTTAGGTACAGATGATTTCACTGGTGGATTAGATCAAATCAAAATACCACAGCCACTCCCAGAAAACAAGGAAAGACACTTCCACACCCAGTCCATGGGGCTGGTATCACCTCAACAGTGCACACATAGGCACCATGAGTAAAGAAAACTAAGGACCAGTTAATAACCCTTGTTAGCAGAGACACAGAATTCCTCAATGAAAAATAGCAAACTGAATTCAACAACATAGAAAAAGGATTATACGTAAACCAAGTCAGGTGTATTTTAGGAATGCAAGATTGATTTAATGTTTGATTATTATAAATTAATGCAATGGACCATGTGAACGGAATAACACATAACATGATAATCTCAGTGAAGTACAGGAAACATCTGACAAGATCCAAGAGTCTCTCGTGATAAAGACTGCGCATAAACTCGGAATGGAAGGGAACTTTTCAATTTGTTAAAACACATCTATAAACTACCTGCCAGTATAATATTGCACTTAGTGGTGGATGACTAAAGACTGCCCCGCAAGACTGGGAGAAAAGTGAGGTGACTGTGCTCGTGATTTCATTCTGACATCACAACTGGAGATTCTAGCCAGTGCAATCAGGCACAAAAAAGAAATAAAAAGCAAGAAGAAGCCTAACGCACTCAGAACTAGCCAGGAAGCCCCGCCACTGGGTGTTAAGTCTTGACTTTGTTGTTAACTCCCTGAGTGACTGAAAAGAATGACTTCAAACCTTTAGGATTCAGTTTTCTAATCTGCTGAGAGAGAACTAGGTTTGTATGATGCTGTACCAATGGTGGTTTCAGCACAGCACAATGATTCTTAATGATTTGACCATGACTGGCCCACAGATATGTTCAGAACACAGCAGGACTGCAGACATATGACTTTTTATTTCCTGTGTTCCAGACACTTGAATTACCAGCCACATAGAGCCTTCTTCAAACTACTTTTTTTAAAAAAAACAACAATACATCATCCCCTTAACAATTTTCCTTCTGTTGCAGAGAGATGGAACTGAATAAAGGAGTCGATTTCATTCACAGCTTTGTGCCATCAGAAGGACACCTGCTTACACACACAGGCAGCTTCTACCAGGTCCAAAGGGAAGGAACAAGTTCCCATAGACTCCCCAGCTACCTTCCTGGCCATTCCTCCTCCGCAGCTGTTTGAGGTGGAGAATAAAGTGCAGCATCCCTCCTGGGAGACGTTGCAACTGTCATGGGCTGTCGACCTCACTGCCTCCTCGGGGCTCCAGGGTTCTGAGGACGTGCAGCTGAGGGAATAACCCTGGAGAATCATTTCAGGCCACAACTTTTCATTGCCTCATCAACTTTGCTCTGCCCAAAAACCGATCTGGCTGGGGGTTTCTGACTGTTCAACTGGGGTCCCTCTTGGAGAGCTGCAGGCTTACTGTAAGCAGAGCCAAGAGCCAGGGGCTGGGATCATCCGTTGTAGATGTGAAGTGGCCTTAGCCACCCTGAGGAGGCTTCAGCCCTCTCCACAGTACTCTGCCATCTATGTCGAAACTCCCAGGAAATCCAGTTCCTCCAGGTTGTCAGAAAGCTTGAGCCATGATATTTTGGCCCTCCTGACACTTGGGATTTGAGTGTTCCCTCCTCAGTGTTTTTTTGTTTTTCCTTCATTGAGTTTATTGGTACAATCTAGGTATACAGTACAGTTACATTCATCACTGGGATCTTGTACCTTTATACGACAGGTGTTGGTTCTCATTTTTCCCCTTGTCCCTGCCCTTTCTTCACCCCCTCCCCCCTGTACAAACACTTCATTTCCAATTTTTCATTTTCTCATATTTTTTTCTTTTCCCTTATTACC
The DNA here is from genome assembly GCF_012274545.1 of Fukomys damarensis. Lineage (NCBI taxonomy): Eukaryota > Metazoa > Chordata > Mammalia > Rodentia > Bathyergidae > Fukomys > Fukomys damarensis. The sequence goes on from NW_022900942.1 coordinate 62,815,151, forward strand.
TTTCCCCTACCCTTCCCACTTTCGCTACACCTTTAGCCCCTTTCTTCCTATTTCACATTGCCAATTATATCATTAGGATCTTATGTACTATTGGGGTTGTGGGGAGAAAGGAACCCTTCTCCATTGTTGGTGGGAGTGCAGACTGGTGCAACCACTATGAAAGTCAATATGGAGAGACATCAAAGAGCTGGGACTAGAGGTTCTATTTTACCCAGCCATCCCTCTGCTGGGTATCTTTCCAAAAGAATTAAAAGAATCATATCACAGTGATATATGCACACCTATGTTTATAGCAGCCCAGTTTGTAATAGCCAAAACTTGGAAACCTCCTCAGTGTTTTATGCTACATTGCATAAAGCAATAAAAATGCCAGCTCTTCATCCTGCTTATGCTAAACGTTATGGTTATGGAGAAGCCGAGATCCCCGCCTCTGAGCACCTCCCGGTCCTCAGGGTGAGACAGGCACGCACCTTTGTCAAGCTGTAAGAAATGTTCAGGAGAGCTGCAAAGAGAGGCCAGAAAAAGAGGAGGCTCATTTGCAAGGCAGGCATCAAGGAGCTTCATAGAGACGGTGGCTTTGAATCAGGTGGAAGGGGTTTCAGAGCCAGGGAACCATGGGAGCAAAACCTGGGAGGCGGAGGGCACAGGCAGCAGGCAGACACCGGCTGTACGGGGCTGAGCTCTCTCCTGGTAACACTTTGTACGTGATACACAGAACGGAATCAGGCCTAGGGGATTTGTTTCTCTTTGAAATCAGCAAGGAAACGTCCTTTCTTGATACCTCAGTGTGCCCAGTGGAGTTTTATTGCTGGTGGCTGCGGACACGGTAGTGTGGGGATGTGAGGAATTATTTCCAAAGAACCCCACGCAGGACTTTCGGGGCTGCAACCAGCTTTTACCATCCAGGGCGGTCTGCAAGGTCGTGGCACGTACTCACCGGGGAAATTCCCGAAGTCACTGCCAGACGAATCTCGGCTGCAGCAGTGTGGGCGCCTTCCCTGCCTCTGTTCTGCACCGAGATTTCCAGTTTTGTAACAATACCCACGTACTGCCTGAAAGTCACTGCTGCTTTAGTTCACTTAGGGCCAAACCGAGCACCGCATTAGTTAAAATGATCCAGAGAGAGATGGGGCGGGCCGCTGAATTCAGCTCTGAATGCAGCCTGATAGAGCCCAGTCCAGCGATCCCAGGCTCGGTGGAGTTCCTGGTGCTGGGCCGGCCCCGTACTCTTTTCCTTCTTTAAAACAGAGCAGCACTTGGCTTCTAGAGTTGTGAGAATTTGCTGCATAATAAACACCTGCCTCTCTGTTCCTATGGAAAATATACAGGACATGTGATAAAAATACGGAGCATATTTAAATTAAAAATCCTACTGTAGTAAAAGAAACGTTGCCATCCTCGCCGCTCTAAGCTCTCCCTGTCTCCTGGAACACGCTTTTCCCGTCTGATTAACTGTTACACTTAACTGACCATTCTACTTTCTGGCCCTGTGACTCTGACCCCACCCCCAGCTATCACATGTCAGTGGCACCAGGCTTATTGACCTTAGAACGTATCTTCCAAACCATCCACACTGCAGCCCACGGCAGCACTCCCTTCCTTCCCGGTGGAGTAACAGCCTATTGGTCGTGTGCTTTACACTGGCTTAGCCATTCACCACGGAGACTCGAGGTGCTCCCTGCCTCTTGTGCATTGTGGATAGCCCTGCAGAAACACGAGTATACTGATATCTGTTTGAGACAGGGTCTTCCTAAGCTGTCCAGGCTGGGCTTAAACTTGTGATCCTCCTGCCTCAGCCTCCCTGAGTGCTTGGCTTTCAGGGGACTGCCACCAAGTTTGGTCATCACTGCTTTTAAGTATACCCCGAGAAGAAGGAATCTGTCCTTATTCCTTTCTACTTCATTTCTGAAGATTTTTGCTGCCAACCAACTTGGGGACCAATGGCGTAAAGGCACACCCTCACCATGTCTTGGATGCATTCTATTGATTGTTTATTGCAAGTTTTATGGATGCTAAATAATGCTGTGGAATTTTAGAAACTATTACTCTGTGGCTAAAGACAGAAAGCTACTCCTATGAGTCAGTGGGAATTGCCATCAGCCCTTGGTGTCCATAGGGGGTTGGTTCTGGGATCCCCACCTGTGTCAGAATCCATGGGTGTTCAAGGCTCTTCACTAATGCCTTTGCCTAGAACCTATGCACACCCTCCTGAGCTCTTTAAATCCTTTCTGGATTACTTATAATACTTAATACAATGTAAACGCTGAGTAAGTAGTTGTCATGCTGTGCTGCTTAGGACTAATGACAAGAAAACAATTCCATACACGTTCAGGACAGACAAAAGTTGTTTCTGAATATTTTTGACCTGCGTTGGTTGAATCCACGGTTGGTTGACTTGGTGGGTACAGGCCCTATGGATACAGTGGCCTGCATATAATCATTTCACTGTGAAATAGTAATGTGATTAAAACTCTGCGCCATATGATTGAAAGTAAGTTGCATTGTCACGATTAAGGTGTTAATAATCTCCTCCGTGGTTAGAGATCCCCAGGAGACTGCTGCTGATGGTGTCAGTTTATGAAAATAACTATTACCGAGAAAGCTGTGGTGATGAGTTGGATGAGTAGGCAGTAAAGCCACAGTGACGATTCTTAGGAGGGGGTAGGAAAAGTGACCTCAATGCCATTCTGAGCTGAGTACCGAGTGTTTCTTTTAGTTTTAAAACTGTCAGAGCAGAGCAGATATGCAATACACAGATGGAAGCTGACATCAATAAGTCAGAGCAGTTAAAGTCTATGTCAAGTTTGTTAATAGATTTTTTTGCAAATTGCTTTATATTCTGACCTCACTGCGGGCAGACAGAAAGTCACTGAAGACAGATTCTTTTTTATATTTTTATTTTGAGACAGGGTCTCACTATGTAGTTAAGACTGACCTGGACTCACTATGTAGCCCAGGCTGGTCTTGAACTCACAGCGATCCTCCTGCTTCAGCCTCTCGGAGTGCTGTGCTTACAGGCATGAGCCACCATGCCCAGTTGAAGACAGATTCTTAAGTCATCCTTTCAATGCTACCTCCCTTCTAATCTCCGCTATCAAGTGCTCCGTATTTAAACTCACCCCCAGCGTGACAAAGGTCTCAAGATTGACATCTCTCACAGGCAATGGTCCTTGGTCCTTAGGACTTGCTACCATGTCCCTGCCATATGATAAGCCCCCTCTGTCACCCTTACTCCAACGTTTCCAGGCTCCTTGTAGCCTAAGTGACTCTTCCCTAAAGTTGGGGCTGTTTGCTAACTTATCTTTTACATAGGGCATCGGAGCACACTTGCTTGGCCTCTCTAACGTAGGTGACGACTGCAGAGTCGGGAACGGCCTACAAGGACACAGCCAGAGAGAGCAGTGGGCAGCATGTTCCCTGTCACCCCATCAGCTCCTGGCAACCCCTGGGACAATGGTTAGATCTTCTTCAAGTCAGGTCATTTAAATCACTGGAATTTTGCACCTTTTGTCCCAGTTGAGTGGAAATCAAAGGCTAATTCTGTCACCGCGTGTAGGTTGTCACCTGTTCCTGTCACTAGCAAATGTGGGGATGAAGGTCAAAATATCAAATCCCCCATTTAGTGAGTGCTGTGAGATCCTGTGACATTAAGCACGTTACCTACAGCATCTTAGTAATCACACCAAAACGATGGACTGGTAGAAGAACTAGGCAGGTGGTTAGTATTCCTGTATCACAGGTTAAAAACACGAGGCTGACAGACCTGTACACTCAGAACCAAAAGCTAGGGAGTCTTCCTTTTCATAAGCAGGCCGTTGATTTTCTTGCCCGATCACTGGTAAATGATTCACCAGAATTGATCTTCAGATTGGTTCAGCCCATTAATAACGCAGACTATCGGGGAACGGCTTAACAACATGTGCTTCTATTACTCAGCCCTGTTTTGTTGCAGATTTTTCCTGCAAGCCTTTTGTGATCCATGCTTTCAAATGCTGTTCTCACCCAAGTGCAAGTCTTCTGACACGTCTGTCCCAGCCGTGCTAAAGGAGGAAAGGGGCACAATTCATGTGCTCTCTTCGTGAAACTGCAATGACTCTATTCTCTACACCGTCACCACCATCTGTTTAAAAATCCATTTTTGCATCTTCTGAGACTCACATGATGCTGACTATTTGCAGGTTTTATAATCTTTTCTTTGAGAAGTTGAAACACTTGCTTTTTTACTAGCTTCCTAAAATACTTCCAATAATGATATCCATAATCATATTCAATTTACTTCAGGTGGAGATGAAATCTTGCTTTTGTTTGTTTGTTTTTTGAGACAGGGTCTCACTATGTAGTTGAGACTGACCTGGAACTCACTATGCAGCCCAGGTTGGTCTTGAACTCACAGCGATCCTCCTGCCTCAGCCTCCCGAGTGCTGGGATTACAGGCATGCGCCACCATGCCCGACATTGGAGATGAAATCTTCAGGGCTCGATAGAATCTCTTAATTTGTTGCAGTTATCTGGCCTGGGCTAGGCTGGGCTTTATGCAAATGAAGTCAACAGGGTCAGCTTTGCCTCTGGGCGGGAGATGAGGATCAAGTCCCTGGCAGCAGAGAGCAGATGAGAGAAGCCATGCTGGCGGGTGCCAGGAGGGTGGCTGGGTGGGCACAGCCCCGTGTGTGTGTGTGTGTGGCTGTGTCTGTCACGTGGTGGGTGGGCATTGCCTCCAAGCTCCCAGAAGCTCGGAATCTCCACGCCTGCATGTGTTTTCATGTAAAGCTGTGTGTAATTCCAACGCAGAAGGCCTCCTTGTCAGTACAGTGCCATTCACAGCAGCCGCGTAGATGCCTTAAAAAAACCTAAGTCAAAAACTAAAACATGGATGGCACAATGGGCTCATGTTTTATGCACACATATCTAGTTGGCATCTTGACTGCGAAGGCTTTTTTAAATTCAAAACACAGAAACTTCCCTTAAATTCTGCAGTTTCCTCCAGAAAAATGAGAATTCACATCCTTTTACACACTCCTTATAATCCTTTTACGTACTTTTGCATGTAAATTAATCCCTAGGTTAGCCTGATTATTTTGAATGACAACTTTGTCTTAAGCTCATGAGATTTTCTTTACATTCTGTTCACCAGAATTTGTGCATCAGAAATGACCTGGAGCCCAGGTGAGAGAAAATGCTTTATCGATGTTAGTGTGAATCGTTCTGAAGACCAAGCCATGTTTAGAATTTTCATTCCCTGTTACAAAGGCCTTTCTTTTGCTAAGTGAAGCACGCAATTGGATATTTAGGTTTATGAATTCTGTAATATATAAATAAGCTTATGCATCGAGCTGAATCTATTGCTAAATATTTAAAATGAAGAAAAGCATCAGAGCTCATTACACCGTGTACTTTACAAGCAGTTCATTGTGTGTGAACTTCCCCTTAACAAAACTGTAACAAAGAGATGCTGACAGTATTATGATCTCTAATTGTAATGCAATTTAACTATCCACGTGCAAAGATAATACATGCATCAAGCATACTTTTAAAAATTAAAAATGTCTTTATTACAGGAGCAAAAGAGGATCCTGGAGTGTGGCACAGGGGTAGAGGTGGTGCCCAGCATGCATGTGGCTCCAGACTCACACACACCACACGCTCACACACGCGGTGATACGTGTAAAATTTAAAACATACAAAAGATAAAGTTATTGCTGATTCTCCCACTTTGTAGAATTATACTAGTCATTTTGTTGTTTTTACTTTAAGACAGTTTTTGGTTGAATAGTTTACAGTCTTTTGATTCAGTCAAAAGACGTTGGTTGCGCGTGTGAGAGATATCGTCTTCCCCAGCATTAAAAAAAATTACCGCAATAAAAAAAAGCATAACAGAAGATACATATCAAATATTGTGCTTTACGCTTACTTCATTCAATTCTAACGTGACCGTTACCTTTATTTAAATTTTAAAGTAGGAATTAGGAACATAACTATATCAGACTTTTTAAATCCAAGTTTTTACTGTTAAAAATAATTCTAGGAGAGCAATCCCCATGCTCCCTGTTAAGAACCAATACAAATCAGGATGCGAGGTACACGACAGGCCCAAGACTGACACGGGGCGAATCCGGCCAGGTAGGGCCCTCCGGACCCGCAGAACCGTGCGGTCGTGGTTTGCGGCCCTTTCCCTCTCCTGGGTGCTGCTCTGGGGCCTGAAGAAGATGTGTCCGCTTGGCGGTGCAGCCCACAGAGCCCAAACGAGCCGGCAGCGGATGCTGTGGCCAGGCAGAGAGCGCCGGGAAAGCAGCAAAATTACTCCTTTCCATGCGAACATCACGGAAAAACTGGCGGCCTCCGCCCAGACAGCAGGGGCTGCGGGCGACTCCCTCAGGCGGGGACGCAGCCCCCACGTTCCCAGGGGGTCGGAGCAGGCAGCTGGGGCTTCATCCCCACGAGAAGGCCACGCTCCCGCCCCACGCAGCTCTGCCTGGCTTCAGAGGGCGACTAGTGGAGGATCCGGACGTCAGCGCTGTTCTTGGCAACCGGGCCGCCTTCAGTGAGGCCTCCCTGGAACCCACTTGGCGAGCTGGAGCTGCAGCCCCACCAAGCAGTAATGGGGACCCCCAGCCCGGGCCCACTTGGTGTCCACAGAGCCTGGGTGGAAAGCCTGCCAGGGATGAAGTGGCCTCTCCTGTTCCCTCTTGGGCTAGCGATTTTAAAAAATCCAGCTAAAACCGAGTTTCCGATAACACACACAACGACCCAAAATGTCCAGGCTTCAGTTGTTATATCAAGGTTCAGAAAGATCTAAAACTGATCTCAGGAAACCCCATCAACAGATCTTCACATTATGATAACAGAAATGTTAGAATTACTCAAAAATGCCTTAAGATAGCCATGACGGCAACACATCAAAGAGCAATTATGAAATGAATGGAAAAATTAACAGTCTCTGTGAAGGTACTAGGAAGTCTTGGCAAAGAAAGAAGACGAAAAAGCCAAATAGAAATCATAGAATTGGAAAGCGCAATATCTGAACTATGTAGCTGCATGGGTTCAACAACAGAAGGAAGGAAAAGAAAAGAACCAGTGAGCTGGAACACAGACCAATAGACATCATCGAGTCTGAACAGCTGAGAGAAAACAAAGAAAAACAGAGCAAACAGAAAGAGCAGGCACCCAGGGACCTGTGGAGCTGTACTGAGAGATCTGACACCTGGGGCATTAGAATTCTGGGAGGAGAGAGCAGAGAGTCTGGAGCTTAAAAAGTATTTAAAGATATAACGTCTGAAACTCCCAAACTTGTCAAGGGGTATACAACCACAGAATCAAGAAGCTGAGGGGCAGCCAAACAGGATAAAGTTAGCAGAATTCACGCAGGCATGATTGTAATTAAACTTCTGAAAATGAAAGACAGAATACATTTTTAAAACAGTCACATTTTAAAAAGACACTTATCTATAGGGGAAAAAGAATTCTTTTCAGAAGTCATGCAGGAGAGAAAGAAGGAGTATAGCATTTTTCAAGTTCTGAAATAAAAGAACTTTCAACTTATACTTTTATATCCAGCAAAATTACCCTGCAGGACGAAGAGGAAATAAAGACATTCTCAGGATAAGGGACGTGAAGAAAATTTGTCAGTAGCAAATCTATCATGAAAGAATGGCTAACAGATGCTTTCTAAATCGATAACGATAAAAGAAGGATCCTGAAATATCAGCAAGGAAGAAGGAAATGGTAAGCAAAAAATGTAAGTCAATATAATAGGCTTCCTTCTTTCTAAATTATGTTTGATGGTTGGAGCAAAATTATAATAACATCTAATATAATTGAGCGGAGTGTATATAAAGAAAATATTTAAGGTAATTATGAATGGAAGAGGTTAAAGAGATGTAAGGAAGTTAAGGTTTCTATACTTAAATTGGTAAAAGGAAGGTATCATTAGACTGTGATAAATTATAATACTGTACAAAGAGCCACATTGAAAAACACTATAAGTAGGTAAGAATAGAACTCTCAAAACATTATCCCATAGGACAGTAAAAAAAAGAAAGAAAGTAGGAAATGAGAGTGAGAGAACACAAAGTAAAAAACAGACTCACTCCCTAATATGTCAATAGTTACATTAACTGTAAATGGCCTAAATGCATATTAATTAAAAGACAATGATTTGCAGAATAAATTGAAAACATGTTGTGTATAAGAAACTCACTTTAGCTCAGTGATTCCACTGCCTACCTCATAAGCGCAAGCACCTGAGTTCGATCATGGGTACAAAAAAAACCCACTTCAAATGTAGTACATAGGCAACTTGAAAGTATAAGCATGGAAGTTGTAAATCCCCCAAATTAAAGGAAAACTGGAGTGGCTCTATTACTATCAGATCAAATAAACTTCAGACTTTCAATAATAAAAATGACAAGACAGGGCTGGGGATTTAGCTCAGTGTTTCTACCACCTGCCTTGCAAGCAAAAGGTCCTGAGTTCGTTCCCTGTACCAGGAAAAAAAAAAAAAAAAAAAAAAAAAAAAAACCAGACACAGGGAAATATACTATAACATGATACATCATGGGTCAATCTATCAAGGAGACACAGCAATTCAAATGTTTATGGAGCAAACAATAGCATGTTTATGCTGCAAGACACTTGTTGAAAAACTAATAGATCTGAAAGGAGAAACAGGAAAATCCAAAATTGTTTTTGGAATCTTTAAAATCCATTTCTCAGCAATCGATAGAACAACTAGACAGAAAGGATATAGAACAATTCAACCACTTCACCAATCATCAATGGAATGAAGTAAGTATTGAAGAGCACACCACCCAAGAATAGCAGACATTATGTTTTCTCCAAGTTACCCTGAAACACTTCTCAGGATGGGCCATATTTGAGGCTATCAAAAATTCCTCAACAAATTTAAAAGAATTAAAACCATACATAATGTGCTCTTCAACCACAATAGAATCATATGAGAAATATGTAACAGAAAGCTGAAATTTCTAACCACAAGGAAGTCAAACAATGCAAAATTAAATGAATCATGAGTTAGAGAGGTAGGTTCAAGGGAAATAAACAAACACATGGAATGGAAGGAAAATATAACATAAAATGTGCAGTTCACAGCCAAAGTAGTATTGATAAGAAACTTTGAAGCACTAAATGTATATGTTTAAAAGAAGTCTCACTGGGCTGGGGATGTAGCTCAGTGGTTCTGCCATCTTCCTCTGCACAAGGTCCCGAGTTCAATCCCTGCTACCAAAAAAAAAAAAAAAAAAAAAAAAAAAAAATTACACAAACATGTGATTCACCTCCTCTAAATCTTCCTTAGAAACCAAGAAAAAGACCAGCATAGACTCCAAACAGACAGAACAAAAGAGATAATAAAGATCAGAAATCAATGAAATTAAAAGAAAAACAATAGAAAAATGAAACAAAATTCTGTTCTTTTTGAAGAAGATCTATAGAATTGACAAATCTTTTACAAACTTAAAGAATAAAAGAGAGAACACAAAGATTCATCAAGAATGAAACAGGAAATGTTGCTATAGATTCTGCAGATGACAAAAAATAGTAAGGGAATGCTATAAGCAAGTCTATACACCTTTGACAACCTAGGAGAAATAGATCAACTCTTTGAAAAACATCAATTACCATGAATCATCCAATTTAAAAATTTATAGATCTGCAGTTTAAAACGTCCCAATAAAGAAATCTCAAGGCCCAGATAGTTTCACTAGAAACCCTACTGAACTTTCAAAACAGAATGAAAACCAATTGTACACAATCTTTTCCAGAAAACAGAAGAAGAATAAACACTTCCTAATTAATTTTGTGAAGCTAGTATTACCCTGGTACCAAAAGCAGAAAAAGACAGTACACAAAAACATGCAGATTTCAGGACTGACAACACAGAGTTAGTAATCAAGATACACAGATCATTGCAGTGGAGAGGGGAATCTAGGCATGCACCCCCACAAATATCCCCACCTGATTAGTGACAAAACCCAAAGGCAATCTGATGGAGGAACAGTGGCCTTTTTAGTCAGGATTCTTTTTTTCTCATATCAGGGATTGAACACAGGACCTTGCACTGCAAGGCAGGTGCAGTACCACTGAGTGAAGTGCTTGGCCCTAATGGCGGCCTTTTTAACAAGCAGTGATGGAGTGTTTATACATACATGGGAAAGGGAAAAAAGAACTTTGGCCTACGTTTTATTCCTTATATAATAACGAACTAAAAAATTCATGCAGGACTTACACGTAAAATGTAGAGAAATATTGCAGAAAATATTTGGGATGGTAAGCTGTACAAAACGTTCTTAGACTTGACACTAAAAATGACTTTTTAAAAGAAAAATGGTAAATCAGACTTAATAATTGAAACTTTTAGCTTTGTGAAAGACTGTTAAGATGAAGCATAAGTTAGAGAGTGTGAAACAGTCTTGAAAATCATTTATTTGAGGAAGGACTAGTATCTAGTATACATAAAGTACTATGAAAACCCAACAGTAAAAACCAAACATTTCAATTAGAAAATGGTACGTCACGAAGGGGCATTTCACAAAGGAGTGGGTAAGCAGATGCCATCGGGGACATAAAAAAATAAAAACTTGCACCCAGATCAGCAGAGCCAGCAGCGGGAGCAGCCGCAGCCTGAGTTCTCTCCCGCCCGCCTGCCCTCCACCACCTTCCACCCAGCCCTTAGTCTCTTTCCCCCTTCCTCCTCCTCCCCTTCCTCCTTCTCCACCCCCCGGTGTGCCCCCCCACCCCTATTGCTCCGCCCCCAGCCTCCCGCCCTTCCCCCTCACACCCACTTCCCTTTTCCCCTCAGTCGTCTGGTGCCTGCAGTTTTTGGCTTTGACCCCCACCAGTGACCAAAGACTTGACCCCTCAGAGTTCAGCTCCTCATAATGCTCGACACGGACACCTGTAATATTGAAGGTGGATTAAATATCTCTCTCACCAGCCGGCTACTTTTGCATGGAAAGGAAGTTGGCAGTATCATCGGAAAGAAAGGAGAGTCACTTAAGAAGGTGAGCGAGGAGCGTGGTGTACGTATCAACATCTCAGAAGGGAATCGTCCTGAGCGAATTATCACTTTGGCAGGACCCGCGAATGCCATCTTCAAAGCCTTCATTATGATCATTGACAAACCAGAAGAGGACATTGGCAGTTCGATGACCAATATAGCACAGCTGCCAGTAGGCCAGGGTCACTCTGAGGCTGGTGGTCCCGGCTGGTCGGTGCGGCTCTCTCATTGGAAAAGGTGGTTGTGAGATCGAGGAAATACGAGCGAGCACAGGGGCTCAGGTTCAAGTGGGGGGGAATATGCTCCCCAACTCAACCGAGCGGGCTATGGCTATGCTGGCATCACGCAATCCATCACTGAGTGCATCAGACAGATCTATGTGGTCACGTTGGAGACTCGCCCAGTCCCCGCGAAGGGCGTGGCCATCCCGCACCGGCCCAAGCCATCAAGTTATCCAGTCATCTTTGCAGGTGGTCAGTTGACCAAGCTGCACCAGTTGGTAATGCAGGTCTCACTTTCCCGTGACGCATGGCAGCACCGGACTCAGTGCAGATTTGGATGCATCTTCTCACACTGCTTCTCATGAACTCTCCATTCCAAATGATTTCATTGCTGCATCATGGGCCGTTAAGGCGCCCAAAATCAACGAGATCCATCAGATGTCTGGGTGCAGATCAAATTGTGAACCCAGTGGGAGGATCTACTGATGGGCAGGTTGCCGTCACTGGATCTGCTGCCAGCGTCAGCCTGGCTCAATAGCTAATCAATGTCAGGCTTTCCTTGGAGCTGGGTGGTGTGGGGAGCGGCTAGAACGATGCAGATCCATCCATAGCCATCTATGCTCTTCTCCACCAGCCATGATCCAGCTGTGTAGTTACTGTGCAGTCAGCGATTCCAGGCTTTAAACAGTTTGTAAATTTTTAGCTTCTACACACTTTATTATCCACTAGTGATTTTCTTAATTAAAGCATTTTAATTCCTTTCTCTGTTCAGCTGTTAATGATGAGATCCATATTTAGTTTTATAAGCTTCTCCTTGTTTTTGTTTGTTTTTTTGGGGGGGGCTTGTTAATTTCTCTGTTTGTCATGAAAATATAAGAGTGGAATATTAGTACATTTCAGTGTTGTTCTGTAATGTCAGGAATTTTTCAAAAAATTAAAAAGATGGACTGGCGCTTTCTGTTTGTGAATAGAAACTGAAAAAAAAACTTGCAACAATGGCACACTTATCAGAATGTAGTGTGTTTGTTACATCTCACAAATGTGTAGTAATAAAAAGAAGAAGAAAAAGAATGGCTAAAACAAACAAACAAAAAACCAGTGACAACACATGACAGCAAAGATTTCAGGAAATGGGATCATTCATACATGATTGGAGGCGGCCAGGGCTGTAGCTCAGTGGTTCCACCACCTGCCTCACAAGCGTAAGGGCCCGCACTCACCGAAAACTTGTTTAACAGAGTTTAACAACTTTGTCTTAGCCTCAAACCGGAAATGACCCAGAGATGCTTTTTGCTTAGTGAGTGAACGTTAAGTGAATCCATAGGGCTTCTCTGGAGGACTACGCTGAGTGAAAAGACCCCGGTTCCCAAAGGCCACATGCCACACGGTTCCATTTACAGGAAGTGACAGATTTATGGAAGTAAAGATCTGGCTGCCAGAGTGGGAGGGGAGAAGGTGACTATGCAAAGGGCAGCAAAGACAATCCCTGTCGATGGAAATCCAGGTGTTGACTATGCGTGTCAGTAGGATGATTGTGAATCTACTTTACATTTTGCAGGATGATACCGTGGGAAGGAGGAAGCAGGGTAAAGGGTGCCTGGGATCTCTCTGTGCTCTACAGTTACTTCAGAATGCAAAGTACATACAGAACAGTCATTTCTCCTGCAAAGACAACAAAGGGGTTGGAAGGTGGAAAGAAACCAGCAGTGTGGTCCATGCCTCCACGACAGCAGGCACTGGCACTGAGTTTATGCCTAGGCACAAGTAGAACTATGTTAATCTCCAAATTTGCAAACTTCTGACCTCACGAGCCAAGGCCTTTGTGCATGGCAGGGAGAGACAATGCTTTGGGAATGCTCTCCTGTAGGCGGACTCGGGACCTGGCCGCACTTCACCGCATAGTGGTGAAAAGCCCATTTTCTGGTCCGTGCTGTTGGGGATGCAAGGAAAAGAACACCAGGACAAGGGAGGGGCTGGGACTTTCCTCTTTCCTTCTCCAAGTCTTGGGAGAAGCTGGTAATCTTATCAACCTGGCTGGTCTTGAATATTTCCCAAACTTTTACCACTCATCACTACAGCTTGTTATAGCCACCTACTGTCTTAATTATGGCACAGAAAGAGCAGAGATTTCATAGGAAAAGGCATGCAAATTACACTTTTGAAATTTGATGAATGCACACGCATTCACTAAATTTCATAACATCTTTAGCTGTGGAAATGAAAGAATTCTGAAACGCAGACTTGGAGAAACCAATACTTATTCATATGAATGAAAAAGGCTTTTTTTGTGTGTGGAAAATGTGAGGACATTAATTTCACAGATTCTGAATGGAAGTATAATGGTCCATAATACGAGGCAGAAACATTTTAAAGTATTTGGAGCAAAATGGAAACATGTCCAACTAACCTATTATCAGCAGAACCAAACAGTATTTGAATGTGACCACATGGGCTTTCACTAAATCACCGAAGTGTGAAGATAGTAATAATCATGCTTCTGGCCGTCCAGTCTTCCCAGCTACGTACTTAGGTGCTGAAAAGATGGATTCTGCCCACTGTGTTACTTTTGTGCCTGCAAATTATAGCCCTTTCTTACGCCTTCGGTGAAGAAGTGGACAGATAATATTCACCTCTGGAGGACACTTTGACTTTTCTTCGGAGAGGGACTGAACAATCATTTACTCACACATAAAAAGGGATAAAAGCTTTCTGGTCAGAACGTACTGTATTATGGCAGCAGTAGAATGGATCATGCATAGCCTTTTGTGAAAAACCCTGGGGTTCCGGTCGGTAATGTGTGTGCAACTTAAACACGGTGGAGCCCCCATGTAGACGTAATAAGTCAACAGTCTCCATTCACAGGCAAGACTGAGTCGCCTCTTTCCCTCCCTCTTCTCCGGGTCGTTATGAGTTGGCCTTCGTCTGTCCTCTGATGAAAAAGGCGCGTATGCTCCTTCCCTTCCTTCCTGTGCCAGTGGAGGACTGGAGGGGGATCAGGGTGGGTCCAGGGATGGAGAGAGAGGGAGGCGGTTTCCAAGGAGACGGCAGTTCCCCAGAGAGCCTGCAGGGGGCGACCGACACTGAGAAATGGGCAGGGCGCGCGGTGCAGGAGGCGCTTAACGCCAATTAGCAAAGCGCCCCTTCTAGGAAATCCGGGCTTGGGCGCTTAAACAAAATTTCCAAATGGCACAGCCTGGCTCTATTCACAAGATAAATATCTAATGTTAAAAGAACACTTCCGGCTCCTTCCTCCCTTTCTGAGTTAGCCTATGACTGGAGCTGAACGTGGTGAAATTCATTAGGTAAACAGGACACATTTAATATAGGAGATATTAGGACTACCGGCAGTATTTAACTGGATAACAAGCAAGCTTTAGGTCGTAAAAACAGTTCATAAGCTTTTCTGTATTTTTGCCTAGCTGTATCTGCCTGTTGTCTTTTTTTTTTCCACTTTTTTTTTCTTTTTATTGAGGTTATTGGTACAATCTAGGTATACAATACAATTACATTCATCATTGGGATTCTGTACCTTTACATAATAGGTCTTGATTCTCATTTTTCCCCTTGTCCCTGCCCTCCCTTCACCCCCTCCTCCCCTCCCCATTTAC
>NW_022900942.1:62832676-62871688 GCF_012274545.1 Fukomys damarensis
AACATGTCTGCAGTGAACAAAATTTCAATATAGTGTATTTACCATTTAATGGCTCAGACAGAGCGAGGATGCAAGATCCCTGATCTCAGTTAGCTGATTGCTGAACCCCATGATGCTGACTGACCTCAGGCTGCAAGGCCCAGACTGAGTTCCCCATCCTTCT
Source organism: Fukomys damarensis (assembly GCF_012274545.1). Classification (NCBI taxonomy): domain Eukaryota; kingdom Metazoa; phylum Chordata; class Mammalia; order Rodentia; family Bathyergidae; genus Fukomys; species Fukomys damarensis. The sequence goes on from NW_022900942.1 coordinate 62,832,840, forward strand.
GAATGGTTGAACTCCACAACGTTCTATTACAGATTTCCCACGCCCTTTCTTTAAAGATGTTCAAAGTTGGGAATTCAGAAAAATACCCTTGATGACCACCTCTGTCTTTGCAGAGTGGGTCCAAAGACTTGCACAGTCAGGAGGTCTGAGAGTGCAGGGGGGGTGCTTATGGGGGTTCAGGGGCGCCCGCGCAGCTACCTTCCCGGCACTTGAGCGATGGCTGCTAGGTCGGGAGCAGGTGTGGTTCTCCTTCCCTCCGTGGATCGGGGCCAGGCCTACCTCCCGGCGCTTGAGCGATGGCTGCTGGGTCGGGAGCAGGCGTGGTTCTCCTTCCCGCGGTGGATTGGGGCCCGGCCTCTGCCTGTTGTCTTTTAATATAGTTGGGAACAAGGAGCTTGATGCTGAGTTACACCTTCAGGTGATGGGGGAACCTTATTATTACCTTTTCCTCCCCCCCCAGAACAACGTATGTAGGCTACATTTTTGTTGTTGGTACCGGGGATCGAACTCGGAACTTTGTGCTTGTGAGGTAGGCGGCGCCGCAACTGAGCTACATCTCCCCGCAGCAGGGAACCCGAGCAGCTGCCATTTAAGTGAACAGGACATTTGCACCAAGGGGTTCTCCATGAGCTCCCTGCTCGTTGGCAGGTGGGATTTTGTTATTTGTTTATGTGAAAGGGCACTGTGTCGACTTTATAGAGGCAGGGGAAGCTCCAGGACACAGCCTGTGGGCGCTATTAATTGAAGCGCAGAGCAGTGCCGTGGGCTCTGCTGTCCTGCACCCTCTTCTCTGACTGAGGCTCTTGGCCTGAGGGTCCCTTTTGCTCAGGTGCTGCGAGTCCTACGCCTGGTGGGGACTATGCTTCGAGTCTGGCTTTCCCTGCACTAGCAACACGTGATGGGATGGCACAGCTCCGGGCGGCCCCGAGATGATGGGCACCAGCCCCTGCTCTAGGGCAGACTGCGAGCTAAGCCGGGTGCCTCCAGCCTCGGTGAGGTAAACGCACTTCCGACTTCTGAAACTGTCAGGTAGGGGCCTTCACCAGGCAGCAGCGTCCGAGGAGATCGGCGCTCACTGGTTCTAAGCCTGACCATGGGGAGGGGGGACGCCCCAGAGGACCCGAACTGAGATCTTTGGCATGTGCTGGGTGATCTGGGGATGATTTGAATTGCAGTCAAGAACGAGACCATGAACTTTTGCATTCTCCCTCTTCGAGATAATGAGAACTAGTTGGAATAATCAGAAGCCTCATGTTAAAAATAAGGAAAGCAGGGACCGGGAATTTAGCGCAGTGGCACCGCGCCTGCCTTGTAAATCCAAGGTGCTGAGTTTGATCTTGGATACCGAGAAAAACAAAAGCAAAACCAAAACCAAGCAAACAAGCCCCCCCCCAAAAAAACAAAAAAGACAACAAAAACAGAAAGCATGAACATGGGAGTTAGCCAGCCATGAGAAGACCCAGAAGAACTTGAAATGCACGCCACTAAGTGAAAGAAGCCGGGTGAAAAGGTCCCACACGCCTGAGTTCTACTGCATGGGGATCCAGATGCAAAGCTACGGAGACAGCAAAAAGACCAGAGGCTGCAAAGCAGGGGAAGGAGGCGTTCACAGGGCGGAACACAGATTATTTTAGGGCAGTGAGACTGTGGGTTTTCTGTACGATATTACAGGTGGCAGATAGAGTACTACTTGCAATTTGGTTGCAAACAGAATCATGCAATGAATTCTGCCACCAGAATCCCGGAAATAATTGAGTTTGTGAACCGAGGCACCGCTGTACAACTCATTCTGCGTCTGTCTAAGCCCACGGAGCGCACGAAGTCAGGCTTGTACCCTGACGTGAACTACGAACTCCAGCCCATAATGCGGTGCGAGCACAGCCTCGCCCATCCTAGCGGGCCCCGGTGTGGGGGGAAATGCTGAGGTGCGCGGGGTCGGCCACTGTGAAGGCCACATGGGAACTTTGCATATTGCTGTGCTCGATTTTGTGCTGAACCTAACACTGCCCTGAAAACTAAAGTCTATTTAAAATAAAGGACGAGGAAGTCTGGAGAGAAATTGGGTCCGCTGTACTTGGATCCGGTGTGGCAGTAGCGATGGTCACCCCAGTCACAAAGGGCCCATGCACATTAATTTTTCTCTTGGCAGCGAGCGAGTTTTATTTGCTCCTTCAATGCAATACATTGCATGCCTGCTGGGTGCCAGGTGCTGCGCGAGACCTTCGGACTGTAAAGAACTCTCTGGGTAAAGAAGCCCTTAGTCAGCAGAAGAAGCAGACAAACAGGCAGTTAAAATCCTGGGGATAAATATTAGGATTACTCTTTAAATGGAGTCTACTGCAATTCTTCACTGACAATTTGAATCGATGGTTCCCGGTCTCCAATTTGCTTCAGACAAGATGACCACGAATTCTCTGAAACTGAAGGCTAGAACCGTTCGATCAGAATTTGGGAAACTCACTGCAATCTTCTTGAATAACTTCTTGGCCCGCTGATAAAAATCTGGCCAAGTTCCTCTTTAACAGATTGCTGGGTGTTATTTATTTCTAATGGACTCTTCTGTTCCAAGATCACCAAGCAAGGTGTTGGATGAACTCACGTGGAGCATGGAGGGGGGGACACAGACTGAGGCTCACTGCTAATATTTCTGTGCAGCCTGGCAGCCAGATGTTAGAAGTGACAAATTGCCAAGTTAAAAAGTAACAGAAAGAGCTAAAATATACTTTTCTGTAGTTGGGAATCCAAGCTGAGAAATGAGGCTTCTGTGTGTGATCTTCAACACCCGCATCTCCCAGCTGCTGCCGGCCGTCCAGCTTCCTACTTGTTTCAAATAACTTTTGGCAGTTGTCCGAGGAAAGGTAGGAGTTTTGGTAGCACCATTAAGCTGTTTAAATAACTCCTTGCCAGGGTTTACTTCTTGGCGATTGCTAGCATACAAACAGTTCAGATTTCCCACGTTAAGTCTTAAGAAATGCTTGGTCAATAACTCAAGTTGGCCAGGTACCGAAAGCCTTAACACCTTACTGACAAAATAATTCATCAGAAAGAATACGTAGTGGGCAGCGAGAATGGTGCTAGCTGGACTCCTCAGTGCCAGACTTCTGCGAAGTACAAACCAAAACGTCATCCGTGGTTGGGGTCAGGGGTGGCGAACGTATGGCACGCGTGCCACAGTCGGCTGTTTGCTATCACTGAGATTCTAAAACGTTTGCCGCCGCTGGATGGGGGGGCCGGAGATGTCCCTTTTAATGCTCTTTGGCAGCGCCTCTGTGCCGATGTGGAACAGGCTCCGTTTCAGGCGCTGGAGTGGTAGATGGGTAAGAGACAGATGGGTCTGGCTGGAGAGGTGGCTCCCTCACCGCTGTTTTGGTCTCTGAAGGGGATGGTGGAGGTGAACTCAGTTGTTCCACACTTTCTATTTGGCCTAAAGCCTTTTAAAAACTGTTTTCCTGAAAACCGTACATGTGCAAAACAGCACGCAGTCCTCAGCGCGCACGCAGTTGGAGGAATCCTCTCAAAGCGAGGACACTCCCGCAGCCAGCTCGGAGTGAGGAATCCACACCGGCGTCCAGCCCAGGCTTCCTGCCGCCGCTGCAGGTCGGTCTGGGCTGTGCTTGAACTCAGACAGACGAGGTCGTGGAGGCTGGGTGCTTTGGGCTCCACCTCCCTTCCCTCAGCACAGCGCTTGGGCGCTTCCCAGGGTGCTGGTGTAGCTGCGCTGTACCCACTGGTGCAGGTTTCCTTTGTGCGCGCTGGGGCTGAGGAGTGATGCGTGAAAGGCCGGCGCTTCTGCCTGCTGAGTGCTGTGATCTAAAGGAAGCTGGGCGGGGATGCAGTTCCGTGGGTTCCGACGCCTGCCTCACAAGCTCAAGGACCCCAGTTCGATCCCCGGCACCAACAACAACAAAAAGGACGCACAGGAAGCAGTTTTCCTCGGATTCTCCCCACCTCCTTTCTCTTCCGTGTCTTTCTCTTCTGAACCGAATCCCAGAAAGCAGAAGTCCCCCTCCCCAAAGTGGTTCACAAGAACCAGAACCTCCCTTCCCTACACCCGCGAAGCCTAGGAAGATAGCTCTGCCCACTCCCTCGGGGGCCTCCTCCAGGAGGGGTCCCGCCCACCTCGGAAGGAAGGAGGGCTGCACAGAGGCCAGAAGGATGCTGAGGACAGGCCCTGCCCGGCTGCCCTGGGAGTCACCGTTAGCCCGCACCCCATTGTCTGGTCCCACTCTATGCTGTTGTCCCTTCTTCACAGACTCTGAGCCCCAAAAGAGCTGCCCCTGCGCCTTGGGTCTTCATTTCTGAAGGTACCAGGGTTGCACCAAACCTTGATTAAATAAACTGTTATGCTTTTCTCTCACTAGCCTGCCTGTTGTTGGGATAGAGGAAAGGTATCACCCTTCCACCCTCATTTGTCCATTCCATTGTCCACAGGCATTTGAGTCTTTCCAGTTTGAGACTGCTAACAGCAGTGTCATACACAGCCTTTTGTTTATATTCTGTTGCTCCTGTGTGTGCTGGGAGTGCAACAACCCAATCATAATGAAGTGTCTCCGTTTGCCAGGGCCATCTTCAGGTCCACCTGAGTGTGCCAGACTTCAAGGCCAGTCTGTTCCCCAGTACTGAGCAGCTGATAGCTGGTCACATGATACTAAGTTGGCAAAAGGCAGCCACAGTATGACCATGGTCATTTCCTGGGGGAATGGACTGGCTTCTTGCTGCTTGCTACAAAAGGTGCAGAGCCTGTGCCCTGTATCCCTTAGCTGCAGCACCATGCACTACGCAGGTGCTCTGGGGCGGCTTTCACTGGGCCCAAGTTCTCCAGGGGGCGTGGTAGGCAGGGGACTCACCTGTCACCCATGCCCATGGCCCTGTGTCATGCTGCACCGTGAGCCAAGCACTGTCTTGTCAGGACCTTTACACCTCACAGTGTTGCTGGCAACTGCAGAGTTGGGAAAACTTCTCTGCTTGTCCCCCACAGTGGCTTCAGTGGGTTCTCTTTGAGGACCCAACCCAGGGCCTTGTGAGTGCCAGGCAAAGCTGGCTCCCCACCCACGCTCCTGCAGGCCCCATTGCTCCTGCCCCCCTCGGAGAGGTTGGGACTCCTCCCCAGCAGTGCTCATACTGTACTACAGACAGGGCTGAAAGGACACAGGCAGCTACCATAAAGACGGTTACCATGACGCCACCACTGTCACCTACAGCGTGGCAGACTACACGGTTGGTGTTTTCCATGTATACCATTGTTACAATGCCAAGAGGCAGGAATTACGATCATTTCCAATGAGAAGATAAACACACTGAGGCTCATTAAAGTCAGTTAACTGCTCCGAGTCACACAAACAGTAAACAGAAGACTGGGGTTTAAATCCAGCATGCAAGTGACCTCCAAGTCCAAGCAGACACCTGCTCCAGCCATCGAGTCCTTGTCAAGCATTTTTAATAAGTAATTTATCTTGTACATTTTCATGTCAGTTCATTTAGAGACCCTCACTATCTTTAGCGGTTGCATAGGTTGTCATGGAATAAATGCTGCATAGTTTAGTTTATATTTTCCTACAATGTGCATTTTGGCAGCTTTCAGTTTTTCACCCTTGGGTCTGGGTTGGTGCCTTGGGCAAGAACGTGTGCAGCATACGTGACCACAGTGGACATCCCAGAACACAGGTCACCGGTATTTTCAAAGGCTGTTTTGCACCTTTAATTATATTTACATATTATTTACCATCGGGTAGAAGTTTTAAAAATGAATGTTGTTTGCTGTTCAAATTGTTTTAAGTTCACCAAATTGAGTTCTTCTCTTTAGTGGACTGGGCCACTGTTCATCTGTGGGCAAGACACACACTTCTGTTCGTGGGTATGTCTGAGACACGGCTCCCTCCCTGTGTGACTCTGAGAACCTCTACGGAGATCCCAAGAATCCCAGCTCATCTTAACAGCCAGGGAGGGTTGAAGGACAGAGGAGGGAAGGTGCCCCTGTGCCATTAAAATCCACTTGTCCAACAAGATTTAAAAATTATTTTTGATACTCAAGGCATTAGCACTGAGCTACAGCTCCTGTGTATTTTTTATTTTGAGATAAGGTCTCCACAAGTTGTAAAGTTGCCCAATTCTGGGCTTAAACTAATGGTCTTTCTGCCTCAGTCTCCTAGACTGGTGGGCTTACCCACTTTTGCTGCCATGCTTGCTTAAACTGAGATTTTTAAGTATGAAGCTTTAGATATAAACTAACAGCACGGACTTGTCACTCAAGGAGGAACTTCCCTGGTGGTTACAGCACACGAGTCAGACGAGCTCAGGGGTAGGCAAAGACCCTGAATCCCCTTAGGAAAACCCAGTTCATTTGGGGGATAGAAGAAAGCATGGTCAACAACTCACCAAGTCCACCAAACTTGTCCCTTTTGTGCTTGTGAAGTGTAGCAACCATGAACCTAGATGGTCCCCTCAGCCCCAAGCTCACCTGGAAAGTCAGCTGTTCAGAGCAGGAGTGTTGGAATGAGAAGGAGAGAGCTTCCTCCAAACAGAGCACTTATGTGTTAAATATTCCACAAGTTATAGTCTCACCTAACGAAAGCGCTGCTGATGTTTTTACACCAGCCTCTCAACATGGCCTCTCTTGGCCTCTCAACAGACCTTCCGTGTACTGCTGCCCCTTTTCCCTCTGAATAGGAATGTGGCCTCTCTTCTTTTAAAACTTACATCTGAGTTTCTTTTTAAATCCACTTGATCTCATTTACGTTAAGTTTCTTGTTTCTTAAACTGTATATTTTAATCTCTGTTTAAAACGATGTTACTTCGTTTAGGAAGACTGCAAGATTAGAGGTCAACCTATACAGAGCGGTTTCGTTTCTGTATAGGAAAATCACACATGAAATTAAGACAGCCATTCCATTTACAATACCATGGAAAACAATAAAATATTGAAGATTGTATTTTAAAAAAGAAGTGCAAAATGTATACTCCAAAGCTGCAAAGCTACAAAATTATTGAAAGAAATTAAGAAAATCTCCAAGAAGGCAAGTAACATCTCATGTTTGTGGGTGGGAAAACTTAATGTGAGGTCAGCAACACACCTTAAACTGCTCCAGGCTCAGCTGCTTTCTTATAAAAACCGAAAAGTAGACTCTAAAACTCCATGGAAATGCAAGGGATCCAGAAAAGCCAGGACAGGTTTGAAAAAGAAAGCCTGAGGAGCCACATATCTCAGTTTCAAAACAGAGTGAAGTTCCCATAACAAAGGCAGCATAGGTAAATTGTACTTTTTTTGGGGGGAGGGTACAGGGATTGAACTCAGGTACTTTTGCTTGGAGGCAGGTGGTGGAACCACTGAGCTAAATCCCCAGCCTGCTTTATATTTTTTGATGTGTGACTATTATACAAAAGACAGATGCAAAAATATTGGCTGGCATGTGGATAAATCGGAACTTTCTTACACATCTGTTGGGAGGAGAAAAAGATACAATGCTTTGGAAATAATTCATTCACCCAAAGGTATGGGGTGGGGTTTCTGTACCCTGCCTTTCATGAATGCCATGAACCCCAACAGGGTTCTCTAGGAAATGTAGTTCCTGGTCTTGGGCAGCACAGGGCATGGCTGCAATGTACTGTAATTTACTGCATATTTGATGAAGTTCCAGATGAGAGGAGCTCAAAGACTCACATGTAGAGAAGCAGTAAGGAGGGAGAAATGTTCATGACCCCGATTTGATCAATGTGTGCTCTCTGTAAGGGGTAAAATATCACATTGCACTGCATTAATGTGTACATTTCATACCTGTTAGTAAAAAATACTTTTGCCCCGCACCCTTTTCTTCTTTTTCCTCAGGCTGTTGCAGTCTCAAGAGAGATTTGAGTCTGCTTTGTGTGTTTTATTTTATTACTATTATTTTTAAGAATCCTGGAGGATCTATTTTTGCTCCTCTGCTCAGGTGTCCAAACGATGAAGACATTTCCCCCTAATCCACAGCAAGCCACCCACAGTGTCAGCTTTGTTCTCCCAACCGGCTGCATAATGACGCTCGGATTCCTGCCCAGCTCCGCCCGCCTGCGGGGCCCACGCAACCCAGCACCCAGCGGCTGCCCACAGGGACAGGAGGGCCGGAGTTGCCGGGAGGAGAGAGGCTCTGCAGCGCCTGGCCTCTCCCGGGACTCTGCTGACTTTCACTGTGCTAACCAAGGGCAGTGGGGCGAGAGCAGGAGCCACCTGGGGGCTGCCACAATGAATCTGCCGCTGGGGAACTGACAGGCGTTAATCAAAAATTCAACAGATGTTTACCTCGTGCACCAAACTTCTCAAATTGCGCTGTTGGGAATTTTTGTGAGGGCAGTGGACTTTGGTTGCTTTTGTCACAAATAAGTGTACCAGGCGGTGACAGACCTGTTGATCTGCTTCACCACAGTAACCACGTCACACTCTGTATCCCTTCACACGGCACTGTAACCCTGAACAGCACAATGAAATGCAATTAACAGGTGGCTGGGGGAGAAGGGACTCCCGCTGTCCAAGCTGTGAGCGAAATCTGCAGAGACACAGGCAGGGTACGTCGGGCCCTTGCCCTGCTCGGGCCCTGGCACCCCCTGGTCACCCACAGTGCAGTCGGAGGCCTTTTCTGGATGTACAGAATGGAAATTCAAGTCATTCACAAAATATATCTTACTTAACGGACTGAGAAGCAATGATCGTTTCCCTTCTTCTCACAGAATCTACGCGGCATTTGCGCGTGCGCTCTCTGACTACAAACACATCCTGCCAATGGAGAGATGAGGAACGGGAGCTGTGTTCCTCCTCGGTGGCTGCCGCCACAGAACGCCACAAAGCCAGGGCTGTAAAATGCCCTCCAGGCTGTGATTGTACAGTTCTGGGGGTTGGAAGTCGCACGTGGGTGTAGCGGGTGGCACCCGAGGCCCCCCAGACGAGGGCTGAGGTGATTTCGGATGCTCCTCAGGAGAGTTTGTGCCGTACCTTTGTCCTCTGCCAGAGGTGGCCTGGATTTTGTGGCGTGCGGTCCGCTCCTCCATCCTCAAAGCCAGCAGCTCCGCACCTCTCCTCCCCTGCCTCTAATCACACCGGTTGTCACTGCGTTGCTCCAGCAAGAGGCTCATCCCACCTCAAGAGCCTTACCCCAAGGACACCGGCAAAGCTCTCCTGCCAGGGCAGGAGAGCTGTCTACAGGGGATCCGGGCGGCCTGCTCTGCGCTGGCTCCCCGCCTTCCTTCCACAGAGGTTCCGGGCTCAGGAGGTTCACACGCTCTCTGCTGGGCCAAATGCTTTCATTTAACTCTAATGATGAGGATTATTCATCATATATGTAGTACTAGAAAAGGAAAAGTAGCTGCAGACAATGGAAATAAGCCCACTGCGACACTCATTCAGAGACACAGGAAAACCGATTTACATTTGCCTCATCCATTTTTGGGGCAGAGCGAGGACGCTTATCACTGAAGTTTGAAATGTTACCCAAAACAGGATGCGGAGGCTACTTACATTTTCTAGAAGTTTCTGGATCTTTTCTGTTATGTGGCTATGGTAAAGTATGTAATGAGGACCTGAGAAACAATTATCAAGAGGTGGGTATGAGTTCCATAATAAATAGTAATGAGAATTACAAGGTAACGTACATTTCAAAAAACAAGGCTTGGAAAATGTTACTAATACTCAAATTAGGGACATCCAAGTTACTTTTGCCTCTTTGGCATAGATACATTGTCACACTGAAGAAAAAAGGAGGCGTCTTCCCTTCATACAGGATCCCTCTTGACTTCACGGTGGTTCACACAGCTTAGGCGCCAGGAATTCTAGGACGTGGTGTTACCATGACAACAGGTGGAACCTTCTCGGAGGGCTTTTGTTTGTTTGTTTGTTTGTTTTCATTCTTGCTGGCCTTTGAAAAATTGTCAGCAAACTACCTGAAGTTTGGGCCTTACTTTGCTTCCACAACTCTTCCAGAAACGGCTCGCTCTAGAAGGGGCACAGACGCTCCGTGAAGGTGTGGGCTCCTACGTTGCTTCTGGCTGGTTTTCCTAATTCTCTGCATCTGAACTGTGCGAGCTGGACTGGGGATAAGTCCAGTCCTAGGTTCCTGTCCTGAAATATCGATCCTTTCAGGTGAAGACAGTGGGAGAAAGGCAGAGAGGAAGCTTTCAAAAGATGAAAATCTATGGCTTGAAAACCTGAAGATTGCAAACAAATATAACCAGGTTCATTTGACAAATGGTAAAGTGTGCTCCTAGCTAAGTTGCTTTGCAAGGTCCTTACACTTCGGCAGCCAGCTTTGTGAATGAGATGCAGTCTGTTCTGGCAGAGCCTGGCTATCGAGTACATGTAATTAGAATGCACTTATAAACAGGGAGGAATGGTGATAAAGTGATGTTTAGGTGTAAAAAAGCAGAACACAAAACTTTATGGCCATTAGGGTTACAAGTAACCTCTAAAATATGTGCACTTATGGATAAAGCCTTGAGAGGTCCAGGGAAAAGCGAGAACAACAATAAATAATAAAACCACACCTCTTCTGTGGGAGTATTATAGCTAGTTGTTCCGCTTTCATTCTTTTAATGGTATAGATTATTTATGTATTTATTACTGCTTTCATTCGCACAGTTAGCTTAGCAGTTACTATGTGCCAACGCCTACAGTCTGAGGGCTCAATCCAGCAGTCTAGCAGAAGGGTAATATGTCAACAAACAGCGATGACCCAATGAAATCTGTCGCATATCAATGGCATTTCACAAGACTCTGATGAGGAAGAGTATTTATCAGTGAGACATTTATGGGACACAGGTAACAGACCCCCGTGTCCTTCATCTCCTTCATTTGCATTACTGGGGACTGAATTCCAGGGCCTTCACACTGAGCTACTTCTCTAGCCTTTTAAATTTTTAAAAAAATTTTGCAACAGGGCCTTTCCTAGGTCACTAAGTTGCCCAAGCTGGACTGGAACTTTGGATCCTTCCTCCTCAGCCCTTCAGAGTGCTGGGCTTACACATTCACAGTGTGAAATATCCCTGGAATGTCAGAAAAGAAGAGAGCTCCGAAGTGTCCATGTCCCTTGGCTGTGGCCTTTGGGAAGCCATGAATGACAAAGACCCACGAGTTAATGCGAAATGCAAAAGTGATGCCAGGTGGGATTTCCTTAAAGAGAAGAAGGAGAAACCGTTTTGAAAGGATAACAAGCAACAAGAACAAAAAACAACTATCAGAATTTAGGTGCCATGTTAAGGTAACCAGCACTGTAACTTTCATTCATCAGAATTAATGTGCTGGGAAGCATTATCAGCGGTAACTCTGATACATACATTGTCTCAGAGCCTAAGAAAAGTCTTCAAGATGTTCTTAAATGTGGAAAAATGTTGGTGAGCTCTTTGTGGGTTTGGGAGGCTGCCTGCTGCTTCTGGGTAATATATCAGAACAGCAAAAAATACTAAAATTCACTGTCTCCAGAAAGATTTTAGAATGAGAGACTTGCTCTTCTTTATTTGTGAAACAAGGCAGTGCCCGGAGATGGATGACAGTGTTGCTTCGTCGCAGGATAGTCTCAAAATCCCCTGGACTCTCAGTTAATTTAATCCCTACAGCGACGGAACCGAATTAGGCTATGATTTTTATTATCCAGTTTATTCAAGAAAGGCAGGAAACAAGACACTCACTTTAGGAGAAGAGGTGCACTGGTGTGACTGTTTAAACAAAATATGAGGTGTCCCAGACTGAATATGGAAATGAGGGGAAGGGCGGAGCTCTTAGGGAACTGGTCACGCAGTCTGCAGACAGGCGCAGACGAATGTGGGGCTGCTCCCGCTGCATTAAAACAAAAGGTGCAACCGGGTTCCTGCAGCCCTGCTCTGTGCCTCTTGGGAACGGCAGAATCACTCAGTGCACGTTCGCCTCTGCTGAGCACCATAGGCCTGGCCTGTGGGCCGGGGCAATAAAGTTCTGTCAACTGCCACGATGTTCCGGGAGCTTGGTGGGGACGGCGCGGGTATGGTCAGAAGAGGCTCCACAAGCCCTTACCCACCTCAGATTCCCAGGAACCCTGCTAATTACTGATCAAAACTGTCCCATGTACCGTCGACGTACTGACCAGAAATCAGCACAGAAGGGAAACCAGTGGAGGGCGGTTATTGCTTTGTCATAGTTTTGTACCCATTTATTACTAGCGTGGAGTCAGCGAACTCAAAGCGGCTGACAGGAACGATGGAATCTTGATTCGTAGAGTTGGCCTGAACTCAGAGCTGTCGGAGTCACATCTGGGTCACATGATTCCATGTATTGAAGCAAGGTGACATTGTGTGTGTGTGTGTGTGTGTGTGTGTGTAGTTCTTTATCAGACAGAAGCACGCATTTACTCGAGTCAGTGATAATCGCTATGTAACAGATGATATCATTTATAGACGGTGGTATATTGTATGTGAATTAAAGAATATTTTTCTGGAAAGTGTAGCAGTCTCAAGGAAAACAACGACAGAAATAAAGACAAAAGAAAATCATCTGTTCTTTTCCTTCCAAATCCGTTCCTCTCCCCATCTCTCCCGCATCAGGTAAACCTCATCCCAGGAACCCCGGCTCCCCTGAGCTTTCTTCTCAATACAACTGCCACAGTGACCCCTGAAAAGACCAAAGCCGCACCTGAGGATTTGGGGTGAATGCCAGGGGCTTGCTGTGCCCCCCTGGGGATCCTCTCTCTGTCCCTTCTGCCTGCTACTCACTGTCCTAGCTGAACAAGCCTGTGACACTAGTGAGATTAGGGTTAGGACAAACCAGACAGCTAAATGGGTAGAATGTGTGGAAAGTGATAAAAAGCCAAGGCTAACAGGTAAACAAGATGCTTTCTAAAAAGAGAGAACATGAGCAGAACATGGGACCCAACAAAATAGGGGCTCATGGCTGAACTCTGTGGACCAATCAGAAAAGTGCTGTTTTTAACCCTTCATTGGCATGTGGGCACAACCAATCAAAAGATATTCTTGATCCTTCCTTTTCCTCTGTTGGGAAAGTCCTTTCCATTGGACAGTTCATATCTGGCATGGCACCTGGTGAGATTTTGATAGGGCGAAGGTTCCAATACCTTATTTGCAGAAGCCAACCCAGTAGTCCTGGATCCAAAAGTCTCTTTCCCTGAGCCTGTTCACAGCTGCTCTCACCTTCAGCACAGACTTCTTTTGCACTTTCATTAAAGGTGCAACCTCGCTGCCTTTTCAGGCTGCTGTCCAATCTTCGTTCAGGAGACGGAGGACATGGGGAGGAACCCGGAGGCCCCACCCCACCCAGTAATGCTCGGGAGTTCACACTTCCCTCCTTGGCTGTGTGTCCCATGCCCTCCCCTCCTGCAGGCTCTGCCCAAGTGTCCCTTTGGCGATGTGGCCTCCCAGGGTGATGCTCTGAAAGGCTCCTCACCCTGGGTCACCTCCTTGCCTAGCAGTTGTGCCCTCTGCCCACTCCAGGCTTCGCGCATTCTCTTCCAGAACAGGAGCCGTGAGGCCGAGGTCTGCAGGCTCTGCTGGCAGCAGGCCCGGACAGTCCCCGGGGTGTCAGTCCCTGTGCCCAGGAGAGGGCAGACGCCACCACATGAAAGCCCCCACTTCTAAGTGCATGCGCTTCCTTCTTTCTCCCCTGTGCATCCTTCCCTGACGGGTGGCACAGGCAGCATCAGCTCAGGGACAGTACCGAGGCAGGAAGCCTGTCAGGGGGAACCTCGCGTGTGAACAAGCAACCCTGTGCCTTTGACATCCTTCGCGATCAAGAACACGTTTGCAGCCCATCTCAGGAGAAGCGCTGGCTTGTTTCTTTTCTGGCCGCAGAACTCTGTGCTGAGACATCTTGCTCCCAATTCCCTGCTGGACAGGACACCGGCCGATGAGGACTGATGCACGGGGAGGAGCCCATGAGGGCCACACCCTGGACGTCCCTCCTTGGCATGGACAGAGAGGTGCACATGCGAGGCTCCATGTGCAAAGACAGCGTCCGAGGCATGGGGGTTTGTGGGGGACAGGAAAGGCCGCACCCACCGATGCACACCATCCTGCGTGGCCACAGGGTGTGGCTTGGCCAGAGGCTGCATGGAGACATTGGCACTGACTCCAGCTGATGGCCGTATATTGCGAGGTACAGTCCAGGGCCCCCAGCAGCGGAGTAAGCCCTGCTGATTCTCAGCACACAGGATCTGATTAATTTGCTAACATATGGTGGAGAAAAAGTGCATCCCTCCTTCCCCTCCCACCTCACTGATTTCCGCACGGCTGCCAGCTGTGGCCCCTGCCTGAGCCCTGCACCTTTACTCCCTTGCCCTGTCACCAGTGTCACCAGTGTCCCCAAGACTGCAGACTGCTCCAGAGAAGACGTACTCATTTTCAGGGAGGAAGTAAGGCCATCCAACTGTCTTAGTGCATTGTACAATCATTTCCAACTCGGCAGAGCCTGTGGACAAATGCCACCCATCCCAGCCAGGAGGAGGAGGCTCAAGGCACCCCCACCGGATGTCCACAAGGGCAGGACAGGTGGGTGTCAGAAGAGCCCCAAATCCCTTGATACAAAAAGGAGATTTTCTTATGGGGGGTGCTAGGCTATACACTCACTGAATAAATACATTCCATGATCTTCATCTGTTCAATACAAACTACCAAAGTTAAACACGCCTGTTCTGCTTTTACACGCCAACCAAAGCCCACGAGAAAATGTATGTTTTCATTGTATGACCTCAGTAGACTCTGGCACGCTCAGAGGCTAAACAGGTGGGATGTGCAGAGCTACAGGATTTGGTCCACCGAAGAGGGCTGTCCTTCGATAGGAAGAGTGTTCACACCATTAAGGGGTTAAGAAGCGGGATTGTCCGGGCGTGGTGGTGCACACCTGTAATGCCAGCATTCTGGGAGGTTGAGGCAGGAGGATCATAAATTCAAGCCCAGCCTGGGCATCTTAGCAATGTAGCAAAAATCTTGTCTCAAAACCAAAAGTTTTAAAAGGCTGGGAAGGGCTGGGGATGCTACATCACTGTTTCCTACAGGGTAATTGCTAATTAGTGGCCAGTTTTCCCAGGGACCTTGGTGAAATATCATCACTGACACGGACTACTGACACTGACCTCTGTATCTGTCCTGGATCACAAAGAAGGAAGGGATGGGGGGTGGGGGTGGGAGAGGGAGAGAGAGGGAAAGAGAGAGAGGGAGGGAGAGGGAGAGATGGAGAGAAGGAGAGAGAGGAAGAGGGAGAGAGAGAGATATTTGTGATTAAGGTAGGCACAGTACTTAATCTGTTGACTTGTTGGCCTTGAGAAATCTTCCACAGTGAAGATCTGGAAGAAAGAATTCTTTTCTCTTCTTGAATGTCATGTCTCTCTGCACGCTGTACCGGCATCCGTGTCGTGGGACATCCTGGCTGTGGAGTTGACGCAGAGCACGTGGCGCAGATGACAAACTCCTCGGCCATTAATCCACTGCGCAGTAAAAGCGTGATTTACGTTTTCTTCTGAAGCAGTCAGGGACTTAAAAGTGTTTTCTGCTAAAACCCAAGACTTCACTTGGGCCTGTAGATGTCCAGTAACTAAAAGCAGAGGAAAGCCTGACCTTCATTTTGTGCCCTTTACTACCTGGAAACCTCGGACATAGGTACATTAATTACTTAGGAAATGTTGGCAAAACAAGGTTTATTAGCCTTAAATTTACCTAGTCTGACCCCCTTCGAGCCTGACACAAGATCAGAGTAACTTAGCCTGAGTTCTGGGGACACCCGATCTCCAGGTTTTACAATGCCCACTTCCAACACACCACCACGAGTGACGCCTGGGAATCTCATCGTTGTCCTGAACCCGAGATCCTCTGGGTCCAGGAGAAGCACAGCCTGGCTGGCCGCCCTACATGGAGACCCTTGCAAGCAGGGATGTCATCTCAGGGAACCGAGCAGCCCCAACTCGGGGACTCCTCTGGAGCCATGAAATCAGACTGTAACAGCAAACCAGCCCCAGTCCTCCCCATGGCCCCACAAAACTGCTCCTTTTTCTTTACTGGCAGGCCAGCACGAACCCTGTCACCAGCATGCATCCCCTCCACTTGCTCTACTGCTGTCCTGTCCCGATTTTTTATTTTACTTTCCTTTGGTAAGGGATCAGCTTGATCTCTGTCAGCCCTCATACTAAAATCTCTTCTCATTTTCTCTTACTTCCCAATAAAAGCTGTTGCTTGTACACTCATCCTGTGGTTTTACTTTTAATTTCCATTGAAACTCATACCAGGACTCATGTTAGCTGGTGACATGAGATGCTTCCTGGACTCCAGTTCTGCCCATGACTTATGCCATGGTTCAGGTCTTGAATACTTCTCTGATGTTTAAAGGTCCCCAGGGTGACACTACTGGGAGGTGGGAGATTGTTAGGTTATTAGGAGGTGTCCTGGAAGGGAATGGTGGCACCCCAGTCCCTCCCTCTTTCTGCTTCTTCTCCCATGTCTTCATCCTCTGTCTCTTTCAACTCACTGGCCACAGAGCTCATGGTTTGTTCCACCATGTGCCCCACTGTGATAGCCTGCCCAAAACATCAGGGCCAACCAATCATGGACTGGAACCTCTGAAACCGTGAGCCAGAAATAACCCTTTCCTCTGCATACGTCAATCCTGTCAGGTGTCTGATAGGAACAGAAAGCTGACTAACACAATCTGCTACTGGTGGGACAGATTCTTCTGCGCTGAAAGAGGAAACCCAAACTATACATAATAAAGAGCAAAATGAAAGACAGATAGTAGGAAGGGGAGAAGGGAAAGGGGACAAGAGATGGAAGAAGGGTGGGAGGAAGAGATGAGAAAGGAGTTGGGGCTCGTTATGTACATGTGAAGAGCATAATCATCATGTACTGCAAGCATGGGCTGATACAAATGAAAAGTTGAAAAGAAAACCATAAAAAAGAAAGGTTAATGACAAACATTGACAACTGAAAAGACGATGTAAACAAGAAGTGCTCTCCTCAGGACTGCATAGGGGAGGGGTTTTACTGTAATCACAGCACTCCTCTGGCAGAAATCAGGCCCTAGTTCTCTGAGGAAGCCGGGAAGGCAGGGACCATGCACTGAGCAACAGCGCATCCAACAGGAACAGGGAGGAAGCAGAGGGCAGAGCCTGAGCTCCAGCACAAACATGCTACTGACATGCAAATCACACACATGCTATTGACGTGTGGGCCACAGATGCTGGGAGCTGCAGGTGGCCTGGGATGGGAGCTGCTCCAACGTCACCTGCTATAAAGCAAATCCCAGCAGCATGAGCATTGCTGGTAAAGATCATGACCAGAGCTCATATTTTGGTGACCTTATTTCCCAACAGTTCCTCCTTCCCGAGGAGCATCAGAACACTTCAGTTATTGTTCACAGACAGAAAAGGAATGTCAGGCAGCACAGACTGACTGGTGTCTCTCCCCAGATTCAGTCGTGGGAGCCCTCAGGCTAACGTGATGGTTTGGTGGAGTGGGGCCCTGGGAGGTGAGCGAATTTAGACAAGGTCTTAGAGGTGGGGCCTTCATGACACCCTTCTCTCCTCCTTGGCCCTTTCTCTTCCTCTTCCCATCAGAGGACTCAGAAAGCAGAAGATCGATTTCTCAGGACAGCCTGACCATACCGCATCCTGACACAGACTTCCAGCTTTCAGGATGGGGGAAAATATCTTGCTGTCACTTGAATGGCCCAGTCTATGATGTCTCCTTATGGCAGTGTGGGCAGGCCACCAAGAGTAGATCAAGGATGAGAAAGATGAATGATAAGAGAGCAAGCTTTCTACCACTGAAAGCTAAGGCACACGTGCTGAGGGGACTCGTGTTTTCGGTGGGGATCAGGCTGGTCATCCCATGCACTCTCATGGTGTGTTTGACCCAGAGCAGTCAAATGAAATGAGGAGAATATCATGACGTACAAGAGGAAGGGTCCAGCACCCTGCAATTCACTCATCAGGAGGTCCTGGAAACAAACATACTGGCTTAGGACAGCAAGCACATGCTTGGCTTCTCCAGGCTGTCAGTGAGTAGTAGAACTCACCAGTGGAGAGGACTCAGTGAGGGGACTGAGAGACAGAGCTTGAAAAGCAGCCTTCGAGAGAGATCTTCCGGCTGAGGAACACCTGGGCAGGGTCTGGAGAAGCAACCTGCTTCCTGCTCAGCCATTGGGCCTTTCTGGTTGGCCAGAGGCTGGGGTGAACCTCAGGGAACACAGAGGAGGAAACTCACGGTCTAGACCAGTTCTGGGTGACAGCACGGGGGGATTCTGGGCCCAGGGATGAAGCCTCATAGAGCTTGGCTGGGTTCTGCCCGACGGTGCCAGGCATTTCGTGGGCGCTGAGCGGTTGTTTCTCTGTACCTGTTTCTATGGTTTCCCACTTGTCTTGTTCTGCGAAGGTTGGCTGTTTATTTCAAAGTAAAATGTGCATCTAGTGCAAGAAGACACTGAGTGCATCACTGGCGAATGAAGCTTTTAAAAAATGAAGAGCACACACTGGGAGGATGAGGGTGCTGCAGTGGAGGGTGACGGAGCCCAGCTCTGAACCCAGTTGTGCTTTTCCCCATCCTTTCCACCAGCAGCACCGTGGCCCGAGAGCCCAGGAGTCCCCGAGGCATGGGTGCCACGGTGAGGGAGGAGGGACAGGAGAAGGGCGGCCGAGCACCTGTCCTTCTGCCGTCCTCGCAGCCTTGCTCTACCTCCTGAGACGACCCCACCTCTGACAGGATCCACGACAGCCTGTGAATGCTAAGGAACCAGGCTTGTTTTCAATATTTTATATCACTTAAAAAGTAGCGCTTTAAAAAGAAATAAAGGAGACCCCCACACCATTGTGAATATATTTAAATTATCATTTAAATTTTATGTAGTCACCTCCAGGGTACAGGGGAAAAATCATGGAAGCAAGACAGAAGCTTGCCAAGCTGTTTCCACAATACTCAGCTCGGCTACGGTACTTAGTGTGGGTGGTTGCTATGGGCAACTACTTAAATAAACTCCAGAAAGGTGGGGAGGGGAGGCTGCACAGACTTCACGGACTTACCTATTGCAGAAAACAAAACAAATCCAAGCCAAAACAAAACACCTCACCTTTTTCCACCAAAGGTCACTGCCCCCCCATACTAGCAATTTCCTCTACCTGGGAATGGCTGCGTTTTTTTCAAGACAGACAAGGAAAGAAAAATAAGAAGGAGGATCTTAATTTATCTTCTAAATAGCTCAGGCTAAAATTATTCAAAAAGAAAAAGAAGCTGGAAATTTTTAGCTGCTGATGGACCATCACCATGACTGCTAAGAAACAAAAACGAAACAAGTTGAGCTATTTTTATGAAGGCCCTGGATTGTTCTCCAGTGGGAGATGGTTTCTATTCAACCCGGAGAGACGCAGCCGCTGAAATGGAGGTTTTATGGTTACACTTTCTGATTTGGTGACTGGGAATGTATTCCACTTTATATCATGTTTTCCACTTCATTTCATTTTCTTGGCATGACCAGGTGCTTTGAGATACTAAGTTACCATGTTTGTTGAAGTTTCTTTTAAACTCTTAGCTTCTTCCTGCACTCTGGTTCCAGGATTATAATCCTATGACCTTTTTTGTGGTACTGGGGATCGAACTCACGACCACTGAACTCAGGACCACTGAGCTACATCCCCGGCCCAGTGACCACTTTGATACGCTGTGAATATTTCTGTTTCTTATAATTAAGCCTTTTTGCCTTCCATAACTTGGCACAAAATATTCCCTATTCAAAGAGGGAAACTGGGACATAAATTGTGGCACAGGATCACAATGGGATGCTTACCCGTAGTTAAGGAGAACGTGGCAAATCAATATGCACACGGAGAAAAGAATGTTTAAGGGTGAACACCTGGTAGAAGAGTAGATGGAAAAGAAGTTTAGATGTGTGTGTGTGTGTGTGTGTGTGTGTGTGTGTGTGTGTGTGATGTGTGCCTAGAACATTTCTGAAAGAACACAGAAGAAAGTGAGGATCCTTTTCTCATTTTTTCCTCCTTAACCCTTTCTTCCTTTCCTCCTACCTCCTTGCCAGTGCCCCTTCCCATTTGAACTTTTTCTTCCTATTTCACATGATCTATTACACATTTCCGTTCTTGTTTACACTTTCAGTTTCTCACACCAGAGACACAGTGTGATATTTACACACAGGTGTCCCATTTATTTCACTTATGAGGATGGTCTCAAGGCGCATCTGTTTAGCTATAAATGTCTTAAGTTTATCCCTTACGGTTGAGCGGTACTGCACTGTATATATATAAATAAAAAAATATAACATATATATAAAGACCACTTCTTCTGTAGCCACTCATTGGTTGATGGGCATTTGGGCCGTTTCCAAAATGGGTTCTTACCTGGATGGACAGGTAAGAGAGGTTCGGACAGGGAGAGGAAGATTTTAAATACTAAAATATTTGTAGGTGCTGCTGGTATTTTTGCATTTTTTCTATAATAATAGAAAAGAAAATTCACATTATTCCTAACAGAAGACAGACACGTGTGGACAGGAAGTTTAGTGGTTTGGTTTATCAACACTGCGCACAAGCAACAGTTGAGGGCAGCAACCAGAGTCCTGACCTGATGCTAGGTGGCTTCTGATTTTTTCTGTCCTTACTGATCTGTGCCACATGGTACAGTGACCCTCTCCAGTATCAGGTAGGCATGTGCTTGTCATTTCCTCCCCGGATTGGTGCACTTTTCTTGGGCTCCTTTACTGGGCTTCAAACTCTATATCACACCCCAGAGGCAGTACAGTAAAATGGTCAATAACAGGCTCAGAATCAAATCCTGGCTGCACCCTGTACCTCTCTGAGACTTCTGGAAAGTCTATTGACAACCTCTGTCCCAGTTTCTTCTCTGTATAGTTCACCATAATACTATCTGTGGTACCATAGGTACAATTAAAATTTGTTTTTAAACAATTTACATGAGTATGCGCTTGCAGTACATAATGCGTACCTTCCCTGTGTGGAGTTGGTACACGGACATAACACATCTCGATTCTTTCCTCATCTCTCTCTCCTCCCCAACCTCCCCTTCCCTGCATCTCTTGGTCACCTTCCCAGCTGAAGATCTCTCTCACCAATTCCTATTGGCTCTTTATTTATACTCTGGGTTTCTCATATAAGAGAAAACAGGTGTTACATAAGCGTATGTGTCTGGTTGATTTTACTGAACGTTATGGTCTCAAGTGCATCTATTTTCTACAAATGACTCAAGTTTGTCCTTCTTTCTGGCGGGGTAGTACTCTATTGTGTGTAAATATATTTTATGTATCTTTTCACCTGTCGATGGACTGTGCCTGTCATATACAGGGTACTTCTAAGTGTTCATCAGGTTTCTTCGTGGAGATTTGGGGGAGGGCTTAGAACAAGATACAGTCTACAAAAGCAATGACTGAAAAAGAACCAAGAAGGAAAAAAATGCCAGAAAAATAGGAAATAAAACAACTATCATCTATAAAACCACTTTACGGAAAGAATGGCTCCTGAGATGTTTAAAAACATCCTCTATACATATGTATTGGTGTAAATAATATAGAGTATAATTTCATCTCAATGAGAAAAAATAGCACACTGTAATGGGCTCTTTCCCTCCACACCATGCTAAATGACACTTTGCTTCCTCCTGTCTCTGTTGCCAACAATTTCCTATCAATAACTAGCCTGAAATCAAATAGGTGCTCTGGATAGTTAAGGATTTTGCTGATCAAAGTCCTCACAGACAGATGGTTTTCCATGTTTACTACATCTTATGCATTGGTCAGCTTGGTTTCTTGATGCTCACATTGCCTCTCCACTGCCTGCTGCCACTGATTATTCAAATTCTGGGTGGGAATCTTATATTTTCCTTGGGGTCATACATTGATATTTCCATTTTACAATTTTTTCCTCTTTGGAACAAATCACACATTTTTAATATGAGGTAATGTACACAAGTAATTTTGAAGTTTGTAAATAATTATGCAAACTTGTTTTCATTGCTTATGGTGACGACCATCCAAGCACAGTTTCAACCCTCTTCTTCCACAGGGAGCATAGTAGCTTGAAAACTGATTCCTCTGGGAAGAGGTTTTGGCTGAGAGTGAGAAGACCTGGGTGCTAGAGTTCAGGGGTAGTTTAGGCAGGGCCTTGTTGGCCTCAAGGCCTCAGCTTTTTATCTGTAATTTAACAGGGTTGTGATGATCTCTAAGCTTCCTTCCAATTCTGCTTCTAAGGTTGTTCTCTCATGTTCTCTCGGAAGAAAGGCTACAGGAAGATAATGCACAGTGGTGTGGTGACAAATGTTTGGAAATAGACTGTCTGGGAAGAAAAAGCTCTGACTCGTAAGATATGTTAACCTCCATGGTGTAAAGTTCCCCTTGCAAAAGACAGGTTAGCTAGTTAAGAGTATGAGTGGGCAGCTATAGGGGGAGGGTTTGAGACAGAGTTGGTGATCAGCTACTGATAAGAATTAACATATGAATAGGCAGTGGACTAGGGCTTTGGACCAAGAATGGGCTTCCCATGGCACCGTGGAACACAGGCCCTTTCTGCAAAGGGATTTGTAGCCCCTCCCTATTACGTTCTTGAGTTTCAAAGAATATAAAACGCAGAATAACTGGCTTTTCTTTAAAAATCCTATTTTCACTTAAACTCTGTTCTGGGTAACTGGTTTAGAGAGGTTGAGTTCCAATTGGTCATTTAAAACTCACAGAGCCACCTGTGATAGGTGGCCACTAACCCACTGAGTAATCTCCTTGCTCTGATTTGCCATAAGAAGTTATAGACTGAAACACCACATGGCCATCTACTTGGGACCCATCCTGGTAATCCAGGTGCTATATCTCTTCTTCTCATTTCCCATATAGTCTCTTCTGACTTTCTTCTTTTGCCCACGATTTCATTCTTTGTGTGAGACAATAAGCTCTAGTTCACACAGCTTGCACGGCATTAACCATTTCATCATCACAAGCAATGTCAAGCTACTAGGGTGACAAAAAAATGAAGGCAGCGTTAGGTAGAGGTGTCTACCCACAGCTCTCATTGGCTGACTGGACCCAGTGCTGTGGAGTGGATCCTTTCAATGCAGAAATGTGGTTTCAGTCTTGATGAACAGAGCCAGTGCTACAGTTTGGATCTTAAATGTCTCCCAAAGGCCAGGTGTTGGAAGCTTAGTCCCAGACTACGGTGGTGTTCGGAGGTGGTGGAGGCTTTAGGAGGTGGGGCCTAATGGGAGGAATTGAGATCACTGGGGCTGTGGCCTTGACGGGGGTACTGGTTCCTTCTTTCTCTTTTTGTTCTCAGGCCATGATGGGGTGAGTGGATTTCCTCTACCACAAATCCCTCACCAAGATGTTCCTCCTCATTACCCAAAAGCAATGGAGCAGCTGACCATGGATGGAAACCTCTAAAATCACGAGCCAAAATAACCTTTTTGTCTTTCTAAGTTTTCTCAGGTGTTCTGTCATAGTGACGGAAAGCTGATTAACATAGCCAGCTATGTGCATCTCTAGCTTTTCTCCATCTAAAACTCCAGCAAAACCTTCCTTCACTGGGTGGGAAGGTCAGAAACAATGGAAAGTGGTGCTCACTTGGATTTGTAATCCCAGGCTCAGCAGACACAAGCTCTAGGAGGAGCCTAGGTCTTCTTAGGTGCCTGTACTCTCAGCTGTGTCCACCTCCGTTGAGATGTGACCTGCAGATGATGCTGCCCAGGAATAGGCCATTTGATATCTAGCTGGCAACCTGGATCTATGTAAAGTGCTCTCAACTCTCCTTTTTCTGGGAAAGGGACATGGTCCAGAGAACTAAAACAAGGTTCTGAGCTGGAAGTCAAAAACAATGTCCAGATGGTATAGACAGTCTCCAGGCTGTTCAGGGAAAAGTCCCCACTGTTCTATGAGTCCATAGGAGGAAGTAAGTTGGCATGGAAGACAGAAAGCTACAGCGTCAGAGCTAGGTCTGAACTGGGTTCTACCTCATGAAGTTCACAGCCATGAGAAACTCTTGGGTCATCTATAAAGTCTTGGCCAAAGTCAACTCTAAATTCATTTCCAAACTATTGGGAGGATTAAATGAGATGTACACAAACTCTTAATTAACTCTTATTGTATTTACAGCTACTTACCTTGAAAAAATAGGCTTGGAAGAAAATTAAAATACTATTGTTATCAGGATAGCTGATCCAACAGATGTGTTCCCCACTGGATCGTGTGTGTTCACAAGTAAGTTGTAAAAAGTGTTGAGTAGTTCATGTGGTTGTTGAAGAAGACCTCTTCCCAGCTCCAAAAGGACTAGTGAAGGGTGGTCTCTTCTAGCCACCCCCCTACAGAACTAGAAAGAACGAGGACTCCCCAGATGAACTGAAGGAAATATGCTGATGTTCAAAGTGGAGGACAATGCTAAGGATGCCGTGTAGATATTTTTAACATGCTAATGTGTACCTGCCAGACTGAATTCCCAGCCTCCAGGTGGGCTGGCAACGCTAAGCGGGTGGAGAAGGAACAGGGAGCTTTTCAGAGAACCACAGATTCAAAAGCATAGGGAGGCCGAAGAATCCAAGAGTTCACAGACACAGCTGGGCTAACATCAGATGGAAATTCAACCCAGTAACTGCAGCTGAAGCTACTGTGTGAAGTTCTTGTTCAAAGCACCTTAGGGAAACAAGGCTGGGATGGGGCAGCTAGCGTCCATGCAGCACCAACTTGAGGCTGACCTATGCCAGGTGCTTCATGGATGCTACTTCCCAGTGTTTGGACCTCCCTCTATATGAGGGACACAAAACAGGAAAGCACATCAGGAGGTCTGATGACTCTGAGAAGCACTCACACAGTGGTTTGTGAGCTCCTAGGAGGAAGATCAGCCACTGGGGAGAGACTAAATTTGAGAGAAAGATTTAGAAGGATGGGAACCTCCTTACAGTGTTCTCCCCATTGGACTGTAAGAGTTATTATATCAGGAATCTTGAAGACTAGCATATCCCAGTGCTTAGAAATGATGACAATTGTGAACATGTTTGGGCCGCTCACTGCATGCCAGGCACTGTACTGAGCGATTCATGTATGTTACCTTTGCGAATCTTCACGATTTCTTTTGAGGTAGGGAAATAGCATCATCCCTGTGCAACTGATAAGGAAACTGAGGCACAGAACCGTGACAAGATTGAAGCACGGTCAGTGAGCCACGATTGTGAATGGGGTCATTGAGTTTCAGAGCCCGAGCTCCTGAGCGTCGCGCTGTTGTGTATTCACTGACTGAATAGTGTGGAGGAGACGTCAGTGCAGAGGTGAGGGGTACGGAATAGCAGGAACAAAGGCTCGACTGAGGTACTGGTCACCCGCTATGTCCAGCTGTCCATCTTCTGGGCACATGGTGGTAGGCACTTCTCTGCCTCTTTGAATGAGGAGTGGTCATGTCACTGCGTTGTCAGTGACACGTGAGTGAAGGCAATGTCTCTCTTCCAGGAACTACAGCTCAACTGGCCACATTCCTGTGATTTTGTGGTCATGCGAGCCACCGCTGACACAGAACCTGCGTCATTCTGAGTATCTGAGCAACTACAATGAGCGGAGCCTTCTGCCAACTCACGATGATGAGAGCAAGAAATAAAACCGTGGAG
This sequence comes from Fukomys damarensis, assembly GCF_012274545.1. Classification (NCBI taxonomy): domain Eukaryota; kingdom Metazoa; phylum Chordata; class Mammalia; order Rodentia; family Bathyergidae; genus Fukomys; species Fukomys damarensis. The sequence continues at coordinate 62,858,412 of NW_022900942.1, forward strand.
ATTTGGGGGTTGTTTATGAATGGACTAATCTAGTCTATCCCAGCTGGGACACAAATCGGTTCCCGAAATAGGGCGCTATTGTAACAAGTAGAACAACAAACATCCTAAGCCTGGGACTGTGCTTTCAGGATTCGGTAGCAGGCAGCAAAGCACTTGCTTTTAGAGGCTGGAAAAATATCGGCGATGAATCATTGGGTAAACTGTTTTCTGCAACTTGGAAGGAAGATGATGTAACAAATGAACTCATAGCTCTAGAGTAGCTGTAAAACAATGTTAACAGCATGTGTGGTTGCTGTTGACAACCTCGACAAGGTATTACGCAGTAGAAAATGAGCTCTGTCACTTATGGGGTTGCAGTGAAAGAGAAGAGTCTAGACATTTGTAGATTTATAGGATTTGAAAAAAGCAGCCGATTTCCGACTCACTTGTACTAGGGAAACCTGTGGGGGGTGTGTGAGGAGGTTATGTGGCAAAGTTCACATCAAGGACACTGCCACCCATGCCACTGTTGAAACTCTGAGCAGCTTCTGAGAATTTAGTGAAGATACACTTAGGTAAGTGCCTCTGATCAGACAAAATGGTTAAGAGAAAAGCAACTAATAAGTCTGGCTCCCTTAGCTCAGTGAGTAGCGTGTGTAAGACAGAGGCATGGGGGTAGAAGGTGGAAAATGGAGAAACGTGGACGATGGCATCCAGAGGACATCTGTGAGTCTGATGATTGGTAACTGGAACTCACCGCAGTCAACATCACGAAGCTGACTGGCTTTGAGACAGCTGAACTGGCAAAAGAACAAGCTGGGTCCCAAGATGCATAACTGAGTCATTTCTGGAATCTCCTGGGCTCCCAAGGAACACACATTCACATTCCTCGATGTGGACCACGGACATGGTCAGGGAGAGGGAGCGGGGGACACAGAGAACAAAGGACCTGGTTGGTGTTGCTTCTAGGGAGTAAGACTCCAGCCTAATCCAGAAATACCCCGTCTCCCACAGCAGAGAGTGTCAGCATCTGGGGTGGCAGAAACGCCTTTCCTTGGTGACTACTGCTCTCTCCCCACTGCTTCCTTCTGAATGGGAGTGTTTATCGGGATCTTTTGTTCTTGTTCTACAATTATATATTGTGTGTGTGGGAAGCTGGTAATTTTTTCTGAGTCTGTATGTCTCAAACACACACCCGGTCAGGGTGAGCATTACTGCGTACATTCTCTGCTGTTTGGACTCTCATACATCAACCACAGGCCCTGCACATTAAGGCTGATACTGTGTCAGGATAGGGTACAGTTCTGAGTTTTCTCTCTGTGATGGTGGAGTGTGAACAGTTTTTGTTTGCAGGAGAGAGAGTGAGCTAAATTTTTAGTGTCCCGAAGGGGGACTCTGGTAGTCACTACAGCTGCTTGCTTTGTGTTTGTGTCCTGGCACAGGGAAGGTAGGCTGCCCTGTCCAATTCTTTGAAGTTGGGCATTGGTGTGTCTCTAGCTTTTGCCAAAGGACCAGGAAGGCCTGTTCCACTTGCAATCCAGGGCTCTATTCATCCCTTCTCTTTCCCTGTCTTGGCGACTTGGAAAGCCTTTTGTCACATGGAGTATCCAGACCTGGCCTCTTGGAAACGCTGGTGAGCAGAGTTCCTTTCTGAGCCAAGGTGGACAGGTAGCATCAGGAACAACTCAGAAATTCACTGACTGAAGGGGAGGTTTAAGAGGAGAAGACATGTATTTCAGGAGCCCCAGAGAATTAGTAGCCTTGAAATTTTATCTCTCTGCATGCTAAGCTTGAAAACATAGGATCAATGTACATGATAAGAATATGGTGTTGAGAGGCAGGAGACTGCAACATTGATTCTACCCAAAGCAGGCTGTGGGCTTTGCAGGCTGAAAAGAGTTAACCCTACAATTGGCTTGTTTATTGAAGTGAGTCCAGCCAAAGGCTATGTGATGAGTAACTAGCTCTCAAATTCATTTCCAACAATACAAACCTTCTTAACTAGAAGGACAATGTTCTAATTACAGCCATATATATATTTTTTTCTGTTCCTAATTCCTAATTTGAGAATTGCTTGTCTTTTTTTTTTTTTTTTTTTTTTTTTTTTTTTTTTTTTTTGAGACAGGGTCTCACTATGTAGTTGAGACTGACCTGGAACTCACTATGCAGCTGAGGCTGGTCTTGAATTCACAGCACTCCTTCCTGCCTCAGCCTCCCAAGTGCTGGGATTACAGGCGTGTGCCACCACACCCAGCTGGTTTGTCTTTTCTTCTACAAGCCTTGACTCCATTGATTTCCACAGAAACTACACGACTGCACATCCTTGCACATAGTCCCACCCTTGCATGTAGTTCGCCTTTACCCCAACTGATTACTAATAAAACTCAGTGGCTTGGACTGCCAGCATGTTTATGGGTTGTCCTGGTGCCCTGATTTCTGACTCTCCTAGTTCTGTCTTTTAATTTTTTTTCTAAGGCTGTGTTGTACACTGAGCAGGAGACTGGAGCCTACTGTACAGCTTTCTGACAATGTTTCAGGGTTTTCAGTATTGAACTTAAGCTGAAGTCTTAAGACTCCTCAGGCTGAAAGAATTCTATATTGATATCTTATTCACTCACTCAAATGTCCAAGAAGAATTACCAAATCTCTCAGAAGAGCACAATTTGAGATGTTTTAAAAGATGCCAAAAAAGTTTCCCTAACTATCCCCTGGTTAATCAGAAGATCCTTTTGCAATAACCTAAATTTCTGGGCAGCTGTTTGATTTCTTCCTGTTCCAGACATGGGAATGTTGATGATTTTGCAGTTTCACATGCAAATTCTCTATAAAGGTACATTTATGTAGGACTTATATTCAGATTGCTTCCAAAAAGGGTTAGAGGCGGCTTCTAATATGTCTGCCTAGGCTTCCTTTACAGAGTTTTTCTCATTCCTGCGTGATGTCCTGTCACCTGTGTGCATGGCGAGGATTTAATGATATAATATAAGAGCATAGCTAATAATCTGAACTATGCCAATAAAACAGCAATCTGCAATTTTTTTAAAAAGCCCTTCTTCCATGTCAAATAATAGATTTTTTTCGATCAAAATTCTAAACAAAACTTGCTATGATTTGAGCATGTTTCCCAAAATTTCTTGTGTTGGACACCATCTCCAAGGTCTTGTGTTAATGACATCTGGAGGTGGGGTTTTGGGGGGTGCAATGAAGATTAGATGAAACCATAAAGGTGGGCCCCCATGTTGACATTAAGAGCTTTATCAAAATAGGAAGAGGAACCTGGGCTAGCGTGCCCATTCTGTGGACATCCTCTGCTTCCTTGTTAGGGTGCAGCAAGGAGGCCCTCGGCAGGTGGCAACACCAGGCTCCTGGATTCCCCCAGTCTCCAGAACCAGGAGCCAAGCAAACCTCTCTTCTCTATTAATTACCAAGACTGTGGTGTTCAGCTATAGCAATAGAAAACAAATTAAGACAATTATCAACTGCAATACCTCTTGCCTCTGAGTTTGCAGATTTTTTTCCTCTCTGTAGAGCCTGTCTTTTTCAGTGTGTGTGTGTGTGTGTGTGTGTGTGTGTGTGTGTGTGTGTGTGTATATAAAATCTGGGAAGCTAGATTTTAGTGACTTACATAGTACTTAAATATTATAGGTACTGAATATATGTTTACTGTATGAATGATTATAATTAGGGTGTTCTCTTTACCTGGTAAAGTACAGGTCTGTACCTCACCAGAGAACACTGATATTAAACTGAAGGAACAGCAACCAGCAGGTAGGTAGGGAAGAATCTAAAGGCTCCTTGCTGGTATAAGTCCTCCTTACAGAACTGTAACTCCTCTGATCAGGACTACTGCGACTGTGAATCCCGATTTGTCAGTTTGATTGGATTAAGAAACAGCAGATTTCTAAGGCACACTCTTTGTGTGCCTGAGCGGGTCAGGAGCCACGAGCCCGAGTACTATATATAATCCCTGCCCCTTCCTCTCTGGCACTGTTCCCCTGCTCTGCTTCCTGGCCGCCATGGACGAAGCAGCTTTACTCCACCACGATGTTTCTGCTTCAGAGGTTGCCAGCTACTGATTGAATCTCCTGAACCTGGGAGCTAAATGAAACCCATCCTCTTCTAAGTTATGGGTGTCAGGTATGTGTCTCAGTGATAACAATGCTGACTAATGTAACTACCTGAGGGGGCAGGGAATGTCCCTTTCCAGACCCAATCTGTGGTCTTCCATTGCTCACATCTCTGCTGTCTCAGGACCTTGGTCTGTGGAAATATGAAGAGGGCTCAAATCAACCACCACAAGCACAGGATAGGTCAGGTCTAGAGTTGGTTGTGCCCCTTGTCTCCAGAGAGCTGAGCCCAGGGTTCTCCTAGGCCATCTCTTCTTCTTGTGTCTTCGGTCAGTCATTGGTTTTTGAGGCTCTGTCCCCTTTGGTCATTTGATCCTTCCTTCCTTGACCTCAGGCCGTCCCAAAGCCAAGACTCTCAAAGTCCTTCCTGTTCAGACTGCTAGTCTGTTGCTTACACTTCCAGGTCATAACTTTTATTTTACTGACCCTTCTTCAAATCCAGTACTCATTCGTACCATCTGTTTCGAATGTCTCTTTCCTGGGCAGGTCTCAGATGTTCACACCCAGTTGGCCTTCCTTTTCCCTTCATTTAAAAATGTCCATTGTGGTGCTCACTGCGGCAGCACATATACTAAAAATGTCTGCTGTGGTCTCAGTAAGTCCATTACACCACTCAGCTCTGTGTCTTTTCTGCCCTCAACAACTGGCCTCACAATTTAGTGCTCACATGTAGTTGATGGGTAACTTTGAATAAGCTCTCTGAGACACAGATTCCTCATTTGTAAAGTGGTCAAAGTCACACAATACAGAGCTGTGATGATAAAATGAGAACACAGCATGCAGTCAGGTGCTTAGAACCTCACTGAAACGTAAATATCTTCCCCACATTGTGATCTCTCTGTTCCATCTCCAAAAGTGTCTAGGCGTCCTTTCATTTTTTCACCACCCTTAAAGGCACACAAGTGATTCTCTCTTGTCTATTATTGTGGTCTTTGTAGGTAAAATTCAATATATTCCAATTTTCTTGTGAAACAGCTTTGCTAAAGCATGATTACACACCAACAGATCACCCTGGCATTACTTGGAAGACAGTATCCATATCTCAGGAAGGACTAGCTTTTAGCTGGTCATGGTAAACAGGGACAGAACACTGTAGACAATGCTTTTACTAGTTCCTTTTTTTTTCTTCAGCTTTAATTGAGTTTATTGGTACATTTTAGAGATACAGTACAGTTGCATTCATTGTTGGGATCTTGTACCTGTACATGACAAGTCTTGATACTAGTTCCTTTTAATCTGACTTATTTCTAGTAGAGTTTTGAAAGGTATTTAGATCATATGTCTATGAGTAAGTGATGTTTTATCTATGAGAGAGAATGACTTTCCCTGTTTTAAACCTTTCCCACTTCTTACCATTTTGGAAAATGAGAAAGAAAACTGGAAGGACTGAGGATAATAGAAGAAGGATGAGAAGCTATGTTGAATTCAAGTCACTGAGGACCTAAATGCACAATTTTGTATTGTCTGGTTGTGTTATTTTCTTCTTCCTGCTATTGTATGAAGCATCTGCTATTATATGTTACAGTTATTTTGAAGGACACGTAGGAGAGGAATAGAAAAGCATTTGGGGAAAACAGGCAACAAAGGAAGTCAGGGATGCTTCATACCACTTTGAACAAAGATAGGATGATGTACATTGCTACATTCTCAAACATTATTTACGTCTTTGGGAGAAAGATAGCGACACTCCCATCTCCACCACCCCGCCTCTTTTTCTGGGAAGAGAAGGAGCATGAGGAACAGTTGGTGGGTTGTTAGGGCGTGTGGATGTGCAGAACAGGCAGAGGACACTGTGTGTCTAGGGAGAAAACAGCAACTCACACAAGATAGACAAAGAGGCCCCATTAAGAGGTGACATCAGGCTCCTGATGGAGAATTACTTCATTTTAAATTTCCAGAATCAAAGTTGAAGGAGCCCACTCCCTCAGTCCCTTCTCAAAGTATTTTATTTACCAATACTGTTTCCTTGTGTCTTTAAACTGTGAACTACCACTTCTTCGGAGCCTCATCCTTAGTGCACACATTAGAGCTGAAAGGCTCCTCAGGAGTCCATTTCCTGGAGAGACCGACGCATAGCATCTGGGAGTCTGATTGCAGAGCACAAAGCTGAGATCGGGTCTGAGGCCTGGCCTGTACTCAGGGGGATCCATCAACGTTGGGATCTGCTAGTACTGTCTGCTATGGCCTGCACAAGGACAGCTGTGGAAGGAGCCACAGCCTGAGGCTGTCATCAATTGGGCAGATTTGGAGACATTAAATCAGCTGCTTAAAACAGAGCTATTCAGTATTTCACCAACTTATCTAAGATAGACCAAAAAAAGAAGAGATAAAGGGTCCAGGGCTCAAGAAAAAAATGAAGAGGATTAACCATCTATCTGCTTCTAAGGCATTACGGATTGGACAGAAACCTCCTGAAGCCTTCTGTTAGACACATTATCAAAATTGCTAAGAGTTCTCACAAAAGCCTGAGGTCCTTCTCATCAATTTCAGAGGCATTTCAAAGCCTGTAATAGCAAAGAGTATCTCTTCCCGGGGAATTTTTTTTTTTTCTTGGTGGCAGGGTGAAGGGATAAACCAGCATGAAGAAATTTTAAAATGTTATTTTCCTCAGGTTACTGCATATTGGAATTTAACTTCAGAATTCTTTTAAAAAAGCCAGCTCTCTTGCTATCATTTTGAAAAAGTTCCTTCTATAATATATTGAAGGCAGGTCCAAGATGGTTTTGGGTATAGTTTTAACTCTTTGTGGTGGCAGAATAAATATCACATAATGCAACTTCAACTAAAAAACTTATGTTTTTCATCAGAACTAAGCTGTGGTGACTTCTTTTGAGGAAACTGGCTGCAAAATCCTCCCCTACTTGCCTCAAAATTTACTGTTTGATATTCAGATGCTCATTTTGAAAATAGTAAACTCTAGGGTGATAAGCCACTTCAAGTCCATGGTTAGTTAATAACTAAGAGAGAAAAAATGGTGGGTGAGGTGGGGTGAAGGGCACCGCTAATAGCATGGGGACAAGAAACAAGAATGGCAGAAACAACCGTTTTCAGAATTATCTACCAAGTTTTGCCACCCCAAAGATGGACCTCACTGTTGTGTCTCCTTCTAACTCCAGAAGGTCTGACTGACCTCAGGCTTCATATATCTCAACATGCAGCCCCTGACATTAATAACAGATGAAAAACCAGCTCCCACGGACAAACCATCCAGAGGCCTGGGGACCACAGAAAAGGAAAGAGGAAAAAGAAAAAAGGAAAACAGCATAGTGTAGGGGTGCTTCTCCCCAACATTTCTGAGGAGATGGAAATTGAAAATCTCAAACAAAATGTTGTCCCAGTCTCACTTGACTAATTTTAGTTATCTTGGTTCATGGCTATGATTCATCCCTAAAGCTGTGAATTGCTGAGGAGGAAGGAGGAAAAAATTGACTTAAATGTCAAAGAAGTAGGAACATAAATATATTTTTCTTTTTTGGGGAACTAGAATTCCAGGATATGGGTATCTTTTTTCTCACTGGGGACCGAATGCTTCAAACTTCTAGAAAAATAACGATCTCTCGTGAAAACATCATCACGGGATAGAAGGCAGAATCGATGATGAGTCATGTCATGTCTGAATTTTCGCCACCTTTTCTCCTTGTGTATTTCATTAAATCCAATTAAGCCAGAAATCATTAATAACTGGAAGATGAATATATATGAGATATGACCGATGTTTATTATTAACGTTTAACTAAAAAATTTATTGCAGTAAAGAGACATTGCCATTCATCCTCCCTTGGAATATTTCACCTCACTTCAAACGCACTGATTCCTTCGTTCTTGCCACTTTTTGAAGCCATCCTGGAGTCCTCTTTATGTCTTTACAAGGTGTGATAAAAAATATGGTGAATACAGATGCCGCACATCATCCAACGGAAAGGCAGGCTGGTAAAGCGGATGGCTGGGTCCTCATCCCCCTTATTCACTGGACCTGGCACCGTGTGACTTCTGGCTCTTCTCCAAAGTCAACGTGATCATGAAAGGGAAACATTCTGGATTGGCTCAGGACATCGAGGCAGCCAGGAGAGCACAACTAAAGAGGCTCGGGAAAGAGGACTCCAGAGCTGCTGCAGAAAGTGGCCAGGACAAAGGGACACACATGTGTGGAGTAAGAGGAACTATTCTGAGGGGGATTCATGGCAATATGTCTTGCAGTATAATAATTTAAAAAATTGGAGCATTTACTCTGGTTTTCAATCACATGTTATAGGTTGCACCAATTAAGGAAACTCATAAATAGGCGAGGGCGAGATGAATGCAGCTAAATGGAATCACGAGGTGACTGAGGCAGTCACAGAGGGAAGGAAGACTCGTTTGAGTGGTGGTCAGATGTACGCTCACCTGTTACAGAATAGGCCACAACTGAGACAGTTTAATGAAACTGTTCCAGGTAAAGAAAAATGTTTTCCAGTTCTGTGAGATGTTCCCCAGAAAACTGGCCTCCAGTTTGAATCTCCACAGAACTGGAGGAACAAATGCGCAGCCATGAGCTCTCAGTTCCACAATTCCTGTCTGTCCCTCCGCCCCACCAGTCTCGCCACCGTCCCCGTGTGCAGCCTTTCTGCTCTTAAAGCTTCTGGATGCTAAAAGAATGCAGGATGGCCTAGAAATACAGCGTGGGACAGCAGAGAATATTGTGCAGAAGGCAAATGAGAAAGAAAACACACTGCTGGCTCTGAGTGGATTCTTTACAGCCCGGAAGCTGTAGGAGAGCAGTTCAGGGTACAGGTTGAAGGAGGGCGTGACCCTGTCCCTACTTTCAGCCTTCCCCAGCTCTGCTTGCCTCCCCTCTTTGTCCTGCTGGGAGCAGCAGATGTCATCAGTCAGACCCAGGGATGCGTTCAGCTCATCCCCGGGGGCATCCAGGTGACAGATCTTCCAGGATCTGTGGGGGGCGGAGGGGGACACTGGATGCTGAGGGACCTCTGCTGGGTTCCCACGAGGAAGCAGAACATGGACATCTCCTTGCCTCTTCTGCCCGTTGCTTCCTTCATTTGTATTGTCTAGAAACAGTGGGGGCGAACCTATGGCACGCACGTGTGCTGCTATCACTGAAAGCTCTGAAAGGTTCGCCATTGCTGTTCTAGAAGATGCCAGTGTGCACCATGGCCGTCACTACTGACCAGAAATTTCAGGTCCACAGAAGACATCTGTCAGAATGATCCTCATCATTTCCTACCACCTTGGCCCACTGCTTTTTTAACAGATTGAATTCTTTTAACGTTGGGTATATTTAATTTTCTGAGCCTACAGTATGTGTGCCAAAGTGCAAAGAAGACTTGTTATTTTTATTTGCACCATCAACTTTTAGTGTGTGCGGCCATGGTGCGAATTATGTCCTTCAGATCCATGCCCCAAAACCCTACCTCCCAGGGTCTGTGAATGCGAACTCATGGTACAGAATGTGGAAAAAAAGGTCTGTGCAGATTTAACCAAGTTAAAGTGACATCATTAGGGAGGTCCCAGTGCAATGACTGGTGTCACTGGGACAAGCCATGTGAAGACACATACAGGAGGGACAGGAGGGCTGGAAGGACTGCAGCTGCCAGAAAGAAACACCAAGCCCTGCTAGGCACACCAGAATCAAGGAAGAGGCAAGGCGGGCCTGTCCTCTGCAGGGGTCAGAGACAGTGTGGCTGCTCTACACCTCGGTTTCAGGCTTCTCGCTTCTCGAACTGTGAAACAATTCATTTCTTTAGCTCCGAATCACCCAGTTTTGACAGTTGTTAAGAAAGTCCTAGGAAAGGAAACTAAGAAAGGTAGGAAGCAAGTACAACTGGAATCAGAAGGAAAGAAAGGAAAGCTTCTTTTTGTGGGTTAGTTTATGAATAAATGGATGGCATTCGCATTCTCATTGTTATTATTTGTGGTACTGGGGATTGCATGATAGACAAGTACTGCATCATTGAGTTACGGTTCTGATTTTATTTTATTTTGGGAGCAAGCTTTGTGGTATAGTTCAGGCTGGCCTTGAACTAGCTAGCGATCTTCCTGGTGCAGCCTCTCGAGAAGGAGGTATTACAGGCTAGCACCACTACGTCCAGCTGGTTTTAATTCTTGATTAAAATGACCTAGAGCGGTTCCACAGAGTCACTTGGAAAAAATTCACATCTGATTCCTTTAAATATAATATACTTTGCTATTTATGTAAATTCCCATCATTCAGTAGCTTGTGGTTTTTCAGTGTTCTTGATTAACAATCTGGTTTGTTTTTTGTCACCCACCTACTTTGGTCTTTTTAATTTATTTTGTCTTTTAATGTTTTACTGTATAAAGTAATACAAATGCATGAATAATAACACACGTTTCATCAGAATATGGAATCAAAAGCCCTTTTAAAATACTAATTATGTTTAGATAGTATTTTAGTCCAAATGGGATTCTCTCTCTAGTTCCACATGCTAAGACTCTGATCTACTCTCAGGGTGGAACGAAAATTTTGATAGTTTGTTGTGTAACGCTGTTCTGTTTACAAATAGCACAGACAGAGGCAGGGATTATCATATTTTTCAAAACAAAAAAAACACTTTTAAGGTCTTACTTGGAGTAAAGTTTAAACATACATATCAAAACCCCTCACCAGTTGCCCAGCTTTTAAGCATGAGAATATTCTATATGTTTCTTCATGATAACTGTCTCTACGATCTCTAAGATCTTATTCGATTATCTGGAAAACTGAAGTCTTTTAAAGGAAGAATTCCCTTGTACATTTATTTCCTCAGCAAATGGGAAGAACTGGGATATGTGAATGTTTTTATTGACCAGAGGTTTTATTTCTTTTCAGAAGCCACTCAGATTGGGTCAAGCCCTTCTTCTTGGGAGTTAGGGGTTCTGCTTATGATCCATGCAGTGCGTACCCGGCACTCCTGTCTTGGAAGACACTGGACTACACAGTTCCAGTGTCAAAGCGTACACACTGTCCAAGGCTTTGCCCCTCCACCTAGAGGCTGTTTTCCAGCCCCACTGACCCCTAGAACCCACACAGTCTGACTCTAGGCGCTGAGGCAAAGAACGGACCACCGGAAGTACTGCATTATGCCGGAAATAACTACCGGAAGTACTGCGTGAGGGCTACTTACTTGAGTGTGGTGAGCTCAGTGAGGGATGGCTGCGTAGCCTTGAGATAGCTCTCTCTCCGGGCAGCAACTTTGGGAGAAGGCTTGGGACTTGTGTCCGAGTCCCCGCTGTCTTCATCCCCCATGGCCTTGATATAGCTGCCACTACGCATTCTTCGGCAAGGGATTTCGTCATCTTTCCTTCGAGGGCTGTACCCCGTCCAGTCACCCTGAGGAACCTAGTGAGACAAAAAACACACAATTCGCTTTTTAAAATAAACTTCTACGTTTTTCTTTTCTTTCCTGTGTGTGTGCGTGTGATGTGACCCAGGAAACAGGTTACAGTGACAATTATAAAAAAAGATATTAACCTTTCATTAATAGCATTGTACTATAATCAGTTTGAAAATATTTTTTATGCATCAAAACTCAAGTCTCAATCTTTACAAAACACCTGAGGTGTTAAGAAAAATGAAAACCACTGGCTCTGATCCATTTATGCCTCTCACTTTTCTCACAGGGACAATAGCTGAGTCAGGAATAAAAATGCCACGGGAAAGGAAGCAGCTGAGTTCGAGCCTTTCAGTGACTCACTTGTAATTTTTGTTGAAGATTCAAGAATGCTTTACGGTTTAATGATGCCTACTTTGAACTTTCCATCTTTACTCTCTCACAGCCATCTCTCTTCTTAGACAGCGGCTGATACCAGCTGTGTACTTTCCAACTCCTTTTTCCAGTCACTAAGTCTTTCTAACCCCTCTTAATTTAGACTAAGCCTTCGTAGATCTGCTTAAAGCTCTACCTGAGGGTTTCCAGTGACGCTCTTAAGAAATCTGGCTGCATGTTCTTCGTTTTTGTGTTTTTTGACCTCGTTATGCACGCACCCCCAGACACACACCCGTATCGAGAACATCTCCCAGGAGAATTTTGGATTTTCGTTGCTCTACTTACCTTGCATTGCTACTACTTATCTGAATGACTCTTTCCTCTTGTTTTGCTTCGTGCTACCCTGAGTCCCTAATTATGAGGACTGCAGAAGAGAATGTCAGTGCCTTGCTCTGCTCTGTTTTCCCTGCCACAATCGTTCCTTCAAGTTGATTAGGGCATCACACTCAGTTTTATAAAGTTGCTTTACGAATTTCTCTTTAGTCCCTCTTAGATTTTCCACTTCAACATGGACTCAACTTAATCCCTATTGAATTTCCTTCCTTCTCCACTAGATGAAAAAAAATGCACAGTGGCCACCCTGTCTGTCCAGAACAGTGCACAAGGCCAATTACAAGAGACCAGAACAGGAAGAAGGTTGGTTGTTGCCCTTACCATGCACGTAACAGAGAAGACGAAGTCTAAATAAATTTGGGGAGAATTCTAGATCAAATGGCAGCAAGTTGAAGATACACTAGAAACAGGCATTACCAGCAGTGGTGAAAGGGATGCATGTCCAGGGCTCCCTGGGATTGGCCAGGCTGGCAGTGAGAAGATGAAATGGTGTTTAATATTTTGATGCTGCCTATTGACTGGTTATCCATTATTTCATTTTTACCATGCAACGATGCTAAGCCATTTGTTTGGAGGAACTTATTTCACCAATTCCCCAACCCATGACTTTTCCTGCATTTCTCAGGAAGCTTAGGCAACTTTGTGAAGGATACACAGCTTGTCAGTAGAACCTCAGGATGTAAAGCTTTTCAGTTTTACTCTCAAAATCATACTCTAGTAAATTTTATGATAAGTAACATGTGAATTTGAACTCTAAAATGTTAAGAAAACTGTCTACCTTGATATATACATTATGGTGACAGATTTCTAAATATTATACATTGTATAGAGTGGTGATATATGCTCCATTTCAGTATTGAATTTTGAAAGCTTATGATTTGAAAGTATATTTAGAAGCATCAGACAGAAATGACGTTATAATTTATGGACTCAAAAATAGCAATTAGTTGGTTTTTATCCTGAAAGGTACCTAATAGTCTAAATTTCACTATACAGCATGTTTACTTAATCAAAAAAATTCTTATATTGTTATTCCTGTGTGCAGGCTAGGTTTTTTTTTTTTTTTTTTTTTTTT
>NW_022900942.1:62872047-62873704 GCF_012274545.1 Fukomys damarensis
GTGCGGGGTTGTTTTTTTTTTTTTTTTTTTTTTTTTTGAGACAAGGTCTTGTTATATTTTCCAGACTGACCTTGAACTAAAGATCTTCCTACCTCAGCCTCTCAAGAGCTGGGATTATAGTTGTACACCACCATACCTAGCTTGGAGGCACTGTTTGAAACACTTTATAAACATTAACTCATTTAATTTGTGTGGCAGAGGGGTGCTATTATTATTATTATTATTATTACACCCACTTAACAAACGAGGAAAGTCAGGCTTCACAACCTTCCTCAAGCTCCAGTCCTGATGGGAAATGTCAACTACTGTTTGATGCAGGTGCTCTTTCTAGGCAGGGAGTTTCAGCACCTTCAGGACTGAACAACCATTGTCTTGGCCACTTTGTACCCTTCACATTTGATCCAGTTGGCATTAATTACTTAGGCTGATATAAAACGTTGCACTTACTTTTATCTAAAAGGTATCAAAATCACTACAGCAACAAGGGTTTCTAGGGAGATGATAAACACTGAGAACATCCTTGTTTTCCTCCGATGGCAGGTGACTCATCACTGGATCGGATCATGTTTGAAACTGCATTGCTGGCTTAGCAGTTAATTACACTTAAAGAATTAGCTCAGTGTATGGAAGGTCAGAGATGATGAATCCAACCCTTGCCATTTCTCTGTGTTGATGTAGAATTCATAAGTGTTGCTCTCTGGAAGATGTCAGAGACTAATGACAAACTGATTAGCTAATACTACTTATAAAAAAAAAACCCACATGGAATATTTCTGTTCAGCTTAGGGTAGAAACTCAGACCTTTATTAAAAAAAGCCTGTAACTGTTGCTAAGGGAACCCGCTGAGAAATACTGAATCTGTACACTTTTCCATTCAACAGCCTTTCAAGTGATAGCAGCTACCGAGTTGTCTCAAAGTAACTTCTATTGGAAAGGGACATAAATATTAACACATTGTTCATCTCCCTGGAAGTAGCACACAACAAGGGTACCGAGACAATAACACAGAGATCAGTTCTAGGGAAAATGTAAAACACAGGGAATCATGATTTTGGCTGAACTGTAAGGGACAATAAAATTGTGGTAATTGAACCCATTTTTATTTTTAGCTCCAAAGCAGAAGGGAGAAATTGCTGAGGTTCATAGTTGTAGAAGAAAGCACACTATTCTGTAAGGGCCACAGAGAATGAGGCCCACCTCCCTTTTGACAGCAAGGAAAGGATTAACTATGGCGGCAGCTGCTACCACAGTCGAGTCTAAGGCATCGTGTCTTTGCAATTCAGAGAGGAGAGACTTGCAGAAATGTAAAGAAGAGGCTAAGCATGCAGCTTTCTGAGAAAGGCCTCATTATTGTTAACATAAAGTTGGTGATGGCGGTTTAGGCGACTGCAAGTGTTTGTTTCTAACCCTAATTTAGGAACTTCCACTTGCGAGGAGGCAGTGGCACCACTGAGCTAAATCCCTGGCCTCAGAACTTTATTTCTGATGAAGTGAGGAATGGTGAACATTTGCTATTCCAGACACAGCCAGTCTATGGTTTAAACGGTGTGGCATCCTTCACAAGTCCAAAGGACCCACCCTGGTCCAGGAATGACCATGATCAAGAGCCATCATCCTCATGTTCCTGGTTAATGGGGGCTTCTTCTTTCCTCTTCCT
>NW_022900942.1:62873723-62995658 GCF_012274545.1 Fukomys damarensis
TCTTCCTCTTCCTCTTCTTCCTCTTCCTCTTCCTCTTCTTCCTCTTCCTCTTCTTCTTTTTTTGTTTTTTTCTTGTTACTGGGGATCGAACTCAGGTCCTTGTGCTTGGGAGGCAGGCAGCAGAACCATTGAGCTAAATCCCCGGCTTTTAACAGGGCTTCGTAACTGAAATGTGATGGGTCATTCTAAGAAGGCCACAGTCTACACAGCCACAGAACAGGAGGAAATAGACCCCCACCAGAGGGGGCGGGCTTCCACCTCCCAAGTCTCCCATTCTGCCTCCCTCCCTTCTTCCTTTGGCTCTGCAAGTGTCCTTGACCGTCTGTGTGCCAGTACTGAAGAATGCACATGCTGATCCCATTCCACGGAGTCTATATCCTAGAAAGGAGGGTGGGATGAGACAGAGAGTAGACAGGCCCAGCCAGAAAGGAGCAGGATAATTTCAGAAAGCACACATGCTAGAAGGAAGATAAGATGAGGTGAAGTAGTGGGGGATAAGCAGTCTTTGTTCCATCGGTGGGGCTGCCATGATGTGGGCACTCGGGAGTGGCAGAGGTGGCGCCCAGGAGGAGCCGGCTTGGAGGGAGGTAGGGGCAGAGCATCCAGGCAGTGCAAAGTCTCAATAAGAATGAGCTTGGTGTCCTCAGGCCCCAGGAATGCAATACCAGCCCAGCCATGGAGCACCACGCCCAAGTAGCAGGGAAGAGATAAGAGATGCAGGGGAAGGGTGGGCCTAGGTTTAGGTATCCTAAACTCATCTCACATCATCCTTCCAAGTCGAGTTCACCTTTCCGTCCAACAGCTCCAGTCTACATGAATCTTTGTGAGGTCTAAGGTACGGGGTGCGATAAGAATATATGGTGAACATTGAAATGAAGAGTACAGTATTATAGTGGAAGACACATCGGCACGGACGTCCCTTGAAACACTCCTCCTCACTTGGAACACACTTACTCCCTTGCTCTCGCCACTTTCTGAAGCAGTCCTGGAAGCTCTTTTGTATGAGTGTCTTTCTGAGATGAGATAGAAAAATACAGCGAAGGCTGCTGCCGAGCGCTGCTAATAAAAACATGATGTTCTGCTCTCATCCACGTACTCACTGGATGTGCCACCGTGAAGCTTCTGGCCCCACACAAAGTCAAAGTGACCATGACAAGCGAACGTTTTGGTGGGAAACTGCAACACTGATCGTGCCCAAAGCCGGCTGTAAGCAGTGCAGGCTGCGAAGAGTGAAGCCCATCACGGGCTGTTTATAGAAGTGAGTCCGGCCAAAGCCTACGCGCCGAGGTTAGAGTAACTTGCACCCAAATTCCTTTCCCACGATTAAAACCTTCTGGTTAGAAGGACAGTCTTCTAATTAGAACTATACATTTTGTCTATTCTGTTCCTGACTCGAGGGTGCTTTGTCTTGTCCTTGATGAGTCTTGCTTCCATTAGTTTCCACAGAAACAGCACCGTTGCTCATTCCTCACTGCTGCCCTTGCACACAGCTCGTCTCTACCCCAACTGATTACTAATAAAAAGCAGTGGCTTGGAATGGCCAGCACCTTTGTCGGTTGCCCTGGCATCGGTCATCCTGGCATCCTGCCTTCTCTCCTAGTCCCGTCTTTCAGTTTTATTTCTCAGGCCTGTGTCGTATACTGGGCAGGAAACTGGAGCCTAACTGCAGGGGTCTCTAGTACATTTTGAATGGATTAAAGACACTGAGGCAGGACAGTGCAACTAGACACTCAGGAAAGAGGAGTCCAGAACTGCTCCAGGAAGTGGCAAGGTCGATGGGATAAGTGTGTGTGAAGCGAGAAGGTGTTTTTTGAGGGGGATTCATGTTTTCTACTGTAATAACATTTTAAAAATTTAAATATTCACTAAGGTTTTCTATCATGCTTCATATGTACCATCGACACGAGAGACCAGCAGACTGTTTCCACTCTCCAGCTACCCCGAGTGCTGCCTGGCCTCAGGGACGTAGCCTTGCTGAGCTCTGAATCAGACGTCCGGGTTGTGCTCCTGTCGGACAAGTTACTAGGCCCCTCCTTGGGAAAGTTAATGAACTTCTCTGTACCTCACTTTGCTACCTGTAGAGTTTGGTGTAATTACGTAAGGTGATACCCATAAGCGAAGAGGAAATACTTATTCCCTCCTTGGGAAAGTTAATGAACTTCTCTGTACCTCACTTTGCTACCTGTAGAGTTTGGTGTAGATTACGTAAGGTGATACCCATAAGCGAAGAGGAAATACTTACTGAGTCTGTTTTAAGAAAGCTCCTCCCTCCTCTGGCACTCACAGCCTCTGTTGATTTCCCCTAACCAGGGGTGGCTTTCGCATTCCAAGGAGATGCTCGTGTCTGATTATACTGTGCAGTGGCAAAAATAATTAAACTACATTTGGCACAACCTTGTTCCCGATCAAATGTCTACTCCCATATTACTATTATTAATTTTTTTTGGGGTATTGGAAATTGAACCACAGGGGCTCATGCAAGCTAGGTAAGTGCTCTGTGACTAAGCTGTATCCCCAGCCCTGTGTTGTTTAATTCTATTTTATTGTTGAGGCAGGGTGTTGCTAAGTTGCTGAAGCTGGCCTTGTATTTGTGATCCTTATGCCTCAGCCTCCCAAGTAGCTGGGGGTTACAGGTGTGCACCACCTCACTAGGCCGCTCTCATCATTTCTGAGCTCGAGTTCCCTCCCCTCCAGGTGGTGCCCACAGCGCCTGTCCTGGGACTCATCTCTATTCCCGAGGAGTCTTTGGCCCTCAGACCACCTTGGACAGGCCAGCCTGCCTGCTGTCCTGGCGATCGAACCTCAAATGGCTCATTTGGGTTCACAGAAGTCTTAGGGGGAAAGGAACCAAAATAATGGAATTATTTTTGTATCTGGAGATTAAATTTGGATGAAGGAGGACTGCGGAGGTCAGAAGCTGGGGACAGAGAGTGCTGGGCTGTACACAGCTCTGCCCTGTTGCCAGATTCAGATCTAAAATGGTACCAAGAGCCTCTGTGCTTGGAGGGGCGCTGGATCTTGGGACGTTGTGGCGATTGGTGCGTTCAGGCGATGCTCAGTTCAGCAGCCCAGTGCGCCGGTGGGAGGTGTGGTCAGTCACTGGGGCGTGGCCTAGAGGGTCTGTCTCCCTCCCTGGCTCCTCCCTTCTCCCTTCGCTTCCTGCCTGCCCTGACTTTAGCAGCTTTCGTCCTCTAGGCCCTCCCACCACGCCGTTTCTGTGTTTGAGCCAGCGGACCATGGACTGAAACTTCTGAAACTGTGAGCCAAAAGAAATCCTTTTTCCTTTAAGGTGTGGGTGTTGGGTATTTTGTCCCAGTAAGGAGGAAACTAAGATGTCTGTCCAGAATGTAATCACAGAAGTGGGGAGGGCAGGCTGGAAAAGAAAAGAGGCAAGCTTCCCACTCTTTATCCATTTCTACGACCCACGACAGTGCTAGAAACAATAGGTTTCTGGGTAAACGTGCCACCAAAAGAATGGATTCCAGCACCGACTGTTTTTATTCACTGTGTGACCTCGGACGAATCACTTCACTTCTTTGACTCATTTTTTTCATCTGTAAAATGGGAATGATAGTAGCTGCATAATGAGTAAGGACAATGGATACAAATACCTTAAACACCGTAAAAATGTGAGCAGACACGTTGGAAACCTGTCTACTTTTTAAATATCTCTGGGGTGAAACAGCAGGAGCATTTTTGAAGGCGGACATTCTTCTGTTCATTAAATATTTTAGGAGAAGAATTAAACCTAAGTTCCTACAGGCAATCAGGCACAAAACTGTAACAGTGTCTGTACCATGAGAGCTGAGCTCGTCACTTGGTTCATGGGTACAGAGAGAACGTGTCTGTCCTCTCGGTCTTCTGGAACTGGGCTTTTGTGCTCTTTTCTTCCCTAGATTTCCTCAAACTCAGCTGAAACAGGGTCTCAGAAGTTCTGGAAGGTCTATAAGCTCAGGCTCTGATGAACGATGTGTCCTTAAAAGCTTTTCTCAGAGGAAAACCTTTCAGGTTGAATGAGTCCAGGTAGTAACTTCTGTTCTGAAAGTCTCAAACATTTTTCCGATTATTGTGAGCCATTATCCCCACTTAATTAATAAAGTTCCATTTTGGGGAAAACAATGTGCTCCTACTTTTACTCTTCTTCAGCTTTCCTTTAAGATAAAACACTACATTTTACCAAATCTAAAACCAATGCAAAACCCTCTTTATTTTTTGTAATGATAAGAAAGTGTCACCTTTACATCTGATACTCCACAGATTATATGATGGATTTGAATTATCAGACATGCTAAAATACAAAAAAAAAAAGGCCCTGCAATAATATACAATCTTCAAAAAATATGAATGTAAAGAAAAATAAGACATGGATGTATTTTTGGATAATTATAGGACTTAATAGTCATATTCAATAGTAACCAAATTAATGATAATAATTAGCACTCATCTGTGTTATTGCTCTTTTTCTTTCTTTCTTTCTTTCTTTTTTTTTTTTTTTTTTGGTCTTTTGAGATAGGGTCTCACTGTGTAGTTGAGACTGACCTGGAACTCACTATGTAGCCCAGGCTGGTCTTGAACTCACAGCGATCCTCCTGCCTCAGCCTTCCGAGTGCTGGGATTACACGCATGTGCCACCATGCCCGGCTGTTACTGCTTTCTTAAATGACCACATATTCACATAAGGTCTCAGGAGGTCTTACAGCTATTTTGAAAGATACGGAGAATAGGTATGATTTCAGCTGGTTAAATAAAGAAACTGAGGACCAGAGAGCTCAGTAATGAGTGCAAGAATCTTTGTCTCCCTCACATTTATATCTTTTGGGGGCAAAATTGTTATGTTATGATAATCCACAGAACACACATTTCACATAACAAGGCTACTTCATAGGGTTTTAGGATATGGCTGGAAGAAAAGGAAACTAATAAATAAACAGTGAGTTACATGCTTTGAAATAAAAACAAGAACTGCTACTGCAGACATAAGCTCTTCCACAGCAGAGCAGTTTGTGTGCTGCTTTGCTGGGTCCTGGTACTGACGTAGAATGGGTGGGAGGCAGAGCCCGGTTCTGTGCCGAAGATGGTGGGTGGAGGGCTGGGAGATGAAGCCATGTGTGCAAGACCCCTGAGAGTGGATTCTCTCCCATGGGAAGCTGGATGGCGAGGTGTGGAGTGATGGCAGTGTGTGAGATTTGGGGAAATCTGAGAGCCACAAAAGGATGAGGACACTTAGAAAGCCAGGATAGCTTCAAGGGAGCGCATGTCCTGAAAGTATCCAAGAGCAGGCCAACCCGTCCGGATGGCACTGATGTGGGAGGAGGGTGACGGCTCGAGCGAGGGCTGAGGTGGCAGGCGGAGTCCTCCTGCGCCACGGCTCCCAGGAGTGGGAGAAACACTCAGGTGTCTGGTGGAGTGGGTACAAACTAAGCACAGTCGGGAAGGCGAGGGCCTGACGTGGCCCCAGGAGTGAGTCTGACTTTGCAAGGTGACTCCTCAGTAGCCGCTCCTACATTCTCAAGGCCATTGTCCCTGGGACAGCAGCCGGAGAAATGAGGTGCTTGCCCTCCGTTGAGGGGATTTAGCTGAGTTGGTCTTTCCTGAGCTTGATGAGGAAAGCTCAGCAGCAGGAGGAAAACCTCTATGAAAGGAGGGGCGGGTCTCACATTTGCAGAATAATTGGACAACCACAGGACAATCTCAAGGACTGGGAGCAGGACCTGTGTTACTTAGTTTAATCTTTCTAATCATCTACAAAAATAGGCATTACTATTTGCATTTTATTACTGCAAAACAGAAATTCAAAAAGGTGAAATGACTTGCCCAAGGTCACGGTACCTAGCAAAGGGCTGATTTGTGTTCCATCCGTGCATTTAATGACATCACCTTGCCTCCGATCATTCTGTGACAACTGGATGAATGGACAAATCAACGAAGAAAGGAACAAAGAAGGGGAAAAAAAGAGAATGGAGCACACGCTCCCACTTCACCGTTCTTTAAAAAAACAAAACGCCATGAATTAATAAAAAATATTACCTTGTCATTAATTCGCTAGCACTGCTAAAAAGGGGATTAAAAACAATGAATATTAAATGACTGTCACGAGAAAGCAGTTGTTTCCCTTTTGTGGCTCTCTTACCAGCTGCAGTCTGCACTGCTGCTTAGCCAGAAACGGACAGCTAGAGGAGGGAGGGGAAGGCTTGAAGACAGCGGCGCCTTGCCGGTAGCGTTTGCGGTAAGGCCTGGCCGCGGCTGGGCAGCTGTGGCGGAGACGCCGGGGGCACTGGGCTTCTAAGCACTTTTAGTGAGCTCTCAGATTCCCTACTCACTCGGCTCCTTCGCATCTTCTTTGCAGCCGGGAGAACTGCTTTTCTGCTCCACACGGCTTTCACCTTGACAAATGCGACTTGGTTTAAGTGTCCCTGTAGCCTTTTTAGCTTGCTCTTCTCAAAGCAAAAAGCAGAAAAACAAAGAGAGCAGGAATAGGAAAATTACAATGACACGAATGCATGCCTAGGTGTGGTCGTCGCTTCCCAAACAGAATCCGGTCTCCCTGGCAACCACCCTTCTTAGCGTCCCTGGGAGCCTGAAGCTGGTGTAAAATTTAATTTGCAGATCGGTGACAATTACATACCTTTTAAGGACAAGAGTAAATACATACCTCTTTTAGGGTTGCATTTACCCCTTTGCCACGGCTCCCTCCAATTTTTTAAATGCTCTTGAGAGAGCAGGACTTTGCAAACAGATATTTGCAGTGGCCATTAGCTAAGCATTAGTAACCGAGCCCCATGGGTTATTCGCGCCAGTGAATCTACAGGGGACTTCTTACCCAGCAGTTTCCCTGTAAATACACATCACACAAGCATCACATAAGATACAGACTCTGGTCTCAAAGGAATTCACAGGTTTGAAGTGGATCAGATAAATTGGGAGGATGGATGAAGAAAAAGAGTAGGAATAGCTTTAAAGCCAGTCAAAAGAGGCAGGATTTATCCTGTACAGGTGCAAACTCCCTGTAATGAGTGCTATTGTGTATATCTGAAATGTTACCAATAAACGTTTTGCCAAAAAAAAAAAAAAAAAAAAAAAAAGCAAGTCAAGCTGAGTGGAGTGTTAAATCTCGGTAGTTCTGGATTCCTGCCTAGGCTTGGAATTGGCTCCTTCCGAAGAGGTGAAGTTATTCTTTGGCCTGGAAGGTGCCTCATGGTAATTGCCTGGGAACCACGGAGAAACAGCCATAAGCGGGCTGGCATCGCAGGCCCTTGAGGGCAGATAGAGCGTGCCAGTCACATCAAAGGGAAGATGTGAGGGAAGATGCCTCTGGGAAACAGAGCAGAGGTGCTAGATGCCAGTGGATCGTAGGGACAGAGAGAAAGAGAACGTATCAACTTCCACCCTGAACTTAGACTGCAGCAGAATCCTGTGGACTCGCTGTCCATGTGCCCTTCTGGCTGTGGTGTTCACATCCTGGGATTTGCTTTACCCATGGGTGCCAGGAGTCCCAGGGGCCAGGGTTCGGCTGACCAGGCATAGTTCTGCCACATTGCTGCAGGGCTGCGTGTGTGATTTAAGCCTGACGGATCTACAGACATCTCAGGACCTCTGCTCGGAATGCTGGACAGGGATACGTCCTCTCTCAGTGAACATATCACTAAGGAAGCAGGTAGCCTCAAGCCCTGCGGCAGCCCGTTTGTAACCCCTGATCCACACGTTGTTCCAATACTGCAAAAACCCTGAGAAAATGAGGCCCAGCGCATGGAACAACACCTACTAAATGACAGAACTGAAAGACAACTTTGTCCCACTCACATTTCTACACCCTTTTCGTCACCCCAAACTGCTGCCCGTAAGCACTTTAAAACTCACAGGAATTTTCCATTAAATGTAAAACTCAAGTATTCCACTGCTGGGAGATATAACACCATAGCATTTGAGAACTGTCACCAGTAGTGACTGTTAGGGTCACGGTGACAGAACACTCACCACTCAGCACCTACAGCTGGCTGTGAGTTTTACGGAAATATAAGGAAGAATTTAAAACATCCTAAAAGAATCCAAGACAAAAACAAGAGCGGTGTAGCTATATGATAAATGTGTTTCTACTGGTTTGTAATTTTAAAGGTACTTCTACTTCGGAGATAGGTCACTTTGGGGCCCTTTCGTAGTTTTTAATGCAATTGTTCATTTTCTGGTGCACGGGAGGCAGGTTTGTGGGCTCAACCAGGAAAGGCTGGTTGAGCCCTTGTGTTTTCACTGTGCTTATAGTCAGTGTATGCTACATCTCATGTGGTCTGTAGCTATAATTCCCAGTTCCAAAACTGAATTCCCTGAGGCAAACTAGAATTATGTGCATGATGTCCACGATCGGAGGCAGAGGGAGGTTAGTGATCTTCCTTCCAGGGTCCACAGACGCCCTGACGTAGAAATATTCATCAGAGGTAATCTTTGGTGTTGGCTGCAGTCTCATGAACCTCTGAGCCCACCGTCCGTCTGTTGTACACACCTCCCTTGTATGGAATGTACCTATTTCTCTAAGCCAAAAATCTGATAATCATATGAAGAGCAAATAGTAGCTAGTTTTCAGAAGTTCATGAGCATAGGCCTTGACTCGTAGAACCTAAAGTCTGATAATCTTATTAAAAGTGCTACAGTAAGTTCAGACCATGAAACACCGAGCTAATCATCTCAGATATTGACACTCAATTTAAAAGTTATAAAATTTTAAATAAAATTCAGAAAATATTTTTCTGAATTTTTTTATCATGAATTTTAGCCCACTAAAATTCTCAAATGAGGCCATCCATGATTATACATATGAATCACTGACAGCATTTTAACATCTATACACAAACACGAACAAAGCCCCAATAGATTTAAAAAGCGGTACACCCCAGATTTTCATCTCTGCTGTCTATCTCATGATGACTGCACCCTGGTGCTGCTTAGACTTCTTACTCCAAGTGACATTCATGACCGCCAAAAGGGTGCAGCCTTCGTTTGGATCAAATAATCTTTCCTTCCTGAATCCTATCCATTCCACATCAACAAGCCATCAAACTGCACATACGTAGTTCTTGATAACTAGAAAGAACTGAATAATATTTCGACATCCTTACGCATGTGTGTGGCACAAAGTTCCACACTAGTAATCATTATACAAGGAAGGTGCCTCTGAGAATCTGAGCTCTAAGCTAGGTCTCAGCCCACTTTATCTGTCTAACAGGACTGGCGCATGAGCCTGGGCATGGAGAGCGTGATGTACTCAGTATAACTACTGCAATCAGGATTTCCATGCTAGTCTGTGCGATACTGACAGGAAGTGTCCCTGCTGGAGTGTTCCACAGAAGGTTCTGCGGGGAGGGTTCTCACATCAGACTGATTATGGTATTGTCTTCCCTCACGTTAACGGCTCACTCAGTGGAGCTGAGAGTAGCACTTCCTCTGTGGCTTTAGCAAACTGCTAACTAAACTTTACCTAAAGGCGGACATTCTTTATCTGAAAGTATTCAGTGTGCACATATTATACAACAGGTGCTGCAGTAGGTACTGAGGACAAAGCAAGTGCAAGTGGAAAAACTTCTCTGCCCTTGTGAGGAAGGGAGAAGACAGCAAAGACTCTTGGGCTGCTGAGTTGAGGGTGTCTAAGGAGGAGCAGGGGTGAAGCAGAGATAAGACGGGAGGCTTGGGCAAGAACCAGACGGTCAAAGAAGAGAATGGAGTGGGTCGTGGTGGGAGCGGATGGGGCCATAGATGTATGGACTGAGAAGCGGTCAAGGAGAGTCCGAGGCTCTGGCCTTGATTAGTGGAGGTACTGAGTGAGATTCCGTGAGCTGGGAGGATCCTCAGAGAGCACAGGTGGGGGATGGGGCGGGGCGGGCTCAGACGGAAGCTTGTGCAGCAGCCACGCTGAGAGGAGGGCGGACATGAGCACCCGGGAGAGGGACGGTGGACACTGCGGCCCTGGATCTGTTGCACTAAGCCTGGCTCCCACCTTAGGACTGGGAGTCTTGGAGCACCAGGCAAAGTGTCCTGAGCCAGATCTCGGGGTGTGCTGCTCTGGAAGCCAAGGAAGAAGGAAGGGTTTCCCCCAAATCTCAGCCCCTTGTGATGCCAGGTCGCAGTCACTGAGCCTCTTGGTTGGTACTGGCTTTACACGGACGATTCTGCTGTTCATCCTCAGCTCCTCCTTCCCAGCAAGGTTTTTGAGACAAAGTTCACTCTCTCTCTCTTTGTCTGTCTCCGTCTCTCTCCCTCGTCTCTGTGTGCCTCTTTCTCCATCTCTGTCTGTGTATCTCTGTCTCTCTGTGTCTTTACCGCTTTCTCTCCCTCTCTGTGCATCTCTCTGCAGCAGATCCTTCCAAGCAGTTTCTGACTCTCACACAGTAAGGCTTGAACCTTAAGTTTTGAACCCTGCGTTGGCCCATATACAACAGAAAGGAAACACGTCACCTTTTAGCACGTCATGCACTCTATCTTCTTTTCTATTCTATTTGATTCTATTTAATTAAAAATAATGTTGCTCCTGACCCACTAAATTGATTTCACTAACCACTAATTGCTCGGGAGTGCAGGATTGAAAAACACTGCTTATTGAGTGTCTGGCACAGAACTCTGCCACATCCATTATTAATCAGGTAGATAATGCTGTTCATCTTCGTCTCCCCAAAGTACCTTCTGTAAAGTAAGTGCTTAGCATGTGCTCTTGAATGCATCATTTCCAGACCCTACAGTAATACTTTTTGAATTAAGCTCTTTGGATCTTTATGTGCGGAAGAACATTTCCTAAAAGCTCCTTGTCTCCAGAATGAGGACAGCCCGAGTGTATTTCTGAACTCCCCCGTGTAACTGAGTGTCAGTGGAAGTCCTTGCTGAGGTTGGGACCACCACTTGGTGGAAAGTCCAGTAACTCAGTGCTTCCACAGCTTGGAAAAAGACAGGCAGCCGGGGTTGGAATGGCTTTGTGTGTGCTTATGTATTAGCCTTGGGAGGCCAGGGCAGTGGGGCTCAGACGTCCTTAAAGCCATAGATGACAGGCACAATGACACAAATCTTTTGCAAATGGAAAGAGGATAAAGTGATGGGGAGGGGATGCAAGGAATGAATATGCGTGCTGCTGTGTCCACGCACCGAACCCCAGGAGGATGGTGATTGTGTATGGTGAGTGCGCACTAATAAAAACAAAAATTAAAAAAATTCTTAACACAAAAATCTAAAACCTAACAAAAGAGGCTTTCATATGTCTTAGAACAATCCTGTTCTTTAGTTGTAACTTAGAAGGCATCGAGGCTAATATGAAACATCTATCATTTAAATACGGGGGTTAAAAAAAAGCTTTGCTTAAATAGATGATCTGAAGTAGATGATCTGAAATAGATGAAGCCGGGACAAAAAGGATGAGTAATAATATGTCTTAGATTTCTAAAATGTCCAATGAAACAAGACTTAACCTAGATATTTCACTTAAAGAATCTTTAAAACCACAGCCTGGCACATAGAACATCTGCAATTGATGTGAGCTAATGTTTAAACCTTTCTCTGCACAGCACACCTACAAACGTGGCATGGGGAGAACGGGATATTTCTTCTGTGTAATTCTGACTCGGGTAGTTAACGTGGCAGGGAGGGAGCATGCTGCAGTTAACAGAGTACAGAGTTTGGAATCGGATCATGTGACACTCCTAAAACTAAGCATGTCCTCTTGGCCTGGTTACCCAAACATCTTTTAACTTCAGGCTTCTCAAACATGAAACGAGAACAGTAATATGTACATTAGGGACTGACTGCAAGGATAAAGATGACATAAGTCAGGTATGTAATATGCCTACTAAGTAAACAATTAAATCTGTGAATTGAGGTACCACTGTCGTTTAAGGTGTTGGTGGACACGAATGTGGGGACCAGGAGCTTGAAACCAGTGGGGTAGGTTGGCAAGGTGTAGGTCTCAAGACACTGTGGTTGAGATGCTGCAGTCTAAAGCAGGGACTTCTCAGGAGGATGTCACTTTTGCTTCTAAGGACTTTCAGTGGATTGGAGGAGGCCTGCAGCATTATGGAGCATAATCTTCTTTGTGTAAAGTCAACTGCAGGTTGATTATAACTACTTCTGTTGGATTCTTTTATAGCAACAGTTTGATTAGGTTGATTCACTAGCCAAGCATTTAGCCTCGCTAGGGGCCACCTGGAACCAACCTGGATAGGGACTCAGGGTCAGCTCTGAGGCAGAGACATCTGCACAAGCTCAGACACTTAGGTTCTCTTCAGAGCTGCATGGCTCTGTTTATGTTCGGAGGAGTCAGAGCTTTGACAAAGACTAAACTAAGTTTAGTAAGTAGACACCAAGTATTAGTAAATACCAAGTCTCAGCTACCTTCCCAGGCAGACCCTGCCTCCACTTCATGGGCTTTGGACCAGCACTGACAGACTGCTGGGCACATCCATTCCAGTGACAATTTTTTTTTTTTAAGAGCAAGGGAATCATTAGTGGGATTTTTTATTTCTTGTTAACAAATGAACAGGAAAATCTGTCTTCCCCCAAAACACCACTCCAAATGAAACACAAATTTTAAAGACCAATTTTTCCTTTAAGGGCTTCTGTGTCCTAAAAGAATCCCATGATGCCCTGCCTTAATAAAACATATACAGACTTAACCTTAAAAACGAAGATTTACTCTAACAACCTGTACCCACTGCTAATTACATTGTCTCAAAACCAGTTGCTTGCAAAACTGCCTCACAGCTCATCTGTAAGTGATCTGAGGGGAGGGATGATGCCATTAATACGCAGACTACTATTCCTGCCTAGGATCACAGTTCTGAGCAGAGTAGCCCTTAAAATGAAAGGCTCACGAAAGCTTTCATGACATCACATGGGTTATAAACTGGGTTTAAAACTGAGACGAAGAAGGGAGGAAGCTTTAGTCCTGTGCTTTTCTCCATCAATGGCAGGGAAGAAGGCTGGTATCAGATGTGGGCAAGTAGAAGGGACCTCAGCAGAATATTCCTCTGTGCACAAAGGAGCCGGTGTGCACACGTGTGTGTGTGTGGGGGGCACTCACAGCCAGCATTCTACAGAGACTTCATGTAGCATCCCGAACTGCAGTTAGATGTCCCCACGGACATGGCCCCCCTTCGGGACCCCCAAGCCACACCCCTCAGGAGGGTCAGCTTGACTCCACCAGGCCAAGGGAACCCCATCCCCAGATCACAGCCTGACCAGTTGAGCAGGAAACAAAAACCTGTCACCTCATCCCAGTGTATCCAAAGCACATTTTATGGACCACCAGTCCTCAGAAACACTCTGCAGAAGAAAGTTTTAAGGGGGTTTGGGGCATGTGTTCTACCACGTTGCTCTCTGAGAGCTGCCTTCCATGGTAGCATCTTAGAGCCCAGGATGTCTGCCAGTATGGAGAGCTGAGTATCTCGCTCAGTCTCAAACTCACTTTGCTATGCACGCGGATATCTGCTCACAGAGCAGGTAACTGTCAGCCTCCTCTTTTGCAAATGAAGGAGCTGATACCTGGAATGTAAATCCTAGCTTCTCTGGCTAATTCAGCAGCAGGACTGGGTCAGAACCCAGCACACTTTCCACTTCACTGCACTGCAACACTTTTACCCAACCGCTTGACTCTACAAACGAAAACGATCAATGTGTGCACGTGAAGGCTTCAGCACTCGTGAGACCGTTTTGCTCTCCCGCTACGGACAGGTAGAGGACAAAAGCAGAGGAGTGGCCACGGGGCCCTCACCTGTTAGGAACTTACAGTTGTGCTGTGCTCACGCCACTGTGTGTTGTGTGTCTCTCAAGGTGTTGGTGCAAATGAAATGCAGGTGTAGGGCTGTGTGAGTGTGTGGATCGGTAACAACCGTCTTGCATTTGACACCGTGAACTAGACCATGCCAACCTTTTGGTGATCAAAACTGCTAACAAGGAAAGAAGGGCTCATTCAAGACACTAAGTGCTCAACTTTGGACGAAGAAGTGAAGAGACCCCTGCTATGGCACGCAGGCTCCCTTGTCCCCATCCTCCCCTGGAAGTCAATCTTCAGTATTCGTTCTCACACGCTCGATGAACCTAAAACATTCTTTATAGTCAGTGGTGATGTTTTTCTTACTGGGAAAAATTTGAATCACCTATGGTGAATAACAATGCAGATATATTTCATCGGAGATGGCTCCTTTTGTTCCTTTTTTCTTTTCCTTTTTTGCTAACAAGTCAAGCTGACTGATGTGAGCTCTTTCGCACCTGCCTCCTGCCCGCGACAACGCTGGGCCCTTGCGATTCACACACTTCAATGTGGGGATGAGTGGGCACTTAGCCTCCTACTCCAGTGAGTGATTGTTCAGCGTAAAAGATTCCAAATTAATAGAAAATCATTAAATTAACTTCCACTTATATTTCTTGTAGCAAAAGGAATCATTTTCTTTCTCCTTGAAGAATAATTGGTCAATATCCGCAAAACGGAATCCATTAACGTTTTACAGAAGGGGATGGTTCTTAAATCAGAACAAAGAAAGGTTTTATATAGTTTCTTAGTTTCTGCCCACGAGTGAAGTGCCCTGGTAGGACTGGAAGTTGTCTTATGCCCAAACCAAGGGTGGGGCAGCTGTGGGTAGGAGGGGGCAGGGCAGGGGATGAACTTCCTGTGTCCATCCCTAGTCCTGAGGGGGTGTGTCGGATGAGATCACGTCTTTCCCTATCTAGCAACTTTTCTCCTCTGTAGGGTGCTTCTTGATGTAAATTTTGACCTGGTTTCAGTTATAATAACTACCAGGACCACAAAGGCAAGAGCAGCTCATGAGTATCAATTGATTTTCCTGCCCAATTATGTTATGGCATAATTTCCCAAGAATTAGGGGTATATTTGCTTGTTTTGTTTTATTTACTTACCCCCTTTTCTTTTTTTTTATGTTACACAATAACTAAAACAAGACGCAAAACCTTTGTCTGAAAGCCTTTTGGTGTATTGAAATATGTAAGTCAGATGTGTCTAGCACCTGTTACCAACAGAAGTGGAGGGAAACTGGGACATCTGACCTGCTTCTCTTGTGGCATATGATGATAGAATCCTCCAGGAGGATTCGGTTCAGATAAAATTTTAATGCCTTTATTAAGATCCTTGAAGACGTAGATATACAAAAGATCGAGTACCCCAGTATAACAATTCTGAAAGCAACTTAATTCACAATGGAAAATTCATACTCTGTTTCCAAAGAAGTTGATACAAAACAATGAAAGGTTGAATATATAACAATAACTTTTGCATTTATCCAACTGATAAATTGATGTAAAGTTATTCACTAACCTAAAACCGAAACAGATCAAAGAGCGGAAACACTAATTCTCATGGAGGAGCGGATATGTAGAACATGCGAGGACATAGGAGCAGGCAATGACTTCATGAACAAAACCCAGGCTGCACGGGGAAACTACAAAGAGTCCACAACTGGGACCTCGTTTCGTTAAAAAGCTTTTGCACATTAATAAAACCAACAGAGTGAAGAGACAACCCACAGTGTGGGAAAAAAATTTACACAGATGACTAGATGGGGGCTGTGTTTAAGAATGGAGCCTTTGAATTATTGGTGGTGCCCGTGTCTGGTTATCTACCCAAAGGGCTGCATTTTAGGTTTTTCTTTATTTTAACATCTACTTAATCTGGAAGTTTGAACCCTTTTCCCCAACTGAACTCTGACTTTCGTGCTCTGAGAAAATATCCTATAGGACTGGGCCTTCCTTAACCATGTATTTTCCTTCTAATCTATGTAAATTCCTGCGGTGGCTATCATATGTCAAATACAGTAAAATTTTATAGTTTCTATTGAATGTGAAACAAAACAAAAGAAGACAGAAATAAGAAGTAGGGAGAAGTTCATATAATTCCCCAAATTATATATTCTGCAGTTTCAAAAATATTTCTATGTATATGCTAACCTGATTTATTTATATCACTAGGTCCCCTTAGTTCACTGAAAAGAAAATTTTGTGCCTATCATCTATTTGTTTCTTTTTTTTGTAAGAGTATTTTTTGTCTATGACTTGTACTCTGACAATTTGGCCATTCTTTTAAGATTATGGTACACAGTTTATTAACTAATGTTATTTTTTAATTAATTTGTTATGGAATTTTGCTTTATTTTTTCATAGAAGACTTTCAAAAAACATTTTTACTAATGTCCACTTGTATTACATGGAAATAAAGAATGATAAGCAGTCTACCTATCAGCTGATTCACCCATCATTGCTTTGTAAAAGCAAGAAGTGTGAGGGTAGTGAACCGAGTTCCTCTGTATATGCTGCTTATATATTTATTCTTTAGCATGAGATATTAAGACAATAGAATGTGGTTCTCAGGAGAGAAGGGATTTTTGTTTTGCTCAGTCCTGTGTTCCCAGTGTCTGGCAGGATGCTTAGCACACGGTAAATGGGCATTAAACATTTGCTAAATAAATGGACCCTCCCTTATGCTAGCAACAGCTATTAGAAAAAAATGGGGTGGATTTATACCTGCTGACACAAAAAGATGGCCGTTATGTACTATTTTGTAAGAAAGGCCAAGAGGTGGACAGTACTTAGATGTGACACCAAGTGGCTCGAAAAGGAGAAGGCAAGTTTGTGTCTGTCTCTCTGTCTGTCTCTATCTATCTATCTATCTATCTATCTATCTATCTATCTATCTATCTATATCTGTATCTATATATCCCTGTCCAGGTACCTAGAAGAGTATCTGCACACACATATACACATATTTGTATATTTGAGTACACAGAGGAGAATGTGAAAACAGTAACAGTGACAGTTATTTTGGAAATGTAGGAACAGGGTGTGGAGCTTTTTCTTTCAAATCTCTACCATTCAGCACTATTTGAATTTTATTTTACAACCAACATGGATGTTGTTATCAAAAAGGCAAAATCCTCCAACCTACAAATCACTGGAGATGTGGTTGTTTTAGCATTTGCCTTGAAACTTGTCTCAATCCAGATGCAGCTCCATTAGGTACAAAGAGGATCTAAAGAATAGGTTTACCTGGAAATCGGTAAAAGCTGGGCTGAAGTGTGACAAACTCGAATCTTCAAGGAATCATAGAATTTGTTTCGCATCCCTGTTTCTTCAGCTTCAGGTACAGTTTTCCATGCAAGGCTAAGAAGGCATACGAGCGGCCGTGTGCACACCCATATGCTGTGTGCCAGTGTGCACCACTTACTTGCAATGAGATCAAGTAGCTTATTTAAACTTTGAATTTTCCCATCAGGCTCAGACGATTCAGCTGCTTATCCAGCAGCTCACTGCTTAAAAATAGATGGGATGACATTTGTGGGTAGGTTTTAAAAAATATCCTTTGGAGAAAGAAGCAGATTTCTAATGCCACATTTACCATTTCTATTACATAAGAATGGCAAGTTTTTGTGGAAGGAAGACTTCATAGAAAATATTCTTCTTCTTTCCATTGTATAAAGTAGAGCTCTTTTGGAACCGGGTCTCAATCGTTAGCTAAGTCGGGGTTTCCCATCTGAGTTTTACTGTTCCATGACTATACTTAATTTAAGGGCAATCTAAACATGGTTGAAAGGATTTCATAATGACTGTATATGCTGATTTTTCTCTTCCTTTTTTCTCCTAATTATATACCCACACTCTCTCCCATCATTCTTTTATCAGCTATTTACCAACTGTCTGTTACTTGGTAGGCACCTAAACTTATAAAAATGAATACAGAGTTGATGTTCAATATATTTTCTCTGCCTTTATAGATCTAGACCTTACTGCTTGCAACACTCTGCCACTGATAGGCTAAGTCTAATATTAGTCTTAAACATGCACTCACATGATTCCATGAGTCTAGGAGAAAAATTAAAATAGTCTGAGCTGAAAAATAAACTCTCACTTGAAATTTCAAACTTAGGTGTTACACCGCAGAACTGCAGTCAATGAAAGTGTGAAATATTAAGATCAGTGCTCTGATCTTGGTAGCACTGCTGATGACAAAGGATGGCGACACCAGAAGGAAATTAAACCCAGCGCCTCACTTTCCACCTGGAGTATTACACCTTTCTTGACATCTTACTGGCTTTTTATTAAAAAAAAAATGTTAGGAGGAAATTGCATTTATTGGGTAATGTGAAGGAGGAAATCAGGTCCACTGTGTGTGCACGGGTGCATCTTGCAGTAGGAAGGCTTTCAGCTTCAGTTTTACTGAGTTTTCTCTGAGAACCGAGGACAGGTAACAGGACTAGACTCGTTTTTCCCCTTGCCGTATGCTCTTCCCACCCTGAGGGCTGGCACTCAGGCTGCAGGATGATGGCTCTGCCCATGGAGGGAGAGGTGCACTTCTCACCTCTCCGGGACTGTGCCTTGAATACCTGGCTTGTTGCAGAGCAAAGTTTGCCACCTGCTCCGGCTCCTGACCCGAGGCCACGGAAGTGGGTGGCCAGGTGATGATGGCCAGAAAGCAGTCTCAGTGTCACAGCCTCCCTACAGGACGAGATCTGTTTTGTCACTGTGTCTCCCTCTTCCTAGATGCTGCTAAGGCTTCTAGTGGTCTTGGAGCCCCCACTATGAGCAAGGAGTTTGGATTCTCTTTCGAACAGCCTGGTCTCCTTCTGACCACCCTGTGGTAAAAAGTGATAAGTGAAACTGATGCACACCGAGGCCAGCTTTTGAGCCCTGGGCTGCTACCGGAGAGCTCAGAACGAGGGGGAAAAACCAATCCATTTCTTACACAAAGGCCAGCTTTAGTCTCTCATTAGATCCAACTACTATATGAGAAAAAGTTTGCTAATAAAATGGCACAGGAAATTTGGGGAGAGGCCCCAAGTGTGAAGAATTGGAAGATGTGCTTTCTGTCTTCATTCCAATTTGGGGAGCTGATGTAAGAGGACTGGAACCCAAGCATATGCTACTTTCTTTCTTCTTTTCCCTTTAGGTTTAAACCTCCATTACAATGAATTGGCTCTCCCTCCTCAGTAACTTAGAATGTTGACTTATTTTTCTATAGAAATGAAACAACTAGATATGAGATGATATTTAGGTATAGTTGTCTTTCACAACTCTTTCCAATTCTATTTGTATAAGGGTTACAAGTCAGGTGGAAGATACATTAATTTTGGCAAGGAGTGGATATCATTAACCCTCTACTTTATCCAGTTGCATCGTCCTTCTTTTCACAAACAGAACTCTGAAAAATACTGAATTGTAAAAGGCATCAGACATAACTGATAATTTAATTTGGAGAAGGCAAAACACTCCAGATAATGGAAGTCATGGACAGTGATAAAGGCAGATACAAAACGATATTTACTATTCATGATATGTTCAATTCATATATGATCATCTGTATCCCAAAAGTGAAGATGACATATTTTCCCACTTGCTACTTGTTTTTGTAATGAAAAGATAACAGCTGCACGCATTTCTGAGTTTTGCATTGGACTCGGGGGAGCAGAAGACACAGTATCCACGGACTTACAGGTGTCCCCAGCTCTTTGAGGCTGTTGGTGGGTGGGGTGAACTGGCTGCAGAGGAGAGAGCAGCAGGCTCCCGAGGGTGGTTACGGGGCAGTGTGGGCCCCGAGAGCAAATACACGGCCGGCTGTACTGGTGAGGAAACTGGCTCAGGAGGTCATTCTGCAGGACCGCAGCTGGGAGAGGAGAAGAGGCTTTGGAGGAGAAGAAACGGGGCATGTGGGGGGCACGAGCACAGGTGAGCTTCCCCCAAACCGCGTGCCATTCAAGGAGCGCTCTTGTGAAACACACTTCTTGGACCGTGGGAGTCTCGGGTGCTGCTAGAAATACAACAACATGGGAAGCACTGCAGAGTGGCACTGGTAACAGCCTTGCCTTGTTAAAGACCCAGGCGGCCTCTTCCAGGACCTCTTCCCCTGGACTGTCTCTTGCTCTCATCACTCATGCAGCACTGAGACAAGAGAAGCTGGCTTCTTTCATTTCTGGGACCCAGGTCCTGCCTTCCCTCTGAGCAGGACTCCGCCGTCCGCTGACACCCTGTGCTGTCGCCTCTGTGCGTCACCCCTTCATCCACAAGACCTCATTTCCATTTGCGTCTCACCGTCCCACAGACAGCTTCACCCTTGCACGGTCTCTTGCTGGCCCTCTTTAAATCCGGGTGCTCTGATACCCCCGTCCTTAAGTCCAGCACTTCCTGAACACTCCAAGGACCTCTGCACTCCCAGCCTTGTTAATATCGTCTTTCTGATATTAACATTTTATTCCTCTTGGTCAGCTTGTTTCAGGACTTCGTCCATTTCTCAATATAGCACCACTGTATTAGTTACAGTGTTAGTATATTAGCACCAGTGGCTGCCGTATCAAATCGCAGCTAGCTCAGTGGCTTAAAAACAGCTCACATTTATCCTCTGAGCTCCTGAGGTCAGAAGTCTAAAACAGGTCCCACGAGCTGAGTGTGCCCGGCAGACTCCACGGGGGCCCCACACTCGCCTTTCCCGTATCTAGCCGTGTGTCCCTAGGCTCCTCGAGATCCCCTCCTTCATCTTCAGACCTCTGTGCTCCTGTGCTCACACTTGCGATTACACTCAGCGTCCGCCTGGACAACCCAGGAAATGTCCCCTTCCAAATTAGTTACCGGGTCACATGCTCGCCACGGAAGAGGTAACACTCCTAGCTTCCCGAGAGTAAGAATGGGTTGAACACTATCGGGTAGACATCAGTTCATGAGGTGGACGCCGTTTTCATCTCTATTTTACAGATGAAGAAACTGAGGTATGGAGATGTTCAGCACCCCACTCAGGCCACACAGATAAAGAAATGGTAGGAAGAGATTCCAACCTAGTTCTGGTCATCTGGAAAGCTTTAGCTCACTTCCGCAACCCTGCATCATCTCTCAGCCTGGGATTCTGTGCTTCTGTGCACTGGCTTGGACCAGAAGGCCAAGTCTTTCTTGGTCAACACAAAATGGAAATTTCCAAGAGGTTGTACATGTCCTTTTTCTGGATATTTTTTTCCACAGAGAGCACCACTAATTAAGTGGCTGGGTGGTGACAAGCAGCAGTTTGCTTCTCCAGTGAAAGATCGCTGGGAACCCCACAGGTAGGCTGCCATGGGCTGGGGCTGAGGAACAGTAAGGACCAACCGAGTTTTTGCAAAGGTGCTCAGAAAGCGTAATCACAGAGCGGGACCTGGAAAAGGCTCCCCGTTGGAAAGGACAATGGATACGAGACAGAAATGCCAGGCCCAGCTGCTTTCACTGCAGAGAAAGAGAAAGGCTGAAAGCGCCGGGAGACACAGGGTCTGCAGGAGAACACTTGAGAAAAAAGAGTAACAGAGCACAAAGAAAATACTTTCAGAATTCAGTGAGGGAAAACACACCCGGGTAGACTGCTGAGGTCAGAAAACAAGTGAGCCTGGCAGCTGGGGCAAGATGATGGATTCGTGTACGATCGCTGTACATTATTAAGAATAAACTTTGTCTCTCATTTGAAGGAGGAGTGGGGTCCCTGTGGGAACACAGAAGGAGCTGTGCCTAGACTCAGACAGAGCAAGGGGCCCCATTAGGGTTTAACCATGAAGCGTCCCCCAAAGACTCACGTATGGAGGGCTTGAGCCCTAAGGCACCAGTGGGCGCTGATGGCGGCTGGAGAGAGGGCTGCACCGAGACGGTGTGGCCAGTGGGTCAGCCCATCCACAAGTCCAAAGCTGGATGGGCTGCTGAATGGTGTAGCCCAGCTGGAGGAAGTGGGTCACTGGGGTCGCGACCCTGAAGGGTGCGCCTGTCCCCGGCCCCTTCCACTCTGTCCGTCTGTCTTTCTCTCTGCCTCCTCCCAAGCCCAAAGTAATGGAGCCAGGAGGCCCTGGACTGAAACCTCTGAATCCACGAGCCAAAGAATCTTTTCCTCCCTTAAAATGACTTTCCCAGGTATTCTGTGGGTAACGAAAAGCTGGCCGCCACAGGCCTAATCCTCGATAACAGTGTCACTTCCGGCAGCTTGAATCTCAGTTCATCGTGTAAAGAATGACAATTAGGATTGAAAAATTAAAGAACTCACGTGAATCACCCCAGCATGGTACTTTGCAGGATCGAATAACTTAAAGAATCATTGCATTCAGTTTCATCCACCTCATCAAGACAAAAGGAAAGAAACGTGGAGGAGCCAGGTGGCTGTTCATGCACCCAGACTGTATTTACTCTGTGGGGCATTGTGTTCATTGCCGTGGGCCCCAGCTATGGCTAAGACCCTGGGAATTAACCTACCTGGACCTAATGGGCCAGTGGAAGAGTTGGCAATGAACAGGAAATTCTCCAGGAAGCAGGAAGCACAACAAGGAAAAGTGGGTCCTGTGAGTACCGAGTGGGAGGGCACACGATGACTCCAACCTGGTGGTCAGAGAGGGCTCTGTGGAGGAAGGGTCGTCTTAGTTGGGACCAGGTAGTGGAAAGCGCGTTAAGTGAGGAGGAGAGGAGTTTGGGGTGGATGCACAGAAGATGCAAAAGAGGAAGCAGCTCATGCAAAGACCCAGGGCAGAACCCACAACACCTGTGCGAAAGGGAAGACTCGCTCAGACCAGCTGAAGTGCACAGTGGACAGAGGAAGACGCAGAAATGAGGCTGAGAAGGGAAAATGTCCCGATCACCTGAAGCCCTGTAACTCACGTTACGGAGCTCGGAGTCCATTCTAAGGGCAAAGGGGGAAATACTGAGCAATTCTGGAGCAGAGGATGTAATGATTCTGCATTTTAGAAAGGTCATTTGGGCTATAATATGCAGAATGGACTGAACTGAGAGAAAATTAGGGGCAGGAAGATCACAGAGGGATTTATGACAATGTAGGTGAGCAATGATGGAGGTTTCACTGGGCTGGTGCAGAGAGATGGAGAGAAAGGGGGTGGATGTAAGACGGTTAGAACCTGGTGTTGTTCCCCCTCATTCATTCATGTGCTCAACTGTTATGTGTCTGCTCTGAGACGTGTGTGAGTGAGCTAAAGGAAGATGTCAGGTTGTCTGCCAGATTTCTGAACGGAAAATGAAAAGGTAGATGGCGGTGTCATTCACAGAGGTAGGAAAAACAGAGGAAGGGGCCTGGGTACGTGAAGCTAGGTGTTGAGTAATGTCTTTATCTTCCTGATGCAGACACCTCTGGGCCCCCTGTCTGCGAGCCTCAGCGAGGTCACATTCACAGCGACAGCCAGTTTCAGTTCTTCTGGAAGCTGATTCTGACTACGCCCAAGAATGGCCTCATGCCTGCTTGGGAACAGACCTTTCTGCTGCCTCCTGTTAGGCCCCCTAGCCACAGTGCCAAGAGCCTTAGAGGACGGCAGGCCCTCTGTGCCGATGTGCCACTCCCTGCTCTTGGCTACGTGTGTGTGCGTGCGTGTGCATTCCCGGGAAAGGAGCTGCTATGGTTTCTTTAGATTTCCCCGTAACTTCACTAGCACAGAGACAGTATGTGACTGCGTGAATAACACATGCTTCGCCTTTCTCACTGCCAGAAAAACCTGAGAGGGCCGACAACTTTCCAGGTGTTTTAGGGCTGCAGTAAGAACACCAGGGGCAGGGTGCTGACCCCGGAGCCCCACATACTACCATGGTCAAGTCGGGTGCCCATAGTGGCTAAAGAATCAGGCTGCACTGGTTTCAAAGCCTTCTTATTGTACACATAGTGAGAATTTGGTGGTTTGTTTTCTAGTTTGTTTCTACCAGGTTTAAAATGAACAAAGGGACATCCAGAAGGGCTGGATGACTGATATTCACAAGGGAAATGGGAAACATATCTGAAATAAAGAAGCAAATGCCTTTCAAACCCAACTATGCTTCCAACCTAGCTGTACAGGGAATAACAGTGAAAGGGAACATATTTTAAAACCTTGGAGTATGAAAAGGTAACATATGTCTGTCTCATTCTTAAAGATCAACTGTGATAGACTAAAGTTCCACACTCCTCCTTCTTGTATGTTTACTAGATCAGTGATGTTTCAAGAGAAATGTGTAAAATTTGTTGGTGGACCATGGATGATATTTTAGCTGGAACTAAGTCATTATTAGTAAGTAAATACTTGTGCTCAAATTCTCAGGATCTCATATATATTTCTAGGAACCACAGAGATGGTGACAAATGTAAAGGGAAGAAATGAAAGTTCTTCTTTATCTATAAAGTCTGAGTGTGATGTGTAAAGATTTCCATGGAAAAAAGCACCTCGCAGATCATTTCCCATGCATAAAAAACAGAATGCAAAGATGAGAGTGGAGGAATAGAAAGGGTATTTTTTTCTATTTCTCCAAATTTTCCCCATGTACTTCGGCTGTTTTGGAATAGACCTTCTGAAATATCTTTTGAGGTCACCTACTTTGAGGGAACAGATTCTCTGATTTTCAAGTGACACTGCAGTAAGCCAAGTATGCCTGAAAACATAAATCTTAATTATAGTTTCCATTTTTGTCATTTTTATAAAAAAAAATTTATAGAAAAATTTCTTCTCCATCTTGCTAAGCCATTACTAGTTTCCAGGATTTGTGATATGATCCGAAGAAAATCAAGATCCCTCTGCTAAACACCAAAAAGCTTTATCACAGAAAGTGAATTATATCATCGATGATATAATTATATCATCGTTGGTTGTTTTTGAGCTGTAGTAGCCAAAGTAGTGACAAAAGTCTCAGAAAGGTCTGATTATTTCTAATTCCATGAACTTTAGTGGACAAGTACATTTTCTACATGAATTGAAATCACTGTAGCCATGGTAAATCACCAAAGGAATATGAAAAATCCACCTTAGTGGTATGTTGCTATTTTAAAGATACAAACTTACAAAATAAAACCCACTCAAACAAAGCTATGAAATAATTTGAGCAATTGAAAATTACTATCTCCTCTAGAATAACATGTACTTAGAAATGAAATGATTCAGAAACCAACACGATGTATGTATTCTGCTTTCTTCAGAGCAAATTCAATGTCAGTTTACATTGTATCATGGTAAACATCTTCAACAATCAGTGCTTAGATAATTTAGTCAGTCTCTGCTGCATCTAGAGAGGTTGCTCTCTGACTAAACCCACTCTGCACGGTAGGTGATAACATCACGGATGTCATTCTTTACCAAAGAGCCGAGTTTCTCCCTCGGCCCCTCCAGCTCTGTATGCAACCTCATCAGTATTAAAGGATGCACCAGGTACTGTTTATAACACTGTTCTTCCCCAAATCACAGACATCATAAAACATAAAATAAACTCCAACATGTTAAAAGAAAATTATGGCTTAACACAGAAATCAAGCACAGAGTCTCTTTCTTTTCCTAGCCACAGCCCAGAATTGCTATTAGCTTACCTTATTAGCTGAAATGCCAAAGAGAATGTCTTTATGGAAAATCAAGTTCATTATTCATCTCAGCTTTGA
Source organism: Fukomys damarensis (assembly GCF_012274545.1). Taxonomy (NCBI): domain Eukaryota; kingdom Metazoa; phylum Chordata; class Mammalia; order Rodentia; family Bathyergidae; genus Fukomys; species Fukomys damarensis. Next base: position 62,899,075 of record NW_022900942.1, read on the forward strand.
TTTGGTGTAGTGCAGCCGAGAGCACTTAGCTTCTCTGTAGGATTTGCAGATGCAAGTGGGTGAGTAAGGCGGTAAACAGGGCTGGGGGTGGAGGGAGAGACTGGAGAAGGCTTGCAACTCTAGACTCGTAACTTTACCGTTCCATTCACAGGAAGAGGAAATCAAGTCTCCTCATGGATGACTCTCACTTAAAAGCATCCTCAGTGCACAGCTTTAAGCCTGTGCAATTTTGCATCTTGCACTTAGTGTCCCAGCAAAATCACATCGCCCTGTTTCAGTGTGTCTGTGGATTCTTGGGCCACGGATCCACCCTGCAGTGCATGTGGGGCTCCTGCATATTCCGCTGAAGAGGAGTCCACACAGGAGGGTGAGCTCTGCAGGCTGCTAAAACCAGAATGCCCCATGGTCCCATTAGCAGTGGGAAGACAGAAATGTCTTTGCACTTCCGAGGGTGAGTGTGCATACACACATACATACACACACAAACTGGCCACAACATTATTCAGGTAGGCAACAAAAGGATGAAAGTGTTTCATCTCAGACTTTAGTAGTGACTGCACAGCTCTGGGAATGTACCAAGAATAAAATAACAGCAGGCACCTCCTCCCTACACATCCATCTTTTTCTTTTCCCTTTCAGAAGTAAATTAAGTCAGATTCCTTAATTGATTACTTTTCCTTAAAAGAATTAAGCATATTTTAGGAACTTCTGAGAACAAATTTTCATGGAAGAAAAAACAAACAAACCTGACATCCATAGATAAACATCCCAGAAATACTTGCTGGAAGTGTGAGTCTCACTCATTTCTAGATGAGATGATGGAACTGTTGTAAACTGCTGTTCCACGGATGGCCCTTCATAAAATTTGAGCAAGCAGCATTTACTCAAAACTAGTTTTCTCAATTAAAACCTCCAATTGGCAGGAAGGCCAGTTGTAGGTTACTGACAGACAAGGACAAAAGGCTGCTATACAATTTAAGTGCAGAGTAAAGACTTAAAAAAAACCCAAAACAAAACAAAAAACAAAAAACTTTTCTTGTCTCTGTCACCAGGTGAAATCAAACTTGAAAATTCTCTTCTCCTGAGTTTATAAGAGTGTGGCTGTTTTCCATGAGAAATTATAAGGAAAAATCAATAAATAAATGATTTATACCATATGAGTGCCGTTGCACTCTTAGCAAAAGGAAGAATGAAAATAAATCTCCACACATCAGCACTGTATCCACATGTTCAGAGCACCTTTCTTCACAACACCCAGTAGCAAAAACAATGCTGATGTCCATCAACCTATGAATGTATAACAAAATCTCAGTATCACCATTGCATGGAGTATGATTTGGTGTTTAAAGAGAGAGGAAGTATTAATAAAACTGATATGCGATAGGAAATAGACAAATCTTAAAAACAGCATGCCATCTACAAGAAGCCAGGCAAAAGATCGCCTCATTTTATGATCCCACTTATAATCAAATGGCCAGGCTAGGCAGAATCTACAGACAGGAATCAGAGGGGTGGCAGCCTGGGGCTTGGAGTGCTGAGCTATGACTGCTGAGTGCTAAGGGTTTCATCCCAGAGATGAAAATGTTGCACCTTAGATTTCAGTGATGATCGCACAGCTCTAGGAATATCCAAACATCACTGAATTGTACACCCTAGAGGGGTGAATTTCCTGTGTGGTGAATGAAATCTCAATAAAGGTGCTGTGCAATTAGCCATGGAAACATTGCCATAAAATGTTTGCTGCTGCATGAATTAGCTATAAATAATAACTTCTATAAAAGGAGGATATGGAGAGATGGAGAGGAGAAAGAAAAGGCCGACTGTGGGAGACTCCAGAGGACTGGAGGGCCGTAGACAGACCTAGTCCATCTTTGGTCCTGGTCTTTTACTATGGCTACTTTTCAATAAGAAACAAAAATACTCAAAGTCAGAGACAGTGAGAGCAAGAGGAAGACGAGGAGGAAGAAGGAGCAGAAGAGAAAAGAAAGGAAGGAAGGAAGAGGATGAGGAGGAAGGAGAAGAACAAGAAGATGGGGCTTGTTTTGGATAACAGCCCAGAGGCACAGATTATTGATAAGGGCAAGCGGGATGACGAAAGGGGATGTGAGGACACATTGCGGGATGACCTGGAGAGGAGCGGACAAGAAACCGAAAGAATCGCGCAGTTAGGGCTCAGAGTGTTCAGAGTCCAGAAACTGCTTTAGACATGACGGATGGGCTCGCAGTCAGGGAAAAAAACACAATGTGCAGCTGTAAGAATCGCAGCCCAGAGAGGAATGAGGTCTGCGGGTTTTCTTAAAAAGGCCTTTTTAAGAGATGTGGCTTAGAACAAAGAGAAGAACAGGAAAATCTGCAGGCTCGGTCCAGATGGTTGAATGCGAACAGATGATGATGAAGGAGGAAGAGGAGCGGTGGGGAGGAGGGAGGAGAGAACAAAATACCAAACTCAAACTTTCATCTTCCTCCTATTTTCTCTATCCAAGCACACGACTGGAAAGGGCAGAAGAAGCTGCAAGGTGAAGAGAAATTTGAACTACAGGAAAATTTCTTCTGTGCTCATAAGGTATGAATCTGTATTTTCATTCTAGAACTCCTAGCTGAGCTTCAGGTACTTAACAGCTTCACTGAGGTCCTTCGAAACACTGTGCACACAGCGCCTGCACTCTGTGCCTCCTCCCCCATCTCTAGACTAACCCTAGTGGGGTTACTAGTAGGCTGTTCTAGAGTTCCTGACCTCAGGGATCCAGAGCTCCCACCTTTCATTGAGAGTGTTCTGGACACTACCCTCTCTCTTCACATCACCGTGGACTGTCGTTCTGGAGTCTGGAAATTTTCCACTCGCCTTAATGTTACTGCTATCCTTCTAGTTCGAGTTACCGTTTACTTTCACCTGGAATACTGTAGCTTCTCTCCCCATTGGTTCCCCTCCTTCATTATTCTTTTCACCCTCTGCAAAGGAATATTTTCAGAAGGTGAAATAAGTATTAGCCTTCTCTATCCCTGCACCAACAAATACACATGAAGACTTGTGTTGTGCACACCACCTCCAGGGTCCTGAGACAAACTCCTGCACATCTTTCCTGATTCATCTTCGACCACCACAGGAAGCTGGACACACAGGACTCAGTCCTGATCCTTCTGTAGGAACAGAGGGCAAGTCTCCATGTTCGCTCGTTTCTCTGCGTGAGACATGAATCCTCAGACTCACTGTCCATTTTTCACCAGTTCTTCCTCTGACTTCATCCCATTTCTTCCCAGGGCCTCCTCTGGTGAACTGCTCATCAGTATGTTACCAATGAGCAAAGTTATCCCGAGGATGGCTTCTCCTTATAAGGGGAAAGATGGAAAGGCATATGGGCCACTATACTGTTGGCATATTTTTAAAAAAGTGCTTAGGTTGAGCCATTTCACTGTGGAAAAACCTGACTTCCTGTTGGTCACCATCCAGTAAGGCAAACAAGAGCCACATGTCACAGAGAAAGAATGCAGGGAGCAAAACAAACAGTCTGGGCTCAGGAAATCAGCAGTCTGATTTTAAGTGTCAGATGTTGTTGGGGAGTGCTACTAAATACCAGTTGCCCAGATCTTAGAATTCATGCAGCCCTTGTCCTGCAGCAAGCTGGAATTAGCATTGGTCCCCTCAGTGGAGAGAGGGACGCCCAACAGCAGACAGCTCACTGGCAGACAGCCAGAGAAGAATTTCCAGAGTATTTCAACAATACCTGTAATGGCTTGGATCTAGGGTGTTTGAATGTGGATTAACAGTGTGGGATAACTAAATTAGTTCAGGTTGGTTTAGCATAGTTCTGGGTATGGATAATGGCAAGGCCCACCCTGAGTGTGGGTGGCACCGCCCAACAGTCTTGTAGCCTGGATGGAATAAAAGGGAAAGGAAGGCTCCATGCTGCTGCTGGCTGCCTTCCTCCCCGCACTGCCATGGACTGTTTCTCCTTTGTGATGCCCTTCTGCCACGCCGCTCTCCGTTGGAGCCAGCCATCTATAAACTGAAACCTCTACAAACTGTGAGGTAGTAGAAATCTTTCCTCCTTCAACTTGTGAGTGCTGAGTATTTTGTCCTAGCAATAAGAAAGTAGCTAAAACAATACCCCTACCATGGTAGTATGCTTACATTCAATTTTGTGGCTAATTTGAGTAATGTTTGTCTCACCCCTGGACAGTAAGGATCATGACAGTTGGATGAAGATAGCTCCTGATCATCACTAAATTCTCTGAATCTACTTGCAGCCTAGCAAAGCAGGGATCTAACAAATATTTTTTTGAATCAGTGAAAGACAAAGCTCTTAAATTGGTGAGTTATGCTGAGAGGGAAGTGAGAGTATAAATGTATTGGCAAAATAATTTAAAGAACATGTGCTCTGTAGGGTGGCAGCACTAATATTCTTGCTTGTAAATGTGACCCTTCTTTTCCCTAGTCACTTTAGCTGTGATGCCACTATATCATGAAGATCTGCTAAGTCAAACACATACATTTTGCTTGGAAAGTCAGCAAGCAGGATGTTGATTTAAAATACTGCAAGACTTATTGAATTAATAGCATAATTTTCCCTGTGAAGAAAATTTTCTTTTAAAATGGACAGCATGCCTAAAAACATTAAAATTCTAATTCAAATAGCTTTTGGGGGGTCCTGGAATCAGTGTGGGCAGTCTCAAAGACTGTTAAAAGAATTAGTGGCAACAAATAACTGAAGACAGATGAGACATTCAAACCTTCAAAAATATATGTTTTACATAAAATAATTTGGCAGGGCTGAGTTTATAAGATGGCATCAGCCTAGACAGGCTCAGTGGAAGGCCTCTGAAGCTACAGGAAGCACTATGGGCTTACTTAGAAGTTACTAAGCCTACTGTGCTTTATTTTTATTTTTGAAGACTAAGTTTGGTGATAGGTAAATACATATACTGAATGTACTTATATGAAATCATCTCTGTAGGGGGAAAACACCAAGAAGAAAACATTTCTAAATGTTGACAGGACTGGTTTTCATAGGAACTGAATTTTCTCACTTGTCTTGGAATTCATTCCAAATAACAAAACAACAATAAAACAAAATGAAAAGAAATACCCTAAAATCACATTTTCAGCAAAACCAGGAGAAAAAGTCCACAAACTCCAAAGTCAGAGTCAAGCAGAAAGCTGGGGAGTGATGCCATGATGATGTAGCAAGTAAATGGGAGCGGAGGAGAGACCCAGACACAGCAGAACTCCAGATTCTCCATGGAGTGATCACTCCCCAGAAGTGAGGGCTTCAATCCAAGAGGGAAGTGGCTGGGATTGGCGGGCATGGTGGTGCACGCCTGTAATCCCAGCACCCGGGAGGCTGAGGCAGTAGGATCGTGGGGAGTGATGCCATGATGATGTAGCAAGTAAATGGGAGCGGAGGAGAGACCCAGACACAGCAGAACTCCAGATTCTCCATGGAGTGATCACTCCCCAGAAGTGAGGGCTTCAATCCAAGAGGGAAGTGGCTGGGATTGGCGGGCATGGTGGTGCACGCCTGTAATCCCAGCACCCGGGAGGCTGAGGCAGTAGGATCGTTATGAGTTCGAGACCAGCCTGGGCTACATGGTGAGTTCCAGGTCAGTCTCAACTACATAGTGAGACCCTGTCTCAAAAAAAAGAAATGCTGGGATTATGTAGCAAGTAAATGGGAGCGGAGGAGAGACCCAGACACAGCAGAACTCCAGATTCTCCATGGAGTGATCACTCCCCAGAAGTGAGGGCTTCAATCCAAGAGGGAAGTGGCTGGGATTGGCGGGCATGGTGGTGCACGCCTGTAATCCCAGCACCCGGGAGGCTGAGGCAGTAGGATCGTTATGAGTTCGAGACCAGCCTGGGCTACATGGTGAGTTCCAGGTCAGTCTCAACTACATAGTGAGACCCTGTCTCAAAAAAAAGAAAAATGCTGGGATTATGCAGCTGGAGGAAGGCAAATGGTGCATCTCCTTACAGGACAGAAAGGTGTTTTTGAAAGCGACTGCATTTCTTGTGTCCCCACGTGTCAGGCAACCTGTGAGGTCACCCATGAAAGAATGTACAGGAGCAGGATGACGTTTGTGTCTGAGAATCAGAGGACTGTCATTGGATAGATGCATCATATCATAAAGAAATAATTTCAGCTGTAGCATCAGTGAAGGAAGCCTTTGATGGTTGGAAAATAGTTGCCCACCCTTCCCGGAGAACCTTCTTCATTTCTCTAGAAAAATTCAACTTATGCCAAAACATATGTGGTAATGAAGATTAAATGTATAAGCTGAAATTCCATTAATTAAATGAACACTTAGTGAAGCAATTACAACTATAAAGGAAGATCACAAAGTAGAAATCTAAGAACCCAGGGAAGAAAGGAGAGGACCACAGGAGGTTGCTGATGAATCTCTGGAGCATTTGGAAAAGGAATTGGGAGAATTTAAGGAAAAGAGGCAAATGAAGGGACATAAAAGATTAAAAAAAAAACCCCAAACAAAACAAGTGAATGACATTGCTATACAAAAGGTAAAGAAAGATTAAGAGAAAAGAAAGTACAGTGAAGCTAGGCAAAAGATATTCAAACTACAAGGTATGATTAAAAAAATCCACAAGGTTTAAATTAAAAATAAAAAAAAATTATTACAGGGCTGGGGATTTAGCTCAGTGGTGCTGCCACCTGCCTGGCAAGTGCAAGGACCTGAGTTGGATCCCCAGTACCAAAACAAAAAACAAACAAACACAATTATTACAGAAAGACACCTTGCCATGAATCCCCCTCAGAGTACTGTCCCTTCCTTTGGACACGATTATCCTATCATTCCGGCCTGTTTCTGGAGTCCTCTTTCATGAATGTGTTTTCATGGCTGCCTGAATCGATTAGAAATGTTTAAAGCAATTTCTGTCAACTAAAAACCTGACACTGTGTCCTTATCCCTTCTTCAGCAGATCTGGCACTGGGTGACTCCCGGCTTCTCCCAGAGTCATGGTGACTGGGAAAAGAAGATGTTTTGATTGAAGACCTTGAGGCTGCCATGAAAGTAAAACTAAAGAAACTCATGAAAGAAAACTTCCAGATCCGCTTCAGAAAGTGGGAAGAGTGATGGAATAAGTGTATTTGAAACAAAGGGGAGTTTTTTGAGGGAGATCAGTAGCAAAGTGTCTTTTGTAAAAAAAAAAAAATCACTGTCTTTTTTATCACACCCCATGTACATAGCTGTGGTCTCTGAAGAAGCAATTGAATAGAATAATCATCTTGAGATATAATTCAAGATATTTTTGAAATAAAAGAGTCTTAAAGGTGCTTATTTAAAAATTATCCTTTGTATCAGTGAATAGTCACTCAGAATACCACCAACACCAACACCAACACTTACCCCAGAGCAATATTCTGGAAAAACTTCTTCATAGCATGAAGCAAAAAGATAAATCCAGCTAGGGAAAATCATTCAAGTGAACAACAGCTGTGAAAACACTGGAGTCAGCACCTGAGGGAAAATTCTCAAATGAGCCCTTCTAGGGCAAACATGAATTCAACAGAAAAATGTCGGCGAAAGAACCAGGAGCCAACTGATATATTTTAGAAGGGATTCGTTGTGTTACTCTGGAACTTAAAAGAGGAATACTTTTAATAAAGCACCATGACATGAAGTTCTTATAGATGGGCTTTAAGAATTTTTTCTTATTCCTAAATCATCATATCTCTGGTTATTAAATCTTTAATGTCTGTTGAATATTTTGAAATACTTTCTCTGCATATAGTGAGGTAGTCATATGTGTTCTCTCCTTTAATCTGCTATATGCTTTGAATTCTATATAACTATCTTTTCTAATGTTAAGCATTGTTTTTAGTACTAAACACCCTTTGCCTGTGATATTTTATAGTATGTAGTTATTTAATTTTATTCCTAAATTTATTAAGATTTTTTGCATCAAATTTATGAAAGAAACACATTAAATTTTACTTTTTCTTTTTCTCATTTAAAACTATTAAATCTTTAAATAAACTGTACATCTTTTTACTCTGATTGTTATCTCTAGAACAATTTTTATGTGGCAGAGATTGATACTTGTAGATTTTATAAAGCTAACTGGGTCTGTTTATTAAAAAAATTTTCCTGAGTAAATTTTAAGCATATGTGTTAGTTTTTTAAATTATGGGCATCTTCAAGGTTTCCACTTTTGTGGAATTTTGAACAATTTCGGGGAAATCTAACACTTAAGTTTTCAATGTACTTGTATAAAGTTTGTTTCTGTTCTTTTCATATTATAGATTTAATATCTACTATATATACTCATGCTTTCTTTTCATTCCTGATAGTGTTTATAACATGCTTTCTTTTTTCCTCTTTTGTGAGTTTAATCAGAGATTTATAAATATTGTTAGTAATTTCAAAGAACAGTAGCAATACGAAACTGTTAACAGTGGCCATCTTTCGTCGCTTTCTATTATCTTTCTTATATTTTTATGTATTTTACAAAATTTCTCCAATATGAATTTTAAGTGATAGATGGATATTTTTTCTCTCTACATGGTATGTAAATTCCACAACAAATAGAGGATAGTCTGTAAGGGTAAGCCTTTCCTTTTTGACCCTATTCTGACTTTTTAAAAAAATCAACTTCCATGATGACGTGTTAGATGCAACTGTGAGATTTACCATAGAACACGTCCTGAGAAAGTACATATTAATTTCAGGCTTAATGTTCCCCGATTTTGCCAGTGAACGCATTCTTTCCGGTGGTCCAAATGGCACTTTTGGGGGGAAGAATTAGTAATAATCTGGTCCACGTTCTAGATTCCCGTCATTCCTTGAAAAGTAAGAGAGTAAATAGAGAACACCAAGGTAACCAACAGGTAGGCAGTGCTCTCCGGAGAAGGGCGCGGAGCACTGTTACACCGTGAGAGAGCCATATGCTCTCACTTCTACACAGTAACACTCGCTAAAGGTAAACGGAACACCCTCTCTCGTGTTAAACCGTCCAGCACAACGTGCAGGGTGGGGAAACTGTCAACATGACTCGACATAAAAAGAAAGTGGTCCCAGAAATCTTAACTGAACGTGAGACAGGTTGCCATGGCTGCCAGTGAAGGCAGCATTTTGATGGAGGTAGGAGGTTCAGATCCAAAGATTTCAACTGCAGGCTGTGCAGTCAGAACCTGACCGAACATTGCTCACACAGGTGCAAGTAAACTAAGAGATTCTGGGGGGAGAGGGGAAGGGAGCAAGGCCCGGCTGTCAGCTGGGATGCTGGGAGCTTAGGAATGGCTGCAGGAAGTAGGTCTGTGGACGGTGGGGCCCTCAGAGAGTGGTTTTCCCCGCACAAGCTGCCCATGCAGAAGAAAAAGAGAAACTAGATACAGTTCACAGAATAAGATAATAGAAATCGCCGCTGAGTAAAAAAGAGGTGGAATCGAATTCACAACAGAGGAGAAATCCTGAAGGGGGCGTCAAGAACAGGAAGTCCCCTGGGGGACAATCCAGACAACCTCTCCCTCTCCCAAACTTGTTCGCCAAGGACCAGAGAGCCTTGTCGCTGGGCTGCTACTGGAATTTCTCCGGGACAAACGACTGGAGCGCTATGCAGGCGTTTGTAACAGTAGAACGTTTAGCGAGTTTACTACGTGAATAAGAGGAAAAGAGAAAGAAATGTGAGGAAAACCAGAACGAGAGCAGAGAGGACGGGGGAGAGAGAATGAACTCGGTGGAACACAAGCCGCTATGCTGAGAACAGGATGGAAATTAGCAGAAAATTGCCAGTCAAAATAAGGTTGAATGTAGGCCACGGAGGCAGTGGCCTACTTTTCTCATTAATTAGATAAGAGAATTGTGATGGCTCAAATTAAACTGAGATTGAGGAACTCTAGCGAAGTGAGGCCAACAAAAATAGCTAATAGATGGGAAATTACTTTAGTCACTTGAAGCTGAAGCAACTTCTTACTCAGGGCCACTAACCCGCGTGTAATCTGAGCAAAGGAAGCAGATTCCAGGGCAGTGCTGCCTGGTCTAACATTGCGGCTGTCGACGGCTCTGTGTACGGTAAAGAGAAAATGCTTGCTTTGGAAGTGTGTACCTCTGGCTTGGGCATTTGTGCTGTCTCCATCTGAGAGCAGCAGAAAGAGCAAAAATGTCTGTGCAATAATTATGCAAAATCACAATCAGGCAAAATTAGAATACTAAAATTATTTTAAGATACTAAGATTTACTCACTCATTTTCCTTCAGACTGAAGGATGGTGCATTCTATTTGGGAATGAAAGTAAGAAAAAAGTTTTAGCCATTTATTGGGAAGACATTTGTGGCATTTTTCCTGGTGGCGAAAATTATTTAAACAATCTCAAATGTCAGATGACTGAGAAATGAGCATTCTACCTGTACTGTATTTGCATATCTTAAAGGCTTTATGTATTTTCACTCAATGACAGACTATCATTAAAAATAAGCCTTTATTAAAGTGATAGAAACCTCTTTTTATCCCATCACTTCAGGGAAGCGACTCACATTCAGGCGTTACTCCCTAACTGCCAAGTTTGTCGAGAGGCTTTTTATTCCTGTCTGAACGGACTGCTCGGGCAGTTGACCTTGTCGGGTGCTCCTGCTTCTTGGAACCCTGTCCTCCCGCTGTCTCCACCCCTGCCTGGTTTCCTCCCATCTTGATGACCCTCACTGTTGCTTGTCCTTTACTTTGTGTTTGTGCCTCATCTTCCGACCCTGTGCCTGTCCTGTGTGATCTCCAACTCTTTTCTTCCTGCCAAGGGCCAACTCCCAAATACCCACCTGCAGCCCTGCCACCCTCTTGGACTCAGACATTCAGCTGTCTTCCCTTCTTCTTCACTTGTCCCATTCATTTCTTGATGATCTTTAAAATACAGTAGAAAGTTACCTTTCCAGCTGTCCATCTGTTTGTTTGTTTGTTTGTTTGAGACAGGGTCTCACTATGTAGTTGAAACTGGCTGGAACTCACTATGTAGCCCAGGCTGGTCTCGAACTCAGCGAGCTTCCTTACCCACCTGCAGCCCTGCCACCCTCTTGGACTCAGACATTCAGCTGTCTTCCCTTCTTCTTCACTTGTCCCATTCATTTCTTGATGATCTTTAAAATACAGTAGAAAGTTACCTTTCCAGCTGTCCATCTGTTTGTTTGTTTGTTTGTTTGAGACAGGGTCTCACTATGTAGTTGAAACTGGCTGGAACTCACTATGTAGCCCAGGCTGGTCTCGAACTCACAGCGATCCTCCTGCCTCAGCCTCCCGAGTGCTGGGATTACAGGCGTGTGCCACCATTCCAGGCTCACACTGTCCATCTTTATCACTTCTCCTGGAGCCTGACCTACAATCCCTTCTTGTCTGGCTTACATCATGACTTCCCCAATAGGGTGTGAATAAATGAGCACTTCGCACAGTACGTCTTCAACTGGTCATGGTACAGGGACGTCAGGTTCACCACATTCAGAAGGAAGTCACCCTTCTCCACCCAAACTCAGTCTTTCTCTCATTGTCCATCTAAGTTGGAGGGATAGATGCACCTCCAACTTTTCAAACCAGAAACTGATCATTATTTCTGCTCTTCTCTTTCCCGACACCTTAGCTGTCCAGTTCCCAAGTGCAGACACTTATACAGTTTAAATAGGCAATTTCCCATTTAAAAATTCTCTTATATGAGAATCCAAAATTATAAAGGAAGAGGAAAAGTAAGAGCTAGATAGTAGGAAGCAGGGAGACAGATCTTTCTCAAATGGGAAGGGACCAAGAGAAGGAGGGAGAAGGGAGGGACAGGGAGGAGAGGGGCTGAAACAGGACTGGAGGTGCTGTCTGCGTGCACCGACTCCTCACAGGAGCGTCGGCATTATGTGCTACTGCACGCACGTGCTCATAAAAACGTTTGAAAGAAGTTCTCCCCATCAGCAGTCAAATGAGAGCTCCCTGTGGGGAGAAAGTCCTGTCTTTCAGCTTTGCGTTTCTGGCTTTTAACAAATTGCTTCACACACACTTAGCTCCCCTAGGCCATTGTATTCCAATTACATTATGTACAGCAAAGCACACAAGTGTGTCTGATACTTAACTGCCAATGTGGAAGTGTACCTTCAGACGCTGCTTGACTTCTGCCGGGGCTGCGTCCTGGTCAACACAAGGTAAGCTGAAAACGTTGCAAGTCGAACCTATAACCGGTCCCGCCAAACAGCCTGGCTTGTGGACCCCGTGCACCACCAGGTCTCCCTGCCCTCCACCCCCACGATGGTGTGAGGCGCTGCACCCCACTGCCCCTGCCTGGTGTGTACATCACCCGCCGGGAAAAGATCCACACTGAAAACTCCAAGTGCAGTTTCCACTGAACGTGCATCACTTTTGCACCATTGTGAACTCAAAAAACTGTAAGTCAGAAAGGATCTGTGTTTACAGTTAAAGATATTGGGAGATTTCTCGTGGTACAGAAAATGGGTGTTCTGCTATAAAGTTAAGGGAATACTAAAAAATTTCATTAAAAACAAGCCATAAAATCTAACTAGTAAGAAAAAACACCTAATAAATTCAATATTCTCTTGAGTAAGGTCACTCTGATCTAAAATGTGCATGGAGTTTTCTTGTGACAAGCATCTCACAAAGAACGAGCTGTACTCTCAGAAGGCATCAAGAGTTAGCCTCATTAAATCACTAAGTTGTGTGGGCTGGACTGAACTTGTGATCCTCCTGCCTCAGCCTCCCTAAGTGCTGGGGTTGCAGGTGTGCACCACCATGGTTGGCTAGGTCAGCACTTTAACTGTAAGGCGAAGGGTGGTGGGTGAAGCTATTAAATGCTCGATTGTCTTTCAAAAAGAAAGACCAAGAAAGCTTATTTGCTTCCAAGCTTCTCCATGCATCGAGGAGATAGGTGTATTTTAAGCAGGAAGAGAACGTAGACGAGGCGGAATTTTTAGCACAGACTAAAAAGTTAATGGAAAGTCAACAAGAGAATGGTTTCTAATATGAATCACTGACTGCTGTATGTAAATGAGTACACATTCGTCAAGCGCTCCGCTTGAACGAGTGACGAGTAGAGACTTGCCGAGTTCTTTTAGAACACTATTCTTTTTAAAATCGCCTAACATACAGAGACACTGGTGGCCTTTCCACCTCGGGTGTACATAAGTGAAGCGCTCAGGGTCCAGCGCGTGGACACTGGTCTCAGCCTGCTGCGATGTGGCGGCCGGACGCGGGACTTTTATACAAGGCAGCTGACTGACGCTCACTGGCAGATGTGCGCTTAGCATGTGCAAAGCTCTGGGTTCAATCCCCAGCACAAAAAATATTATGCGAGGTTAAAAAACTATGCCACGTGCTAGGAAGTAGATTCTGTATTAGGCAGAACTACAGCCCCCCAAAGATGCCCGTGTCTGAGTCCACGGGAGCTGTGCCCATGCCCGTGGAAAAGGACTCTCCAGATGTGTTGAAGTCAGCGGACCCGAGAGTCAAGGGCCGGTGTCTCTAGGTGGGAGGAGGCGGCAGCAGAGCGTGACCGGGCCAGGTACTGGAGCAGAGATCAGAGCCATGCAGCTGTTGGCTTTGAAGATGGAGCCAGTGGCCACGAACCAAGGGGCGGCCTCTAACAGCTTGAAGAGGCTCGAGAACAGACTCTGCCCTCGTCTTCGGCAGAAGCACGGCCGGGGATGTGGCGATTTTAGGTTGGTGACCCACTGCAGACCTCTGACCTCAGAACTGTGATACAGGTGCTGGGAAAACTGGCTCTCCACGCGCAGAAGACGGAATCCAAACCCTATTTCACCATATATTAAGCTGAAGTCCAAATGGACCAAAGATCCAGATATTAAAACAGAAGCAATTAGTCTGCTGGAAGATAAAAGAGGTAAAACTCTTGAAGAAAAAAAATATATAGATAAGGACTTTTTGAACTGACCTGAATTGCATAAAATACCAACAATCAATAAGTGGGATTATATCAAATTAAAAAGCTTCTGCACAGCAAAAGGAAAGATTATTATGGTTAAGTGGAAAACTACAGAATGGGAAAAAATTTTGCCAGCTACTCCTTGGACAAAGACTAATGTCTACAATATATAAAGAACTAAAACAAACAAACAACCAGACCATCCCATAAAAGACCCAATGAAAAATTAGCAAGGAAATGAGTAACACTTCTCAGAAGAAGAAGAGGCACAAATGACCAAAACTTACAGAAAAAATGCTCAGAATCTTTGGCAATGTGAGATGCAAATTAAAACAACACAGATTCCATCTTATGCCAGAGGGAGTGGCCATCACTGAGAAATCAAATAATATCTTGAGACCATAATGTTAAGTAAAACAAGTCAGGTATGCAAGCTTAAATATGTCAAGGGTTCTTTTACATGGGAAACTCAAAATATTTATAAAAATAAAGGGTAAAATACAAGCTAGATAAACAGGAAGTATGGGGATCTTTTTCATAGGGGAACAAGGGATGGAGGCAGGGAGAGGGAGAGGAGTTAAAGGGAATGGAAAAGAATTGAAGAAAAAAAGAAAACAGCTTTTTGAAATGGAAAGGGGACCAAGAGTTGAAAGGAGTATGGAGGGGAAAGGGGGGTAGAGGAGAGAGAAAAGAACTAAGATACAGTATATGCATGTTCTACCTCTGCACAATGAATATAATCATCATGTAGAGTAAACGTGGACTAATAAACGTGAAAAATTATGTTGTTTTACAATGGACTACTATTCAGCAATAAAGAAGACCGAAGTTTTGTTATTCACTGCAAAATAAATGGAACTGGAGGGCATTAAGTATCTTCTCTCAACCTAAAAACAAGTTGACCTGAATGTAGAATGGTGATCAGTAGATACTGGAAAGGGTGCATCGGTCACTTCCTGTCATTGGGACAAAACACCGAACATCCACAAACTAAAGGAGGAAAGGTTTAATAGGCTCATGGTTTCAGAAGATTCAGTCCATGGTTACTTGGCTTCAAGGCAGAAATAGCCCGGTGGAATCACCTGACAGAGAAAAGGTGCTCAATCAATGGGAGCCAGGAAGCAGAGAGAGAAGGGAGGAGCGGGAATGAGAATTCCCAACCGGGTCACGCCGCAGAGACCCACTTCTGACCAGGCTGCACCTATGAACACATGAGACTTTACCATCTAAACCAAAACAAAAGGCATGAGTGCGCACGTGTGTGTGTGGGCTGAGGGTGGATAACGGGAGGTGGTTCTGTTTTTTTTTTTTTTGTTGTTGTACCAGGGATCGAACTTGGGCCCTGGTGCTCGCAAGGCAGGCGGCGGAACCACTGAGCCAAATCCCCAACCCTAAGGGAGTTGGATATGATCCTAAGGGATGTGAACACAGTACGCATGTGTTGAACTATCACAGTAAGCCATATCAATATGCATTGTTAATACATATTAATAAAAATACAATAAAACAATAAAAATAAATTTGCATTATTTTAACCCACTAAGTTTGTGGTAATTTCTCACAGCAGCCATTGGAAACCAATACAGATTCCGTAGGCTTTGTTTGCCCAAAAGCCCGACTAAATGAAACTGTGACCTCCATCAGTAACTCCTGCAAGGCTGCTCCAATCTGTCGTCTCCTCTCCAGTCACACTGCTGCCATCTCGTTTCCAGGTTCAACAATAATAGCACTTATTGCTGAACTACGTAAGGTCCTTTCCAAATTTTGTTCTGTGCCTTTTACATGTATTAACTCATTTAATACTTTGACAACCCAAGGAATGGGTACTTCTGTTCTTTCTGCATTACAGAGGAGAGGACCAAGGCAACGAGGCTAAATAACTCACTTAAAGTTGCATGATTAGTAAAAGAGAAGAGCACAGCTTTCTGGTACCAAAACTGTACTTGTGTCACCCAGAACTAACCCAATAGCCTTTGTCCTGCATGGTGTTTAATGAAGGTAGCGTCCTCATTAATTTTCCATCCACATCAGTTCTGTGGGTGATTGTTGTGGTCGATAGAATTTTGGCTCCTGTAACTTAGTTTTGCTCCTGGGTATCCCAGTCATGAATTCCTCATGTTTCATGGCCCAAGTGATTTTACACATGGAATTAAGGTTCTTAGTCAGTGACCCTACAGTGGATGGTTTGTCGTGGACTCCTTTGGGTAGGCCGAATGTGATCACACGAGCTCTTGATGTAGCAGCTTTACGTTATGCACATTTGGCCACCATAAAATGAAAAAGAAAGGCAGAATTGGGAGTCAGGGTTTGTGGCAGGAGGCATTAGCGAGACTCAATGGTCATTTCCCAGGGGCCACTTGGGGGCTTGAAGAAGATACCTCAGTTGTACGTCTGCAAGGTACAAAACTGTGTCATCAACTGAGCGTATCCGGAAGCTGGATCTCTCCCACCCAGCTCACGCTTTGACTTTAGCTTTTGGAAACTTTGACCATCGGGTTAGCCGAGCTGTGCTGTATGTGGGTTTCTGACCCATGGAAATGTCCACCCTATTCACCTCCTCTCCATGGCTCTCTTAGACTCACCACTGGGCTGTTCTGGAGATATCTGCTGTGATTCTGTGCAGTCCGACTCTTCCTCCCTTCCTCTCTCTCTCTCTCTCTCTCTCTTTCTCTGATCTTCCTCACATTTTACCTGCCAGCCATCTTGCACTGACAGACCCATCCACCCATCTACCCATACACAACGCTATGTGCAGGGCTGAACTGTGGAGCTTATCCCAATAGCACTGGGACAGTGCTCAGGGAAGTCCCTTCAATATGCTGCCACAGAAATTCTAGCAATCTTTAGAAGCACAGCATTTAAAATGGGGAGATGTTCTTTTTCTCTGTCCCATTCTAAAAACCCAGGGTTGAATTTGTCTTCAAGTTTCCATTATACGTTGATCAGGTGCCTTTATGCTGCTTCTTACTTTGCCTTGCATTTCTGTGCTAAGGTCCCAGAGCGGAAACTCTCCGAGGGAGTGGCTGCTTTCCAGATCTCTGAATCCCACTCTTTCCTTAGCTCCCATCATTGCATGTGAGCAAATCCTCACTCCTTTGTTACATAAAGTGAACTGATCCCACAAGAATAACTCTTCAATAATAAATCCTCAAGAGGGTATCTACTTATTTCAGGTAATATCAACCCCAAATAATAATTCCTTAGAGACATCACATCCTTACATTATTTTAAAGTTATAACCCAAAAGACATTTTCAAATGAAATGTTATCCTGAGGAAAAGGGAAATCATCAATTTCATGCTTTACAGAAAAAAAACTATCTAATTTAAAAAATATCATAATTTAAATTTGTCAGTGAGTATTTCTCTGGGAACACAGTTAGAGCTAAAAAGATTTCTTCCAAGAAGAACAGAAATACTCCCTCCTAAATTTTAGGAGTTCACAGATTCCGTCTTTGAACTCCTGGAAGGCTCGCAGCCTGAGTTTAGAACACATGGCCAGTTTGGACACTTCTAGCCACAGAGATATTGCAATCACACAGTGCTTTTTAATGGCAAAGCCCACATCTGCTAGAAGTCAACACACAAAGACAAAAAACAAAGAAGTAAACAAAAACAAAAACAAAAACCACCTAGGGAAATACCATCCAGTAGAAATTTCTATGATGATGGAAATGGCTTCTTTATTTTACTTGGCGGTTCTGGGGGGCGTCTAACCTCATGTGTTCTAAACAAGGGTTCTGCTGGTGAGATCCACCCCCAGTGCCTGAAAATGTGTCATTCTGGCACTGTCCAGCATGGCAGACGCCAGCCACTTGTGGCCATGGTGCACTGGGACTGAGGCCACTGTGACGGAGGAGCTCAACATTAATTTTCGCTTGACTTCACCTCTTTGTGGAGTTTTAACATCCACCTGTGGCTAGTGGGTGCCACCTGGACAGCATGGAATGAGACAGCCTGCTTCAGAAGGGGCTCTGGTGCTCACCTGTCCTCATTTCTCCACAGGAAATGCCCCTTGCTCTGCATGGCACTTTCATCCAGCCTCTCCTTACACATCTGTAATAAAAGCTCTTCAGTTTACTGGAGATCCGATGCTTCTGTTAGAAAAATCTTCCTGAGTTACCAGCTACATCGTCAGGGTTGTGATTTGGGATAGAGTGGGGTTTTGGAGTAACATAAATCCATTCATTTTCTCCTGGGGTTGTAATCCAACCTGGAGGCCTTGACCTTCTCACACTTGTGGACTTACAGGGAGGCTAGGAGGGTCCCAGCCATATCTGGATTGTCTGGATGGAGCATCGTGCTGTCACCCGGGAATCCACAAGAGTCCACCCAAGTAGGCACTTGGATGTCACGTGAGTGGGAGGATGTTTTTGCTCAACCACAATGCTGCATGCCTGCCTGGATTCCTTCCCCAGGATCTGGGCAGCTCCATGCCTGTAGCCAGCAGTGTGCTTGTGGGGCTCAGGGCCTGCACCCCCATGGTCTTCTGCAGAGTCCTTGTGTGTTTTCTTCCTGTGCCCAGAGCATGGATTGTTCTTAGAGATCTGCCAAGAGACCCACTTGAATGGGCTTGGTCTGCAGGCTACGGTACACGTTCCCACTTCAGGGAGTTTGGGCAAATCAGAAAAGCCAGTGATGCATCATCTGGACATCAGGGGTCCTGTACTCATTTGCTTATTCTCATCAGCAGAGTGGCCTGCCACTCATCTGCTCTTTTCCTTCTCCCGAACTGGCCCTCTGTTTTGTATTTCATATTTTTCTGTTTTTGGTAGTACTAATGATTTGACGCTATATCCCCAGCGATGTACTTTTTATTTTGACAGAGGGTCTTGCTAAGTTGCCCAGACTGGGCTTCTACTTGTGATCCTCCTGCCTCAGCCTCCCAGAGTGCTGGAACTATAGGTGTGTACTTCCCTCCCCAGGTATTTCTGCTTTTATCTAGCCCCCCCCCCCAGAGTTCAGTCTGGATCAAACAGGTGCTAAGTAAATCTTTACTGAATGAAAAACTTACTTGGAATGGCACTGTTATTACACTTTTGGACAAGTTTTTCTTTGTACACCAGATCAGACAATACAGAGACTAGGTATTATGACAGAGAAATGGATTCACTATAGGCTGGAGCTAAGTAATCTAATGCTCATTAATCTAATTATACCTTCCAAGACATAAATGAGATTAATCGGCATGGTTTAATTTCGGCGAATTCTTTCATTTCTTAGCTCTCCTCCAGTCCCTGTTAAGTGAATAATTAACATTTCATTCTTATGTCTGAAGGTAGTTTGTAAAATACTTAACCAAGAGAAAGTGGAAGCCGTGGAATATATTAAAACTGCATTTATCACTTTAAATTAGCTTCATCTGGGCTCAAAGAAGGAAGGGTATTAAGTAAGGGTTTTCTAAAACAGAATTATTTTCAATGTGATATATGTTCATAAGGAAAAACCCCAAACCAGGGTAGGATAATGGATATTATGTTGTCCTCAAGTTTGTAAGACTGTGATTCCTGAATCCGATGGATTTCAAGTCTGGTGCTTTGCTTTGTCCTCTATCACTGGGATTTAGCGTAGAATCTTCGAATGTTCCCTAACAGCATGAGGAGCATAATTAGTCTATACTGGATACTCTATGACCCATTAACTTGGCTATACTTTTACAGACAAAGTACTCTAGGGTTTGACCTTTGGCGAAACATATCTTTTCCTTTAGACCTGGTATAAAATTGGTGAACTGGGATATACAAAACTTAGGCCAAGCAGAATGCTGGTTCATCGTACATCTAAACAGTAACTATCTAGTCTCCCACAATGTTAAGAGAAGACCAGCTATAAAGTCACATTATATAGGGATTGAGTTTGGATCTCTTAGTTTACTTCTTTGTTATCTCAGTGAAACTATCTCTATCAGAAGCAAACACCACTAAATCAAACCTAGCAAAGGGTATTAAATGGGAAGATAGTGCTCATTAGGACATAAGAAACTTTCAGTGTCATCAGCAGTGTCACAATTACAACCAGGGGACAGTGTCATGGTGTCCATAGTAGTATTTCTTACTGAAACAAATGAACAATCAATAAGAACCCCGGGTGATGGTCCTTTCATAAGGCTGATATTTAATTTTCCAGTTATATGAAGTATCACTGTTCTACTGCAACACGATCTTTCCTATGTCTGATATTGTGCACAAATCTCATACACACCTTGTTTCTAAAATTGGCCACTTTCCAAATTCTATTTGGGTTTATGTCTAATCACAGAGGTACAACGACATTTTATCCATATGCTTTATCATTTTATTGTTATTAAAGTAAATTTCTACCCCCCCAAAAAATCCTTCAGGAAAAAAATCAAGGAAGTACTCAACAGCAGCAGCGTGATGTGGTGGAAAAGTGCACAGATTCTGTAATCAAACTAGAGTGTAAATCTCATTTCTGTCTCCTATTAGCAGCATAATTTTAAGCAAATATATTATCCTACTTTTGAAATAAAGTGAGGGTAAAAACAGCTACCCTAGGAACTGCAGCAACAAGGAGAGTGCTGGGACAATGTGTGCTAAGCACAGGCCCACAGGACTGGTCCCGTAAGTTACAGGTCTTCTTTCTATCCTTTTGCACCTCCTCTGCTTTTATCTTCTTACCATTATTCATTACTATGTGGGAATGAGTCTAGAATGGGCGGGGGAGACAAAAAGATGCCCAGTGTGATGCCCTTGCACAAGCATTAGACTGAGGACTGAGGGGCCTTTGCGATCTGAGAAAAGCCAAGTTTTCTTGGGTACCAGTCGAGGAAGAAGGTATGAAGCTGACAAGAATTTGTTTGTTAGTAGGACAGGAAGCAAGCATCTGCAAGACAGGAAACAATTAACAAAATGGCAGGAATAAGTGGTTACCTGTCAGTAATACTGTGAGTGTAAACTAGCTAAATTTGCTAATTAAAAGATGTAGCATGGCTGAATGGATGAAAAAAGAAGAGCCAGTTATATGCTTCCTACCCAAGAATCAGTTTATGTGTAAAGACACAGATAGACTGAAAGTGATAGGATGGAAAAATGCAACATTAAAATAAAGACCAGATGAGAGCAAGAGTAGACATATTTATTATATATAATAGACTTTGAATAAAATCTCTATAAAGTGAGAAAGAAAGTCATTATATAATGTATACAGTGATAAAGAGGCTTGGCAGACAGATATTGCAATTATGACCCTTTGTGCCCAACATCAGGGCATAGTAATATACCTAAAGAGTGAGTGAGATAAATTGCAACATAATACCAAAGGAGTTCAATTCCCTACTTTCAGGCAGTGGCCAGACCATCCAGACAGAAAATAAATAAAGAAGCACTGATTGTGACAGTGTTGTCAACCAACTAGACTGAAGAGACACACCTCCAGCCAACAACTGCAGGACACATAGTCTTCTCAGTTGTGACTGCAACATTCTCCAAGATAACTTATCTGTTAGGCCACAAAAGAAGTCTTAACAACTTTAAGAGGTTGAAATCAAATCCTGTCTTTTCTCATTATGAAGGTGTAAAACTAGAACTCAGTGTGAGGAGGAACTTTGGAAAACTTACACGTATGTAGAAATGAAATAACATGCTCATAAATAGCCAATGGTGAAGAAATTAACAGAAAATTTTAAAATTTCTGGAGACAAATGAAAATAGAAACACAACATTCCCAAACCTATCAGGTACAATAAAGCAGATCTGAGAGGGAAATTTATTTCAAGAAACACCTACATAAAAAAATACAAAAACCTCAAATAATTTTGTACCTCATGGAACTAAAAAAACAAAAAACAAAAAACAAAAACTCAGTCCAAAATTAGTAGATAGAAAGTAATAAAGATCAAAACAGAAATAAATAAGATAGTGACTAAAAAATAATGCGTTCAACAAGTTATTGACAAATGTGATCATTATGTACTGAAAACATACTGATAAAAAATAAAAATTGAAAAAAAGAGTAAGAAAAATAAAGATAATTCAGATAATAGTGGGGGGGTGAATAAAGTAGGCATTTTAACTAATATCACAGAAATATAAAGGCTAATAGGAGAATTCTATGAACAATTATATGGCAAAAACCAAATAACCTTGATGAAATGCATAAAATCCTGGACACATACAACCTATCAAGGTGGAATTATGAAAAAATAAAAAGTTCAAAAAGACCAGTAACAACTAAAGAAACTGAATTAGTTATAGTCTCCCATCAAAATAAAAAAAGTCTAGGACCTAATGACTTCACTACTGAATTCTACGAAATGTAAAAAGAAGTGATGCCAGTTCTTTTCAAACTACTCCAAAAGCATTAAACAGGAAGGCATACTTCCAAGCTCATTCTATGAAACCAACAGCACCTTGATATCAAAACCAGAAGGAAAACACACACACACACACACACACACAGAAAGAGAACTAACTATAGGCCAATATCTCTGATGAACAAAGATGCAAAGATTCTTAACAAAGTACAGAAAACTGATGTCAACAGCACATTAAAAAGATTTTTCACTATGACCAAGTGGGATTCATTTCAGGAATGCAAGGATAGTTCATTATATATCAATCAATGAACATGATATGTCATAAAAATAAAATGAAGGCCTGAAACTATATAATCATTTAAATAGACATAGTAAAAGCATTTGACAAAATTCAGCATCTTTTTTATGATAAAAACGCAACAAAATTAGGCATAGAAGGAATACTTCAATATAACATGGCTCTATATGTATGAGAAATCCATAGAAAAGCTGAGAGATTCCTAAACTTTGAAGCAAGATGAAGGTTCTCACTTTCACTACTTCTATTCAACATAGTACTGGAAGTTTTAGTCATAGTAACTAGGCAAGAGAATGAGAAAAGGTTATCTAAATTGGAAAGGAAAACTTAAATTGGCTCGGTTTGCAGATAAATATTCTTGTTCTTACATCCGTGTGAGTAGCTTTCTTTTTAGTAGTTTTAAATATTTTGCTTTGCTTGAACACAGACGTATATGGTGAAAAAAATATAAGGAGTCCTGGGTTTAGTGATGTTTTGTGTGGATTTTTCCAGATATCCACTCCTCTTGGCTGTTCAAGTTCTCTGGGAGCTAAAAAGAAGGGCATCAGGGGATGCGCTCTCCAGAAATTCAGTATCTAAATTAGACCTGTGACTTGAGTAAAAAAATGTAGCACGGGGGCCAGAAGAGAATACCCTAAATCCACAGGATGCCAATCAGTGCGCCAAAAGGCAGCACGGGATTAAGGCAGTGGGGTGGAGGACGCTTCCTCGTGGCCACTGTGACCTGTGACTCCACCACTCGACTGCGGGAGCCTGGGCTGCCACTTCATCTTCCCGCAGCTCTTTCCCTCTGCAAATGGGTGCTTCTGGACGGGTCTTCCAGTTCACATTATGTAATGAAACAGCTACCCGGAAAGAAAGGCGAGCAAGGTAGAAGATGAAGCAAGGTCGAGGGGAGTATGGCTGAGTTCTCTTCTCTTTCACTAAGGCAGGGGCAAGAGACGGAGAGATGGGAGTGGCGGAGTGCAGTGAGCCCGCTGTCTGATTCCTCAGACGCGCTGCAGTGAAGCTGACGAGGAAGGTATTACAGCCTCGGCTGACACAGGTAGCATCTCCAGGGGCTTCCACAGTTCCATTTGGGAGCCTGTCGTGGTGATGGCCCATGGGACAGGGGCCACCAGAGCAGCTGGGCCAGGTGGTAAAAGCTCCTTAAGAAGCAAGGATGGTTGGGAGGAGAAATGGGAAAACAGTTGCAAATTTCCCATCATGGAATAGCTGCAGCAATCGGTTAGGTAGGTTTACAAAGACAACCTAAAAATAGAACGGTTGGCATTGGGATTTTCGAAAAAGAGCATGCACGTCAAAATACATATTTTAAATGTATGATAGTTCCCCTGAGACAATTCTGATTGATTGTCCAGTTCATGAGCTCATCCGGCATGGAAGGAAGCGTTTCTTTTTCTGTGCGGCGATTGCATAAGTCAAACTCGGGCAACGCGACCTACACACCCATTCTGGGCCCAGGGAGCCGATTTCCCCAAACCTCACCACACACCCCTCACGGAGAGCTCTTGTGTTTGGTGGATTTGTTTCATCTCCTTTGTGAAAGCCTTGGAGAGAAGGCGGCAAGCAAGAAAACCAGCTATTTATAGCATTTTTGACTAAAAGTGTCTGCTCAGCGTGTCATGGAATGCTTCCAAGAGGTGGGAGAACAGGAAACCATCTAAAATTGACCCGAAGGCTGGGGGAGTGTTACGGGGGAACGATTTCGCATGGGAGTCAATTTCAGAAAGCTCAGGGTTCATTTGCAAACAAATGACAGCTACTTTCCCTGACACTCTGAGTTCCAGAGAAGCCAGTGAAACTTGTGCTAGTTAAGGAGAGAAGAAAAGGAAGACGGGACTTCTTCAGGGATTCAAGGTAGCTGGGATCTATGAAGGGACTTAAGAGGGTGAGTTCCTGCAGGAATCCTTCCCCCCATTCCTGCTGCAGGAGTTCAAGCCAGGTGCATGCAGGAAACAGGTGGCCCTGTAAATACGGCTAGCAGGTCCTGCTGACCTCACAGGTCCTTCTGGACCCATCGGACGACCTTTATCATTGTTCATTTCCCCTTTTGTAACTTGAAATGGTAAGGTCTTTGGCTGAATGTTTCATACTCAAGAAACAATTTCACAGAATGGAGCCTACCTTTTGCAGGAGTTCTGATGGGCCTGGTTTCCAGTTTTGGTGGCAGTGGGGAGTGTGGGAGGGAGGAAGGCTTAAAAGTGCCAGATTGATGGAGAATTTTCGAGTCTGATAGTTCCGTGGTGGAGAGGTGCTGAGCAGGTCCTGGGTCCCGTGTTCAGTGGCTCTTGTGAATTTCAACCATCTTAGACAGCCATGTGCCCCACATCAGGAAAGGAGAGGACAACACAGGGACTTTGGGTAGGAGCAATGGGGAGTGCTGGCCAGGGGCCACTGTCACCTCCCAGCAGTGGGAAGGAAGCTCACACCTGTCCAGGCGTCATGGAGGAGACAACCTGGCTCCTGAGAGGTGATGAACCGTGATAGAGTCCTGCTGCCCTGCAGTGTCATGGTTGGTGAAAGCTGTCCTGCTCCTCTGCCAGGACCGCCTGGAAGGAGGCAGTGGGCTGCAGACAGATTGAGGTGTAAACCAAAACAGCATTTGCACAAATGAAAGCTGGAGGAGGCCAGAAGAATGAAGGTCCCTCAGCAGCTCCAGAACCAGATGACAACCTGGTCCCTAAGCTGAGCTCTTCTAGGACAGACCCTTTGTGATCCCGCCACCCGCAGCTCAGGAAGGAGTGGCCAGCACCTGCACTGGGTGCGAGACCCAGGACATCTTCTCTGGGGTCCCGTCCCACGGAATCAGGTGGGTCCCCAACCCCACTCTGATGAACTCGTGAGGCCAACATGCTATTCACAGCACTAGTGAGGTACCTTCTACACCTTCTAAAGGAAACCAGCTCAAGCAAAATAGACAGGAGAAAGTGATACAGAGTATGAAATGTGTGGAGAAGAGAAAGCACACTTACAGCTGAGGATTTATAACTGCAAAACATTTTCGCACTGTACTTCTAATATATTCCTCAATCTGAAATTCAACTTTTTCCCCCTAAGACCTGATGCAAACATAGTGATACTACCATACCTCCTCCCCTTTGGAGTAAGGAAGAGTAAGCCCAGAACTCTGAGATACAGGCCCTGCCTTAATTTATTTTTATTTATTCATTTTTGTGTGAGATAGGGTCTTGCTAAGTGCCTAGGATGGGCTCAAACTTCAAATGTGCCTCCTTCAGCCTCCGAGAGTTCTGGGATTATAGGTGTGTGGTTCTGTGCTCATTGTAAATGTACAGGAGGAGAGAGAGCCTAAAGCCATGCAGGAGGCCAGTGTTTAATAGTAAGGCTGCGGGCTGATCAAGGGAAGCCTTTTTTCCCCATGAATTAGACTCTACTGCCCCCTACAGTAAAAACAGAGAGAAACTAAGCCTACTGCTCCCTCGGATTGGCTTTCTTCAGCGTGGTCCTTGGGTTATCTCTACAGAATCATGCCAGATCTACGGAATCAGAATCTTCTGGGTTTGTGCCAGAAGTCCCCATTTCACATGAAGTTTCAAAGTGACTTTTGTGCATACATATTTAAGGAAACTTTACTGCCAAAATGTCAACGATGGAGCAATATTCATGACACATGACGTGCGTATATACGGTTCTGCACAGGCACATGTGATACTGTCGTGTTCATGTCTACCCATACTGATGCTACTCTGTCCTGCTTTGGGAGACACTGCCAACTTCATACACAGATCTTCTTCCAAACTGCTTGCTTTTTAATTTCAGATGCAACGACCAGGAGATTGGCCTGCAGCCCCAGTGTCTTTGACAACTGAGTTATAGCTCTGTTCGTTTTTATTGGGAAACTGAAAAGAGGGATGCTGACTAGCAAGCGGGAGGAAGAAGCTGCAGAGAAGATGTTGTCCTCAAAATCCAGAGGCAGGGCTCTGAGTGTAGGGCCTGGAGGTCTTAATTCCAAATGTCAACCTGTTCTGCTCTGTTTGTCCTCACGTGGAACATGATTTACTACTCACAATGCAGCCACTGAGACACGGGGTGGGGGGACTTACACAGGAGAAACACATTCAGGTGTTACAGAATTACAGACTCAGGTGTTCAGAATTACAAACTGCAGATACTTACTTAGTTAACAACTGTCTATGTCTGTCATGAACCATTGAAACCACAAGTAAGTGTGAGTCTGACACTCACATCAGTTCGACTCTCTCTTGTCTCTTAGTGCCTTGACCCCACTGCCTCAAAAGAATGCAATCATAAAGGATGCTTTGATCTTTGAAAAGTCTTGATGGTTTCTGCAGATCCCCTGAGACTTAGGGAAAGCAAGGAGCAGTCAGACAATACTGCAAGTATACATTAAGTTGTGTTTTTAAAAATGGGGGCGGGGTGGCTGAAGTCATTTTCTTTCATGGTAGTTGGTTGATTGTTGGATGTCTCTTTGTATTAAAGGGACTAAAACCTGCTTTATCCTCACACAAAGGAAGCAGGACACCCCTTGCTTGTGTATAGGAATGGTCTGAGGTGAAATTCAGTATAATCACTGGGAAAGAAAAGGAACAAGTTTTCCACTGAACTCTACAAAGAACCTGTTTCCCTACTCCAGAGTCACTCCTCTTCTGTGGATTATATGAAATAGAACATTTAAAATGGGTCTGATTTCATCAGGCAGCGATCAAAGACAGCAAATGTGTACATATGTAAAGTCTGGCACAGGTGTGCTTTGCACACACGAGGTCAAGCATGTGAACCTGAGCACCGCGTACAGAGCACAGCAACCCCTACTGCACACCACTACACTTCTCAGGCAGCCCGACACCATGAAGCTGAGTTCTGTGCAGTTTCCTGGTTCTGTAAGAACAGTGAGCAGAAACCCCAGTCGACACAGAGTAAGCTGATGATGTAAAATGAAAGAGCAACCTATCTAGAAAATTCAATTTGCAAATATGGTCAGAAATCTCTATCTTAGAAAAAGAAACAAAGCACGGCACATTGCTAAACTCTAGTAAATTAAAAAAAAATTTAAAAGATAAGAAAATCAGAAGAGGCCTTTCCTTGGTCATGTGAATGTTCTCTAAGACATAAAAGAGTTAAAAATAGCAGAAAAAAGAAACAAGTGAATAGGAACAGGAGGAGTACACGTTCCCTCCTTCGACTCTTGCCGATTGTGTAACAGTAATTAAGTAACGCTTTATATCATTACCTTTTAGCTACAAACAGAGAGGACTGGTTGGAGAATCAAATGGCTTGGAAATCATTCCAACTGAGAATCATTCATTGAAAAAAAAGTAATGCACTTTCCTACTGTGGTTTCAGTCTAAGAATTAGGAAAAACACTTATATATTCATTTACTGAAATACAGTTTAAAAAAATATCTCCCTGTGCTGCACTGATCCAGATGGCAGTCACTAGCCTACAGGAGAGGCACAGGGAAGGTGGTCCTGGGGGCAGGTACGTGAGCCTGGAAGTGATGCCACACACATACGTGTTTGCATCTAAAGGTGAACGAATGAGGTAAAAATTTCAGATGAGTAACACAAATCACAGTGAAATCACACAACTCTTCATGGATTTTATTAATAAATAGTAAACTGGTTTTACCTGAAAGGCAGATTTGTTTTTTCTCTACCAAACTTTCCTGGCCTAGGTCAGGAAATGCCTGTTATAGGGTAACAGAGATCGAACTGTAGAAAGTTTCAGATTCAGCTCTATAGACTACACAGACAGCACCAATGAGCTCTGTGGTCATGAATCTTGGCAATTAGTGCTCTTCTGAAATAGGAAAGGTGATACTGAACTTAAAGATCTATTCTACTGGACTCTGGATTCACAATAATCCAAGAGAGATTGCTGCCTTCACACCTAAAATTAAAACGGTGAAAAAAACATACCATAATTAAGAAATGGAAGCTTGGTGATACTGTATATATATTTTTAGTGGCCCCTAAAGAACCTGAAACAAGAGGCCGGTGTGTTCTACCACTCACGAAACACTGTGCAAAGTATTGCAATGCAATGATCTCTCTTGGGCCTAGACATATGGATGAATCTTTTTCTTAAAGAATGATTACCTTGAGTTACTGTCTTTAATTTGCACTCAAGTAAGCAGTTGTCTAAGGAGAATGGGGGAAGGGGATATAAAGTTCACTAGCCACTGAGAGAACCAGGACTAGCTTTTCTTTTACTCTTTGCTGAACAGTGTTATAACTTTGTGAAGTAAATAGAAATTCTGTGAGATCAGCAAGTGTGTGTTCACACAAAAACTCCTGGCTATGCCTAGCTCAGTTTTCTGGGTGTGGATGAAAATGTTTTTAGAACAATGAAATAGCTGCCCAACAATTATGAAGTTTCTTTAAGAATGTTCAAGAGGGCTTCCTTAGCATTTTTAATTTTCTTATTCCTACTACTGAGTCTTTGTGGATCCTGCTAATTGTCCTTCTCTCCATTTTAATTGAATATGGGCAGTAACGAGAATTATGGAGAGAGACAGAGGAAGAGAAGGAGGATTCTGCAGCTAATCAGTGATTCCACATTCAAAGTTAGCTCTGGGCAGGAATAACCTCATTTTTCTAATTTTCTAATCAATGAAAAGCATCTCTGTTAAGATCAGTAAAAACTCAGGAGAAGACTACTGCGCAAGACAAACAGGCAAAACATTCAACAGCCTTGGCATTCACTTACTAGATGATTAAAGCAATTTAAGTTAAAAATAAATATGGTCATCAGTTAACATGATTTGTGAAGATTTAGACAAAGGCAGCTAGGAAACACTGCAGTAGCCAAAGTCATTAGCAGAATTAACACTTTCACAAATTTCATACAAAGTAGTTCAGATTGAATTAGTATCATTTAAAATGTTTTAAGACCTGAGAAAGGAAAAAACTCAGCCAGAGAAAGAAAACTCCTACTGGGCAATGATGGAAATAATCTTGAAACAGATTTGAAAAATAAACTGTACCTGCAAAAAAAATTCCTGGGCACATGCTTGCTACGAAGCTAGTTGAGTGAGCTTTTGTGGCATCTTAGACAACAGAGAAAACAAAGCAAAAGACCCCTTCCACAAAACAACAACAAAACCCTCAAAAAATCAACCATCTAGAAATTTTAATTTTGCAAAGGAACAGTAAGTACCAGGGTGCCTGTCCAAGAAAACGGCCGGTCACATTTCAGTCGCCAGCCACACAGTGTCTTCTGACAGCCCGGAACAGCCTACATCCAGTCAGTTAAAACAGTCTTACAAAGCCTCTGTGAACACACAAATTTGCAGGTATCTGATATCTCCTCCTGTTTTCTTGCCATTTAAACAGACAATAGTTCATTAGCTTGTTCAGTTTGCTAGCCATTATTTAGAGAAGAAAGACAACAGCAAAATACTAAAACTAACATTCCTAAATCCCCCCCACAGAAAACCCCACTTAATCCAACAACATGTACTCATCAAAAATGAAGTAACAAAAGAGTTATACCCAAACCTGGTCAGTCCTTCCGTTTCTTGAAACTTGCACACACACTGAAGAAACCCACTCAGCCTTAAAAAGGTCGATCATTTTGCTCTCCTAAAATTTCATCTCTGAGAGCGCTGTCTTGCCGGTCTCTGGCTTGCTCCCTCTCTCTCTCTCTCCCTCCGTGTGTGTGTGTGTGTGTGTGTGTGTGTGTGTGTGTGTCTCCCTCTACTTCTACCGGAGAGCATTTTGTTTCCTTTTTCCTGTTTCAGCTGCTGGATGAATGCAAGATTCACGATTTGAAGGGATTTTTTTTTTCCTTTTAGGTTAACTGTTGGAAATCTAAAATCTTGCTCTTCTGAATGGCTTTCTATGCCAGTCACCCTACACATAACATTTATACAAAGAGGCATAAACAGAACCGAGAAGTCTGCCTTTTAAAAGCAAAAATGAAACAACTTCCCCCTCTGCCTATTTTATTTACTTAACTATTAGCACTTACCCTGAGATGTGCCATAAATGCTTTATTCCAAATGTACAAAAGCCAACCACATCTCAGCTGAGGATTAAACAGTTTTAATGTCTTCAAATCCATGTTCCTGCTCCAAACCCTGATACAGACAGGCGCTGGCAGTGGTACAACAGTTCCAAACAGCAGACATCTGATTCTTGACATTTAAAAATAACAATATTGGGAAAAAGGGAGTCTTTCTTTTTTAAATGAACTATAAACAGCTTGTGAGTGAACACATACCACAAATTGTCTGCACTGACTGGAACACGCAATGATGTGCCCAGCCAGAGTATCTGATTTCTAAGTCTGTGTCAGGCACAGGCTAAATTCCCACAGCTCTCTCATTTGCTACAGAATCATGGAAGTGGCCTACATGAAGTTAATTCTGAGCGGCAATTTTACAAAGACAGTCAAAAATCTGCTAGTGCTTAGATTCTGTTACTGGTGAATATTAATGCAAACCTTGCTCAGTCTCAAGTCAAACTGGGGACACTCCATGGTTCCCATCCAGTGACTGGCCTCCCACCAGTATTCCGCTGCTAATCCCACACCCATGTCCTCTTAATGGCACATGCACATGGGAGGTCCAACACACAGATACATCTGTGACAGAGTTGAACAAGTGACAAAGAAAGAAATGCATGTGTTTCGCTTTCTGCCATATTAGGGCATTGGATAAAGGGAAAAACTATTAGCTCTCCTTCCTGGGCAAATGGCTGCGTCTTCTGTACTTAGTTCTGTCTGTCAAAGTAAAGAAGTCAAACTTTACAAGGTTGCTTTGCATCCTAAATGAGATACGGACATGCATGGCTTCGGGAACATAGTACATATTTTATAAATGTGGCTTCCTGTCTCTGCTTTGTAGTTAGACGAGACAAGAATTGGGCCTGGTCAATGGAAAGAGTTCAGATTCTGGATGCGGGGGAATCAGTGGTGTCGACTCTGTTATTGCCGCAGACTCCGTGTGCCTTTGGGCAAGCTTGTTAACCTAATTTACTGAATCTCAGTTTCTCTGACTGTAAAATACCTCTAGAGTTTTAAAAAGCAAATGAGATATCATTTGAAAAACATCACCTTTTAGCAGGCATTGATGAAATGAGAGTCCCAGGCCTTCTAACACTTGGAAATTGCTCTCATTAGTGCTCCGACAGATGGAACTTAGGAGTTTAAAAATGTGGACTGAGATTGCAGCTTTTGAGATGAAATGCTTCATTTCCAAGCAGAGGAGAGAAGCCCGGAGAGCTGAGATGGTGGCTTCCGGTCATGCCACTAGTTAGCGCCAAGTGGGACCTAGACCCCAATGGAACCTGTAGCCAGGGCTCTGCCCACTCACCACACCACACCTCTGTGAATCCAGTTTCGACCCTGGTTGGCAGTTCAGGCAATATTACTGAAAAAAAGTAAAACTAAAAACTTTGCTCTAAGTCTGCATCTAAGAATGGGCTTATGAATGACATTATTCCTTGAGAGCTGACTTGGGCTGGCTAAACCTCTTTCTGGAAAAGAGTCTCTGAGGATGGCAGATTCCCTCTCCAGCTCCTCAGCACAGGAAAGGAGATGAACCTGGGTCTCAGAAGGCACCTCCTGTTCCCTGCACGTGAATGCATGGCTCTTTGTTCCCCGTCTTTGCCGGAGTCCTAGCCCCATTGAACAAATGAGGCATGAGTATTATTTGTTCAACTTGGAAGCCTTGTACAGAATAGGAAATTGATAGATGTCAATATTTATTGAATAAGGTGTGACTTGGAGATCAGTGCACACTTAAAAGTTTAAACTAATACGGTTTAGGGTTAATCATTGCCCAATGTAGGATAGAAAATATTAGTTTTTCCAAAGTTTTCAATAATTTCAGGATATAAAGCAAAGGTATTTTGGGCAGGAAAGTTAGATCAGTTATTACTCTGGGGAGGAAGAGAAGGAACATGGGACTCAGGAAGGTACATGTGTGAACCACTGCAATTAGAAGTTTTATTTCTCGAGTTGGGTGATGTATAGATGAGTGTTTGCTTTATCTTATTTTTTCCCTCATACTTTTCTCACATATTTTATTTTAGAAACTGGCTTAAGAGAAGATAAATTATTTGAAAACAGAATTTCCAAATCTTTAAAGCATGAAATCCAATAATGCTTCTATACTAAGTCCCACACTTAAATTTTAAAGATTTTATTCTCATTCTACTAAAGAATTTTTAATAGTAGTTTTATTTTAAAGATTTTATTTTCTCTTTGCTGCCTTTCTCCTGGGTTGCAGCATCAAACAGATCTAAGTTTGGGGCCGGGGATTTAGCGCAGTGGTTCGGTGGCCTGCCTTGCAAGCGCAAAGACCCGAGTTCAATCCCTGGTACCAAAAAAAGAAAAAGAATGGAACAAACAGATCTAAGTCTGAACCTCAGTTCTACCTCTCACAGGTCATGGGGCTCTGAACCACTGCAGCCTGCGGGTCTAAGCTTGCTTCCTGTCTTGGAAGAACACAGCACAGTAGCCCTTAGCTTGCAGGATGATTATGAAGATGGAATGAAACAACAAATGTGAAACCTTTCTGTGGCATCTAGTACACAGTGGATCTTCAAGTAATACCAGTTCCCTCTTTTCTTCCTGTATCCTGCCACGCTTTACCACTATTTGAGATTTTGACTTTAAAAGGTACAAAAAGCAAAGAAGGTAGGAAGAATGCAGGCAATTATGTAAGCCTAATGGAAATATTTTGTTACTGTACTATATCCTTTAATCTCACATATGCCGTTTCCACCTAATCTCATCACTACGTATTAAAGTA
The DNA here is from genome assembly GCF_012274545.1 of Fukomys damarensis. NCBI lineage: Eukaryota > Metazoa > Chordata > Mammalia > Rodentia > Bathyergidae > Fukomys > Fukomys damarensis. The sequence goes on from NW_022900942.1 coordinate 62,932,256, forward strand.
GACATTTTAAAAAAGTGTTTTTGCCACTAGCCATAAAACTTTCATATGCAAAACATGTCCTACTCTAGGGCTTCTATCTTCTCATCCACCTTCCTTCAACACAAGTATTCTTGTCAAAATGCCTTTGGGGGTGGATGAGGTTTAGGGGATTAATTTCTAAATCCTTTATTTGCAATCTCCTATAAGTCAAGAGGCTGGGGTTCTACTTCTACCACTGCCATGTGCTACTAGTGGAACTCACTTAGCTCCCATCTTTCTTTCAGACCTTTTCTTATTCTATGTGGATTAAATGATCCCTTTAGCTTGGAAATTGTTAAGTTTTCAGTAATTTACTAACATGTGCAGCAACCTCACAGTAGATTAGACAACACACCTCCAGTGGGAAATAGTGAGCTGGAATTGTGCCCTTGTGAAAATACATACAGTCTTCTTCTAAACTTTCGGCATGGGCTTTGGCCTGTCCTTACCTAGGCACTGTCAACCTTGAGCTTTCTCAGGACTTGGAGTGGCACTCCCAAGAGACTCCCACCTGGTAGGAGGAGTTCAAAGCGGGCAAAGAAATGAACATCTCACTATAAGAATTTTTCTTTGCGTTTCTTCTTAAGCTGGAAGTGTCATACTTTTAGAGTTCAGTAAAAACTTTTTTCTTATTAAGACAGCAGGAAAGAACAGAGTAAAAATACTCTGAAATAAAACCATATAAAGGCATTCACACAGAAGTTTGTGTCTTGGGAAAAATGACAATGGTGGAGGAGAGGTAGGACTCCTTCACATCCATATTTTTATGAGGTGGAATCTAGTTTAAGTGACTTGGAGACAGAAGGGAAAATCGTGAGAAGACCTTGCACGGGAAGAGTGCCTTCTTTGGCTTTGTGTGTGTGGGATTTACATGCTGACACTAATTGTGTTTCATTGTGTGGGTGCTTTCCCCTATCCTCCTCTTCTTTGTTGTCCTGGGCCTCTGCAGCTGTGCTTGTCAGGTCCCCAGAATGGCTGCATCTCCACCTCATCATCTGGCTGTGCTAGGCGCTACGGATGGGGGATGGTGGGGTGTAGCTCGTGTTGGTGATGATCTTGACCATTGCAGTGGTGAAGATGCACCTCAGTTTCCCCAAACTAATAGCTTCATGCAGAACTTTACAATTAAGAAAAAAAATTTAAAACCTTGGGTAGATCTAATTAAAACTCTCTCCAAAATTGCAAACATCACTGTTTACGTTAAAAAAAGTTGGGTTTATTTTAAAATTCTTTGTTGACTCCACTCTCCTCTCCTTCTCATCCCATGACTCCTCAAACGAGAGGAACACAGACAGGAATAGCTCCTTGCCTTTGTGTAGGTGGGCTTTGCAAAGCGCAATCTCTCATCTCAAGATAACTGGATGAAGGTGGTAGCATTTGCTTCCTTGCCTTTGCCTGACAGGGACACTCAGTCACTGAGATGCTAACTAATTTGCTCAAATTCACACCAACAACTTAGAGTGGAGCCAAGCTTAGGACCCAGAAGAAAAGACCACACAAGTCAGGACCAATTTCTAAGCATCCATCCCTTGACATATAAGTGGTACCTGCAAGTACTGGCAAGAGCGTTCTTGCTGACATGACTCCGACTTCACCATGGCCTGGTCCATGTTCACAGAGGCTTTCTGGTAAACCTCCCGGGCCCGACTCACGGTGAGGGTGGAGGACCAGGCGCTCTTCTTTAGGAGTGGGGCATCCAGGTTCACGGGCAGGTTGGCACAGGTGGAGCACTTGACATCATTGCTACTCCGGGAGGCCTTCACCGCCTGCTCGCTGATGGTATTGTAGGCCTCCATGAAGTACTGGGAGGTCGAGCGGTCAGGGCACCTGCCCATGGTCATCACACCTGAGGGTGCATGGTAGATGCACATATCGCCGTCGAGGTTGTCGTCGGAACTCCACCAGCCGGGTGAGGAGGTGGAAGTGGGTGTGACATTGGACCGGGTTTTGGGCTCTACCCTCCGCTCCTTGCTCTTGCTGCGCTTGCCATACCTCACAGTCTGTGTCTCATCAGGGCTGGCCTTGCCCCCATTGACGCTGCCCTTAGATGGCCCCTCCAGAGAGTGCGACTTGGTGAAGAGCTTCTGGACCGAGTGCACCAGATGCCGGATGCGCCCGGGGCTGTCGCTGCGGTGCTCCACGGCGGTGCGCTTGTACTGCAGTGTGTGGTAGCCATCCCGGTTGAGGGGTAGCTGCCTCTCAAACTGGTCCAGCAGGTTGGCAGGGAGGCGGTTCGCCTTGGTGGCCAGTGTGTGTGGCACCAGGGCACACTCGTCCTTGAGCTCCTGCTGCGAGGCGTAGTGCCTGCGCGGGAAGGTGCTGCTGGCCAGCCGGTCGCTGAAGGGGCCCCTGCACTCCGCCTGGAAGGAGTTGCGCTGTGTGTAGTAAGGGTGGTCGGCGGGGTGGTGGTCCACTGGGCTCAGCAGGTACGGCTTGCGGTCCGAATGGTGAGACAGCGAGTCACAGGCCGAGTCACAGGTGATCCCGTGGTGATGGCTGCGGCTGCCAGATAACCCTTTCATCGCGGATGGAGGGCAACTGCGGGGGACATGGGCACCCCTCTTTATGTTCCGGACCCGTCTTGGGTGAAGGCCTGAGGGAACAAGAGAGGAAACACAGTTAGTGCTCCCTGGGTACCCACACACTGATCATTTTGAGGGTGCTGCCTGACATAGCACTGGGTCACTGGCAGAAATTACTGCTGTCTCCAGAAATGGCTGAAATGCACTGTTGGAAAAGGGCTGTCATTTTTGTAGGTGGGGAGCTGCCTCCCAAGCCAGAGCTGAGAGATGGTAGGTCTGGAAAAAGGAAAGCATAAGACACTAAATGTTTAACAGACTATTTGAAAGAGTATGTTATGGTTTAGATCTAAAATGGCCCTCCCCCAAGTCTCACGCATTCAGAGTTAGAGCTTTTGGAAGGTGATCAGATCATGGTAGTGCTATGCTTATGAGTGGATTTATCCAGGGAGGTGCTCATAGATGAATGTGCTGTTAAAAGGTGGGGCCTGCTCAGAAGATGGGGGTCACAGGAGCACGATCTGGAAGGGTGCATTCTCCATCCGTGCTCTTCCCTTAGTCCTCTGCTTCCTGACCGCCATGAGGTAGGAAATTTCATCGGCCATGCCTATACACCATGATGTCTTCACCCTGAAGCCAGCTTTCCATGTACTGGATGCTCTGAAAACGTAAGCCAAAATAAACATCTTCTCCTCTAAGCTGTGGGTATCAGGTATTTTGTCCCAGCCACTGGAAAGTGACTGATACACAATAACTCTATCTCTCCATCATTCCAATAACTGGATGCCTATTTCCTTTGCTTCTCTGTGTTTATCTTTAACCAGATGTTACTCTTAAAGCTTCCATACACAGAAGGCTAGGCTCCCGTGGAAAGCCTTTGTTGGTAGCTGTGGCAGAAAGAATCAATTCCCCTCTTGTCCTTTTGAGTATCTGATGCACACTTCACAGAAACTATACAATTGTTTCTAGCTCTCTCTTCAAGATGAAGTTTCTCACAGCCAGACTTACCTCCTAGTCACTTTTTTTTTTTGGTACTGGGGATCAAACTCAGGACCTTGTGCTTGCAAGGCAGGTGGCAGAACCACCGAGCTAAATCCCCAGCCCTCCTAGTCACTTTTATGACCCCCTGCCTGGGTAGGGGGCAGCCTGAGGCAGCCCTGTAGGAACACAGTGAGCACTCCTTAAGTGGGCTCAAAAATGTGAGTGAAACACAAGTTGAACAAAAGAAAGTCAGTAAGCCAGGCCTGTAATCCCAGCACTCAGGAGGCTGAGGCAGGAGGCTCGCTGTGAGTTAGAGACCAGCCTGGACTACATAGTGAGTTCCAGGTCATTCTCAACTACATAGTGAGACCCTGTCTCAAAAAAACAAAATAAAAACAAACCAACAAAAAAGAAAGCCAATGGAACCTTAAACCTCCACACTGTCTTTATATCTTCAGTCATACGGTTTCCATTTGGAATTTTGTAGGAACAATTACAGCATGCAAACAATGGACCCCCTATTAATCAGAGTTGAGAGAAGTAAAGATGTGGCAAGTAAATTTGAGATGGAGAGAAAACTTGTCAGTCAGTGTCTTTCTGTCATTTGAGGGTCAAGGGCATCCTCTAAGGAAGCTAAGTGCAGGTAAAGAAAAAAAGGGCTTGACTCATCTGAGTATAACAGCACCTCTTCTTGGTTGTTATGGTTTGCATCTTAAATGTCCACAAATGCCCAATGTAAAGCTTGGTCCCCAGCCTGTGGTGCTCCTGGGAGGTGGTGGAACCTTTAGGAGGTGGGGCCTCTTTGGAGGAAGTTAGGTCACTGGGGTGTGCCCTTGAAGGGGACAGTGTGACCCTGGCTCTCCTTTCTCTCATTTCCTGGCCACCATGAGATGAAGTTTTTCTCTACCACACACTTCCACCGTGACATTCTGCCTGCCCACAGACCCAAGCAACAGGGCCAAGGGACCATAGACCAAAACCTCTGAAATCACGAGCCAAAGAAACCCTTTTCTCTTATGTCGGTTCTTTTCAGGTATTTTGTCATTGCAAGCGAAAGGCGACTAACACACTGGTTTAAGGTTTCTGATTACATGTTCACAAGTGACAACAAAATGCTCAAAGGAAAGTTCTTTGAGATGAGTCCAGGGGTGTGAGTGGAAGATTGACTCTAATGCTCAGGCCGGCCTGAAACAGAGGTCACGTGTGCAGGACCCCATGGTGGGAACACGTGACAAGTTCACACCTGAGCTTTGGTCTCCATACTTTTGTGACAGATGTTTCGGTTCCACTAGGGAACAGTATCTTCTTTTGATTCTCACTTGTGTTCTTCAGGAGCTAACTGAGTTCCTACTGAGAGTCTGATTTTTTTTAAGCTTACCATAATACAAAAATTGTCATCATAAGAGCTGTCCTGGAAAGCCAATGTGATTTTTCAAAACACGACAGATATCATTTCAGATGTTTAAAGAGGGAAAAATAAATGGCTCATTAATTAAACAATAAAACATCCACACCTGATGTCATGAAGGTACGGACTCTTGAGCAGTAAGGCCTTGAGTATTTCGTGGGACACTGCATCTGTGAGCGTATGACAGTGTTGGCAATCTCTGTCCCCACTCTGTGAGCTCCTTCCCTCCTCTTCCCTCTCACTGTCTGGACTAATAGTTCAGGACCTTGGCTGGAGTCTTGCGGAATTGGTTAGCCTCCTAAATCAGGAGGCTCTGAGGGAAGAGACTTATCTCACCCACCCAGTGTCCAGCAAAGTGTCATCCTATACGACAGTGGGAACATAGTAAGCTACACACGCAGTAATGTAGTTCACTAATGCAAATTTCCACTGTGGTCCATGCTGTGATTTGAGGGGCATTTACTTAGGGAAACGTGGTTGTGTGGCAAGGGAAGGATCAGAGCCAGGGGACGGTGCCTGAGAATCAGGAAGGATCATTTCAGTGGTTTTCAGAGTGAGTCAGGAGATAGGTGGGTGAGTGAATGCTCCTTCTGCACCTGTGAACAATACCCCAGCTTTTAAGTGTCTACCTGCCTGGAAGTTAAAAGTCTGGGGAGTTTCACTGGCTTTATGACCACAGGATGCCTAGACAGAAGATCTGTGGATCAACGTATTAATAAGCTGTTTTCCCATGACTCTGATAAATACATGAGATTACAACTTAAAAGAGGAAATATTTATTTTGGGTTGTGGTTTCCAAGATTTCAGTCCATGGTCACTTGGCCTTGTTTCTTTGGGCCTGTGGGAGACCAAGACAGGATGGTGACAGCATGTGGCAGAGAGGCTGCTTGTCTAAAGGTGAAAGAGACCAGAAGGTGTAAGGTCCCAATATCTCCTCCAGGCCCTCCCCTTAACGACCTCACTTCCTTCCAGTAGGCCCCATCTCCTAAAGGTCCCACCACTTCTCAATAGTGCCAGCGCATATCTGTAATCCCACTACTCGGGAGGCTGAGGCAGGAGGATCGCTGTGAGTTCGAGACCAGCCTGGGCCACATAGTGAGTTCCAGGTCAGTCTCAACTACATAGTGAGACCCTGTCTCACCCCCCCCCACAAATAGTGGCATAGCTGGCAACAAAGCCTTTAGTATATAGGTCTTTAGGGATTTGACCATAACAAGAGAAGCAGCCTATAAATATAATTCTTACCATGGAGGAGACACACTCATGAGAAAGGAAGAGCTGGGCTACTTTCCTATGAAGTCATGACCCTAAGAGCAGGGCGTGTTGAAGAAGGATTTAAGAGTCAAATGCCTGTTTTTAGCAAAACTATGGCACAAAGTGATATAAGGCAAAGTCTGTCTCTGTAAGCAGGTCCCATTGAAGACATGTTTGCCTTTCAAATGTGTATTTAAAAGCTAAAACAATAATCCAGCAGGATTTTAGCCACATAGTAAGTTTTATGATTACACAGACTAGAGCCTCAAGGTAAAACAACGGGATACTGCTTTAAACTTTAATTGTGAAGCAGCTAGGGCTTAGGTAGGTATTTTGTACTAAATCAAATGTGAAACTGGCAAGACATGAAAGCATAAATTATATTCATTTATGGGAAAATGCATGAGATCATTTTAATCGGGTATTTCACAGTTACCTTTAATATATAAGCAGCATTCTATGTAAGGTGATGTCACCTTAGGACAAGCAGGGCAAATGAAGTCTTTCAAGGGCACTCATGATGAATTAAGTTAAATGATGTAACTAATGATAATTTCTGTAAATTAAACACACGTACACAGTAGGACATTTACTAAAATTTCAACACAGTGAAAAGCACCTATATTTTCTTATGGGGTAAGAAACTGCACCAAGATAAATAAGTTAACTTGTTTCCTTCTTAATATCTGCAATTTTGGTCCTTTTTTCCCCCTCTATGATATGGGCAATTAAGCTCAGAAAAATGGCAATAAATAATCATAAACATTTTAAAATGCTGAATCTTTCTTGTCAAGGTCAAATAAGTCACTTAATATAGTGGTTGTTTCTGTAGATAATCATAAACCTCTTCTACCTTCTTGTCATTTTAAAAGGCAAACACATCAGCCTGCAATTATAAAGGACAGCAATGTGTTTGGTGGCTTCCTGGTGAGCAGGGGCAGGTGCCACTGATAGTGGACAACTGTCCTTGATATCTACACAGAGGTCTTGATAGTTCTGGTCTCATTCTTCATTTTCCCATTGTCTTACTCTTAAAGTCCTTTCTCAGTGTGTTTTTCTCTGCTACTTCTCTTTTTCCCCTCTCTTATGCTTGGAAGTGGCCTCCTTGGGCACCCCTGGCTCCTCCTGCTGTGTGACCAATGGCATCTGTCAGAAGCATTTGCTGAGCTTTATTTCCATCAGCTGTTCAGGCTCTGCTGCTGTGAAGATGACCACAGGCTGCAGGGCTTAGAGAGTGTGTCAGAGAGGCACGGGACCGCTGTGAATAAAGCTCAGTGATGATTCTCCTTATGTTGACCATTCTCAGAGGAAGGCTGCAGGTCCCTGAGTTAGATTTCAATGGGCTGTCTCTGAAGATGGCAAGGGAAGCTGAAGAAGGAAGAGCTTCATGCCTTGAAAGGACATGAAGTGTGGTCAACCTGCCTCCAGGAGGGTTTCCATGACTACAGTAATTATCTCTGATTTTTTCTTTTTTCGCTGTGACTTTAAAATTACACTTTGCTGTCCTCCTGAGGCCAACACACCCCTGGGTTATGTGTCCCAGTGTTTGGCTCAGACAGTGTCTTGACAGCACTGATGACCAGAGATGGAATCAAGTCTGAAAGGCCCCGTAGTTTCACAGGGCTCCCACCCCTGGAGAGGAAGCGCTGCTGCACACGTGATGACTTCAGCAAGAACGGTCAGGCGCTGTGAAGGAGATTCTCAAGGTAGGCAATTTGTTAGACCCAAGGAAACAAACCAGCCCACCACAGAGAAGATGCTGACAAGGGGACACAGTTGCCCAGGTGGCAAGGTTTTATTTCATCCCGATGTTTGTGCATGTCTTTATTGAGAGCAGCTGTTCTTGGTTTTTCTTTTCCCACAGAGGGAAAAGCCATCTGAAAGCCTTTCCTGGCCTTACTTAGTGGGGACTGACAGGTGAGCAATCGCAACATGCTTTGGGAGGAGTATGCTGGCGCTGCTGCCCCACAGAACAGTGTGTGCTGGTCTGGGGAGGCAGCCGGAAGAGGAAATGCCTACAAGTCTTTCCAGAGTCAAGTTCCCCGGCCCCGTGGCTTCCTTCCAGCTGCTTATAACCTGCTTGTGGAAGTTGTTGCATTCGAATGAGGAGAAAGAAGCGATGCTCTCATCAAAGTACAAAGCAGGCCCTGGAGCATGACTGCGTCTCCCAGTCCTGCTAGATGACCACAGGTGACTATAACCGGAGAGAGTCCGCGCAAGTTCTGCAAAGGGACCTTCAGTATGGCCATACTCTCCTTCACTCTCTTCCTGGCTGGAGTGGAGATTTCAGAGGCTGGGTGCACAGCTGTCTCGGTCCGGGAGGTGGAAGCTCTCATGAGCGGGGCGGAGAAGCTCACAGTGCACGTGCTGGCCCCTGTGGAGAACCAGCCCAGCCAGGCCCAGGTACAGCTGTACTTATTTAGGTACGAGGAAGCAGACTTCCGTCTCTCTCCATGGCTGTTGCTTTGCTTTCTGTCTCCTTGTTTCCTGATGTTTGCATCTGAACCAAGTCCCGAGTGGGACAGGGAGCCAGGACCCCGGCGCGAGCTCTGCTGGAATGGTACCCACTGGGCATGGCCATGTGTGTTCCCAGGACATCTCTGTGTCCTCACAGAAAGGGCCGAGGGGAGGGGGCCAGAAGGTCCAAAAGAAGCAGTCACTTTTTGCTGGGGAAGTGGACGGGAGAAAGGGAAGAAGGAGCCAGCGTGACTGTGTTTCCCACTTCAACTTCCTGGTCCACACAGGTGTGTCCTTAACATGGTTTGAACACACAGATGAGCTTCTTTCTGCGAAGAACAGCTCTCTGCACTGAAGAGCAGATTTTCATGAGTAATTTTTCCCTCCGCTAATAATAAAACCCAATAAAGTGGAGACAGAAAATGATGAAAGACTTGATTTCTCAACAAGCCAATGATGTTAACTAAACTTATTTAAAATAAAGGAATGGTTCTCAGGAATGTGCTATTAAGAATCAGGCTGTGGAACTGTGGAAATGGACAGAGGTGAAGAGGTGAGTAAACACTGTCCAAAGACCACTCAGGGGATACATTTTGAATTACAGCTGCAAGGGGTAACTGAAGGCCACCTTCTTTTGCTTTCTTGGGCTTCCTTACTTAAAGATTTTCACACATTGTTGCTATGTCTTGAGCGTCTGTCCCAAAGCCCATCTGTGGGGAGCCTGGCCCCTGAGAGGCGGGGCCAGGCAGGAGGCTGGCTCCTCCCCCTCTGGCTTCCTGTCTCTTCCTATGAGGCACACGCTCCTGCTGTGTGGTGCCATCAGCCATAGGTGATGAGGCCGAAGGGACCCTCAAGGGAACAGTCACTGTGATATTTAGAATTTCAGGCTCCAGAAGGGTGAGCTAAATACATCTCTTTTTTTTATAGGAACTGAGCCCCAGGTATTTCATTATAGTAACAAAACTGGACTAATATAGTTGCATACTTAGAAGCCTACAAATACCGTTAGAACACTTTTGAATAAGCACAGCCTGAAACACACCAATTATATCACTCAGAGCACAATGCTAAGCTGTTTTACAGTTTGCAGAATGTATTTTGGCTTTTCATGAACATTAATTGCTGTCCTCATCATCTGCCGTTTGATTTTGTTTGTGAACACCTCCTCCATCAGCCTGCTCCTGCAAATAAAGGCCTTGGGAGCGATTTTCCTTTGAAAGGATATCGGGTTGTACAAAAACCAAAATGAAACAACAACTTGAACCTTTTCCAATTTGGTCACAGTAGGCAGCACAATTACAGGCACCTTTGTCTCCACAAAAAGCTTTAAAAAGCGATTGTGTAATAGTTTTTGAAAATAAAACAGTGGAGCACAGTCTCTTGAGAAGTAGCCGAGAGGTCAGTGTTATGACTGGCATATAATTGTCACTGGATGAGCTGGATGTCATGGGACTCAGGAGAGGATCCCATGTATAGGATTCCAGACAGCAAACAGTAAAGCATCGTTGCGTTATTTTGGATTGAGATAGGAGCGGTGACAGTCCTGATTCTGTGGGAACTTGAGGTGTATTCCCAGTGCAGTTGTACTCATTGGGTTTCCAGAGCAGGGTGGATCGTCTCAGCCGAGGCTCCAGATGGGTTCCCTGGGGTGCCAGCCAAGAGAATGGGGTTGCCATGACCTCCAAAGCCAGTAGTGCTTCTGTGGGGAGGGGGACACCTTAGATTTGGGGGGTGCAGTTGATAGGTGCACAATATTTGACAGAAGGCAAAACTACTAGTATTTATTTTTAAAATGTTGGGAAAAACCTGGAAGCCACAGATCAATCTGAGAGATTCAAGGGACAGTGGTAGAATGAAGCTCTTTAATGGGCTCCAAGGACAGCTCTGCTGGAAGATGGGGACGGAGACACAGTTACCGTCAACACACTACACAACTTGAGTCGGTGGAAATCACTTCTGATGCAAGCCAAGGTATTTTTGTCTACATCTCTCCTCAGTAGTGGAAGCGTCTTTTGAACTAGACAAGCTATTTCACAGCCAGATTACAGATACATTTACCTGAGTCAAATTTTCTCTCATAAATTCCTTTTTTTAGTGAATATGCGGCTGCTTTTCATACTGACTTTGTTGTATAAATCTACTTTGCTAAGTGTAGAAGCTCCAAGAGTCCCTCCAATGAGGCCCTTGGTAATCCTTCCCCACCCTGTGTCTTCTGGTACAGAAGGCGAGCACTGTATTCTCTAAGCTCACAGAACAGGGTTTGAAAACCAAACTGGGGGTATCCATGCAGAGGCCTAAATGGCCTAATCAGATGCTCAACCGGGGAGACTCGGTGGGAGCGTCTTGGGGTCCCTGGGCCCTGGTGGGCTAATCTGCCAGTCAAGAGAAGGGGCGGCCTGTGTTAGCACCACATGAAGCCAGAGTCGCCTGCTGTGAAACCACAGGCAGCAGAGGCCAAGGGCCCTGCCGGGAAGCAGTGTAGTGGGCAGAGGAGTCCGCACAGAAGGCGTGCACCCCAGGAAAGAAGCAGAGGGGAGGTCAGTCAGGCCAGCTCCCTGCCCAGAGTGGCTGAAATCCTGAAGTGACCTGCAGCAGAGCCATCCCAGTAGGCCTACGAGACTTACTCATTCGATAAAGAGGACCCTTCTTTACAGCAGGAAGACGACGGGCTCACCAGAACCACCAGCGTGGTCCACGCCCCAGTGCGATCCAGTGAGAGCCAGCCTGCAAAGGACCCCCGTCAGAACTGGTGGAGGCCGGGTTAAGTGATGATGGGCTCTAACAAATTGTGCACACTCCCCCTGATTCTGCATTCCTCTCACAACTCTCACCATGGCCTGCTGTACGAGAGAGAGGCAGTCGGACAGCACGGAGGCAGGGAGAAGGGCATCCTGCAGGCCTTCCCTGGATTCTACAGAGGTTGTGCTTAGTGGCAATTGGCTTCGTAACCCCCCCCACATTGCTCATTCTTTCTACTTTCATCTTCCCATAACTGGTAAAGGGCCTCCTTTTCAATCATGACTTATCAAGCTATCCAATTCCTTCTTAAGGTTTTTCATTTAGGTCTTCCTTCCCCTGAAGGTCTCCACCCTCAATCTTAAATGTTAAAGAAACAAATTCACTTCCGGTAAGCTTCCGGAAAGCACTTTGCTGTGGTAGAGAAGAAAGTGTTTGTTGGACGATTAAAGTCCTAGGAGGAAAGTTTTGACAGATAGAGTGTTAGCCTGTGAGACCAGAGTCAATAAATGCTTTCAGTGTCCTGGCCTGAAGGCAAATCAAATCAATGCACAGGAATTTAATTCCCTGGCTATTTAATGAAACTATCATTTAGCTTTTAGATGGCTCCAATGATTATTTCTTCACTCTGCTGCTTCCTCAGCGGGTCTCTTCCTCTAGTCCCATTAGTTCTTCCTGGTCTTGCTTCCTTCCTTGCCACAAGGGACACGGCAGCTCCCTCAGTTCCCCGCTCTGTGGCCCTTGGTGTCACCCATTCTAAACAATATAAACCAAGGGTGGACACCACCATCGTTCGTCTTTTTGCATAGGGTCTGCTGAGTGTCACTGGGATGGGAAGGGCACCACAGCAAATCCCCACTGTCCAATCTTGGCTCTAGCTCCAAAGCTGATTAGGAATCATATCCTGGTTCTCCTGCTACCCCAAGCTCTTGAACTCACTTACTTCTCATCTGTGAGTTGGTTGGAAAGAGAATGACAGTAACCAATAAACACAAAGAGAATAAAAAAGGAATGGTCTCCATTTCTCTAGTAATCATCATCTTCGTAAATATTCCTGAGCACCTGGGGACCAGGCACACGTGGACCACTTTAAAGGCCCAATCTCTTTCTTCATTCTCAAATAATCCTCTGTGGTAGGGACAGGAGTATGTTCCCTTTGTACACAGACGTCACATCCCATAAGACCTCTACAAATGCCCGAAACATCCAATACGTAGTACCAAACCCCACACATACTTTTTTTGTTGTTACCTACACAAGCATATCTATGATAAAGTTAAACTTACAGATTAGGCAGAGTAAGAGAGTAAAACAGTAACTTACTCTTTTAAGTAACCTCAGCATATGCCTTTTTTTCTATCCTTATCGAGAACTTTCACCTTGTCACATAAAGACAGTACTTTAAGATTTTTTATTGTATACCGGAACTGACAGCATCACAACTCTTGTGCTTAATAAGGGCCATGATTAAATCAAAGAAAGATTACTTGAGCAGAGGCACTGTTATACCTTCACAGTCAGACTGACAACTGAAACAGCCACCAAGAGGTAACAGGCAGGTAGCACCTACTGCATGCAGGCACTGGGCAAAGGGACATTTTGCATCCTGAGAGGGAAGCAGCAGGGGTGGCAGAGATTTCATCACACTCCTTAGGACAGCATGCAAATAAAGGCATGAATGGTTCTCATGTGGAATTTTCCATTTAATATTTTCAGATCATTGTTGATGGTGGGTAAAGGAAACCATGGAAAATGAAATTATGGTCAGAGGAGACTTCTGTGTTGTCTATATGAAAAAAACAGACTTTAGAACTCTAAACTTGTCTGAGATCATACAGGTAGTAAATTTTGAGCACAGCATGGTCGTAAGTGCTGTGCTATGATGACAGTCCTCATCACTTTTAACTCACACGCACACATACCCTTTCCATCACAGTACAATTTAAAATGTCTCAGTTACTTTTCTCATTTCTGGGACAAAATACTCGACACTCACAAGTTAAAGGAGGAACGTTTTATCTAGATTACAGTTTGTAGAGGTTTCAGTCCATAGTTGGCTGGATCCAAGGTATAGTTTTATGACAAAGGGGCATCACATCACAGAGGAGAAACAGTTCATGGCATGACAGGCAGAAGGCAGCAAGCAGCAGCAGCGGTGAGCAAGTCTGCCTTCCCGCTATCCCTTTAAATTCCATCCAGGCTACAAACCTATTAATTGCTGCCACCCACATCCAGGATGGGGTTTCCATTAGCCACACCTAGAGCTATGCACAATCTAAACCGTTCAATATGACCTAAAGGCGGGGGCCTGCGTAATCTTGGGCCCATCTGTCAGACATTCTGTCTTTCCTTTTCACCGCATGGTCCAGCAACTCTGGACTCGTGTGTTCTTACACATGTACCTTGCTTCTCATTGCATTTGCTCTGTGCCTCTGAAATCCTCCTGCCCTCTTAGCAAGTTCTAACTTCTCCTTCATGAATAGCAATGAATCTAGCCTCCTCTTCTAATAGTCCCTTCTGAGGGAAACATGGAAATAACAGGCCGTACCTAATTTACAATCTAGTCAGGGAAATAAATCACATCAACCTGAATAGTCAGAGAATAACTTGGAATCTAATCAAGCACGGGATCTGAGGTGTGCATTGTGCAGGGAATGTGCCAAGTGAGACAGTTTGGAGGAAGGAAGTCCAGACGCGGCGAAAGTTAAGGAGCGCTGTGATGTCAGGGTTAGGAGGCTGCACTGGGTCTGAGAAGCATACTGGTCAAAGATGAGGCTCTGAGCAGCGTACATAGTGTCTGTTTTTCGGGGCGGCCCTCTCTGCCTTTGGTATGGTCTTCGGTGATTCTCTTCTGATGTGAGCCTGAGGGCCACAAGCTTGACCTCATTGTCCTGCCAGGCTCCTTGCATGGCACCGCTCTTTGATGTTAAGCCCTGGCCTGAGTGAGGGCATTTTACACTTGCCTTGGCCTTCACTGTGCTGTGGTCACTTGGAGACAGCAGACTTGAAAGGGCAGCTCATGAGTGCGGTGCTGTGGGGCAGCCCCCCTTAGGCTTTAGGGCCCGCAAAGCCGTGTGTTTACCTCTTCCCTCCATCTCAGGGTACTCACATTAACCCTGTCGATGTGTATGTTTCCATAGTGCCAGCGTGTGCTCCCCAGCCAGGATGCCTCGTGGTTGTTGGGAATTTATGGTAAAAGAGTAAAAGTTCTATTATTTTTATTTGTTTTGTTGCTTTTACTCTACTTTCATTATTCATCCCTTAGCTGCTTTTCTTCATACATGTGTTATCATAAATCATTTATTTTATTAAGTTTATTGGTACATTTTAGGTTTACAATAGTTACACTCATCATTGGGATCTTGTACCTTTATATGATGTATCTTGGTTCTTATTTTTTCCTCATTCCCCAGCCTGGCCTACACGACCTCCACCCTTCCCTATTTACAAAGACTTTTTTTCCATGTTTTTCCTTTTGTCATATTTTTTCTTTTCCCTTCTTACCTTTCCCCTACCCCTCCCACTTCCCCTACTCCTTTAGATCTTTTCTCCCTATTACACAGTATCAGTTACACATTTTGATCATTATTTACACTTTTAGTTTTTCATGCCAGAGAAACTAGTTGTTATTTATACATATGTGTCCTATTAATTTCACTTAAGAGTATGGCCTCAATGTGCATCCACTTAGCTATAAATGACACTAGTTTTTCATTCTTTATGGCTTAGTACTCCATTTTATAAAATAACCACATCTTCTTTATCCAGTCTCCAGTTGATGGGCATCTGAGTTGTTTCTAAGTTTTAGCTATTACAAACTGTGCCGCTATAAACATGGGTGCACAGATATCGCTGTGTTAGGATCCTTTTAATTCTTTTGGGAAGATACCTATCAGGGGAAGAGCTGGGTCAAATGGGACCTCTAATCCTAGTTCTTTGAGGTCTCTCCATATTGACTTCCATAGTGGTTGCACCAGTCTGCACTCCCACCAACAATGGAGAGGGGTTCCTTTCTCCCCACATCCCCTCCATCATTTGTTACTGGTTGATTTCTTGATAGCAGCCATTCATTTTGGGATGAGGTGGAATCCCAGTGTTGTTCTCATCTGTATCTCTCAAATGACCAGTGATGTTGAGTATTTTTTCATATGTTTACTTGCTTTTTTACTCCTTTGTCTGAGAAATGTCTGTTCATTTCAGATGCCCACTTTTGCATCGGGTCTTTATATTTGGGGGGAGTCTGATTTTTGAGTTCTTTATATATTTCTAGATAGTAGACTTTTATTAGAAGATGCAGAAACAACTCCAGACACATTCATCTACCTCATCTTTGATAAAGGAGCCAACCATCCTCAATGGAGGAAAGATAGCCTCTTTAATAAATGGTGTTGGAAAAACTGGATTTCAATTTGCCAACGAGTAAAACTAGACCTCTATCTTTCACCATGCACTAAACTAAAATACAAGGGGATTAAAGATCTAAATATTAAAACAGAAACATTAAACTTGCTGGAAGATAAGTTAGGCAGAACTCTTGAAGACAATGGCATAGGAAAAGATTTTATGAACAAAGCCTCAGTAGCATGGGAACTAAATTGTTTAAATACTTTGTGGAAAGTACAGTACAGGTGGCAAATTTCCATCTATACAGACAGCTCCAGATTTGTAAAATCTGAATGTTTCGTTAATATACATCTTTCCTTCACTGGAGATCATCAGTTAGTTGAAACAGTGGTTCTCAAACTTGAGTGACAGCCAAATTAGTGGGGAGGTGTGTCAGGGCCCAGGCTTCTGGACTCCCCGTGGGGTCTCCTGGTCGGTCACCAGTGCTCCGCACTCCCCTAGACTCTAGTCTTGGAGGCTGGTCACATCTTGAGAACGTCTCAACTAGAGCCTCCGTTTCTCCCATTGTGATTCTCCCCGGCACACACCTTCCTTTTCTCCAGTAGGTTAAACTCACACTTTTCCTCCACACCTCAGCCGAGCTGGCACTTTCTGGACCAGGCCTGTGGAACCCAATAGGCAGAGTCCACACCTGCCGCCGTGTTTGTCACAGGACCTCATTGAGGCCTCCACCGCCTGAACACATCCCTGCTGCCCCCCGCCCCACAGGCTGACTCCCCCACTGCCACGCTGCCTGCAGGCCACAGCCAGGTCACTGAACCCCCTTCTAGCATGCCCTGGGTATGTCCCCCAAACACGGCAGGCACTCGGTAAATGCTGGCCAAGCACAGACACAGAGGGACATCTCAGACTTGGGAAACATGATGTTTTCATGTGAAAAGTGCAAGAAAGTGTATAAATACAATGATGACCTTTGTACCAGGTGTAACATGAGCCTGTCTAGGCACTGCCCCAAGCTGAGACCCTGTGCTAATCCAGAGAGTTGGATCAGAGACCAAGGAGGATCACTGAGCCCCCAATGATGACGACAACTCCTCCTCCTCCTCGTCTACGTCCTCCACTTCCTCTCTCCTCAGCAGCCACAGGAAGAAGCCAGAGCTGCCATGGCAGCTACTGAGGAAAGCCCTGCAGAGAATGCCCCCAATTCTCTGCAGATAGGACGTTTTGGTCCTGACACGGCAGTTGGCCAGCTGATGACACCAGGGAAGACCCCTCTGTCTCTACATAGAGGGCTTCAGGGTCACTTAATAAGTGATAAAATCAGGCAGCTTCTTTTTTCTTTTTGTGGGACTGGGCATTGAACCCAGGGCCTTGGCAATGATCTATACCTCTAGCCCTATCTTGGGGGTGGGGTCTCACGGAGTCCCTAAATTGCCCAGCTTGGGATTCTCCTGCTTCAGCCTCACATAGAGCTGGGATTCCACGTGTGTGCCATCATGTCCTGATATTCTTGAGTCCAGTGAAATTCAGGCTTTGCTTTATAGCCCTTTATGGTCTATTGAGTGCCAGAAACTTGTCACACACTACTTCTAACCCTCACAAGCTTGGCATGACTTCTTGTCTCTCCACAGTGAGAAACAAGCTCACAGAACTTAAACAGCTGCCCAGGGGCTCGCTGACTAAGCAGTCAAGCCAAGCCCCAGTGCCTGTGGAGACTGAGGACGAGTTTCCCACTGCTCTGGAAGCCAGCACAGGGGCTGCCGGCCCTTGGCAGAGAGCCACTGCCTTTTGGACTTTGAGGAAAAGTTTAGATGCTAAAAGGAAAAGTGAAAAAAGGAGCGGATACTACCATACTTCATCTTATTGCTTTATGTACATTTTAAGATCATTGTTATTTTAAGTAAAAATATTTGTGAGATACAATGTGCTACCTCCATCCACGTACACAGTGTGAGTGGTCAAATCGGCATCATCAGTGCAGCATTTCTGGTCACTGCACTGTGTGTGGAGCCTTGCAATTCTTCTGGTGACTCCTAATGCCCTTGAGCTATGACTGAAAATTTCCCAATCTTCCCCCTTTCTTTGAACACACCTCGTCATTTCTGCCTCTTCTTCACGCAGTTGTGGAAGACATCTTTTGTGACTACAGTTGTGCCTCATGGCCTGAATCCATTCAAAACATTTATGTTTCATGGTCATTTGCACTTTTAGGAAGAGCTAGAAATTGCAGTGTCGGATCCAGGGACGGAGGTGGGTCAGGACACAGCATGATGATTCTATAAGTCCAGCTTTGCATCTGGCTACAACAGCATTCAATACACACACACATTTGGTATTTCAGATTGAACTCAGGGCCCTGTATTTGCTAGGCAGGCAGTAGCACCACTGAGCTAAATCCCCCGGCCCAGCATTCACTATATTTTTGATCACACCTCATGAAGACACTCTTGAAAAAGGAGTTCCAGATCTACTTCAGAAAGTAGCAAGAATAGGTGGCTCTGAAATCCTATTTTAAAAAATTTTTGGTACTGGAGATTGAACTCAGGCCCTCATGGTTACCAGGTGGGTGCTGTGCCACTGAGCTACATCCCCGGCCCTGAAATCCTGTTTATAATTCAGCGGTTCTGTGCAAGCCAAAGATGTCAGCTTCTCCAGTGACGCCAAGTATAGGCCTCAGCCGTGTACATCTCCTCTCACCAGAGACCTGCATGTGAAGTGCATGGAGTCTGTGTAGACAATAACGTCTCGGTCATCTACAGAGCTGATAGAAGCACTAACATTCATGCGTTCACCCCCCTCCCCCAACAATACACACTGGGAATTCACTGTGACAGATACCATTCCAGGGGCTGCGATCCCTTGAGTCAGTGAGCAGAATGCAAAGCCCAGGTATTCATGGAAACCGCAGACCTGTGTTGGAAGATGAAGGGTTGACGCATAGGTTGTGTACACCATGCTGGTAGCTGTATTATATACTTTCCTAGGGGATGACCTGTTAAACACCTATTGTAAGCAGTCTTTTATAAACTCTTTAACTATTCCCATTGATTTGGAAGCATTGAGAATTTTATACAAATATTGGCCTTTTTTAAAATTAAAGAACTTGAGTAAAGTTTATACAACCTAGTAGGTTTTAGAAAATATTAGGACAATAAGCTAGGCATGGTGGCACATGCCTGTAATCCCAGCACCCAGGAGGCTGAGGCAGGAGGATTGCTGTGAGTTCGAGATCAGCCTGGCCTAGATAGTGAGTTCCAGGTCAGTCTCAATGAGAAAGACAAAAAAAAAAAAAAAAAAAAAAAAAAAAAAAAAAAAAAGAGAGAGAGAGAAAATATTAGGAAAATAGATATCTTTGTGACAAACCCAGGCCCAGGTACTGCGAATGTCTGGCCCCACTTAATTCTATCACAGCAGCTCTACAAAGTAGGCCTCCCACTGTTCCTTTCCCAGGAGAGGGAAATGAGGTAGAAAAGTCCAGCAGTTTACTGCCAGTCAATCCGGGAAGTCAGGCCCCAGAGCTCGCACTGTGCACCATGACACTGCCAGGTACAAGTCCCACCTTGGACACTCCCCACGGCAATGGGTGTCACCCAGGTGCAGCCAGCTCCGGGTGCTGCAGCCCCATGGCTTTGTTGCTACAACTGTGCTGTCAAGGAACGTGTTTTACTTTAAATCAACTTGATGAGCTTAATAAAACGAAGACAGTGGAGAAAAACCATGCATTCCAACATTAGATAAAATCTAATCTATGATGACTCATCTATTATTATCCGGTAAGAGAATAATTGAAACCAGGAAGACATGTCTTCCAGGGGTGAATATACTCCTCTACACTTTTAGACAGCTCATTTGAAGCAAAAAGCAAATGACGTGAGAACCCTAGCAGAATCGGTGTAGTTCTCCGCAGGAAACGTGCTTCTGTCCACACACCCCTGGGGTTGACCTGGAGCTTTCAGTTTCCACCTGGCCGCTTCCCCGGCCATCTGCTTGTGCAGGCACAGGGCCATGCTCCTAGCTTGGGAGGCAGCCGAGGCTGCAGTTCCAGGTAAGCATGCGCAAGCCAAGTGACAGAAAGAAGGCAGGGGAAAAACCTACCAAAAAGCACTTCCCTGGGCCCCATCTGATGAGCAAGGATCGATGATCCATCCATGGCACTGAGATGCCAGAGAGCACCTCTGCCTAGGGCCGCTCTTCCCATAACCCTCGAGGGCATTGCTTCTTTTACCTAAATCTGTGTCAAAACTAAGTTCCATGGAGGGAGGACGGGAAGCTTCCTCTTTCAGCTAAATAGGCAGGCAGCCTGAAATTCCATCTCACAGATCTGAGCTGGAACAGACACAAAACCCCAAACCAAATGAGATGTCCTTGGGATCCTGGAGCTGAATATTGGTCCTCGTGAACTTTATTTGCATGATCTCCCAGAGAAACGGGTCGGTTCTGCAGGAAATACTACTCCCTGAGTCCTCAGCTCTGGGCTGGAGGGGAATCCCCTTCCTGACCATGATCGGAGAGCATTTCCTTTGGCTGACTTCGCACTTCCACTAGAGATGAGAGGATGCACTCTGTATTTTTTATTTTTAAAATTTCAACTTTGGAGTACATTTGCAGTACGTAATGATCACGTTCCTCATAGGGACTTGCTCCGTGTACAGAACCCATCTTAATTCTTCTCGCATCCTCTTCTCCTGCCTCCCTGTCCCTCCATCTCTTGGTCCCCTTCCCACTTGCAAAAGATCTATCTCCTCGTTTCCTATTACCTCTCTTGTACTTTGCCCTTTAATTTATTTACACGATAGGTTTCTTATATAAGAGGAAAACATGTGGTATTTAAGCCTGTGTCTGATTTCTTTCCCTAATACTCTAGTCTCAGGAGAGGGAAAGCATGCTTAGGTGTAATGTTTATTTTAAAGGGGCGTGAAGCCTGTAACCCGTGCCTGTGAAGGGCAAGGCGCTAGATCTGTGTTCTTGTTCAGGCGACTCCCAAGGCCACGGCCACCCAGGGCATGAGCTTCACTCTGCAGCCTGCCACG
The DNA here is from genome assembly GCF_012274545.1 of Fukomys damarensis. Taxonomy (NCBI): domain Eukaryota; kingdom Metazoa; phylum Chordata; class Mammalia; order Rodentia; family Bathyergidae; genus Fukomys; species Fukomys damarensis. The sequence goes on from NW_022900942.1 coordinate 62,953,003, forward strand.
GCCCCCAGAAGGCTGCCGCTGGTCCAAGAAGGCCAGGGCTGCGCTGTGACCAGGATGGGTGGTAGGGTGGTGGCCCAGCCTGCTGATGTCTGCCAGCCCCGTGGCAGTGCTGGCTGTCAGGAAGGACAGACCTTCAGGGCCAGAATTTTATCACTTCTTTGGGGCCCTGAAGCCCAGGGCTAAGCCATGCCGAGTGCAGGCCTCTGAGGATGCCCCTTGTACAGTTCCGTGGCCTTGGCTACCCCACCCCGAACTTCCCTTGTAACTGATCGTGGTGCTGCCACCTGGGATTCTCATGAGGATGAAGGAATCCATTCTCACAGGCGAAAAAGCTCGAGCTCTTTTACACTTAAACCACTTAACGAATCAGTGTTTGAAGAATAGTCAGCTCTTAGAATTAAGGCAAAGCTGTCAAGACTAAATAAGCATATATATATATATATTTTACAAAACAATAGAATTTTTATACTTCTTAGCTGATAATTTACTAAAATATTTTCCATTCCTTAAGAGGTTTTGCCATTCAGTTTTTCCAAATATGTTTGGCTCAGGAGACTCATGAGGTCAATGCCAAGTTTGAGCCCAATCTAGGCAACTTAGTGAGACCTTGTCTCAAAACAAAACAAGAGAAAGAGATGGGTATGTAGCTCAGTGAGAAGACCTTGGGTTCAAATCCCTCCTTCACAAAACAAAAACAAAACAAAAGCTGTCAAATAATGTGGGGTGAATAAAAGGTAGAAATGATAAAAATTTAGAAGGCAACTGTATTTGCATTCAGATTGTTTTTAATTTCCACACCTAAAGAAACCGAAACTACAATTTATAGGTGATATACTAAAAAGAAAGACACGTGGAACGCCAATCAATATAGATACTTTCATAAAAAATCCTTGTTCCTTAATAAGAAAATTAGCAAGTAAATATACATTTGTATTCTTGCGCCTAAGTGTTTTATCTCATTTTTTTGGTTTTTATGAGACAAGTCCTCACTCTGTAGCTTATGCTGGCTGTGAGCTCACTATTAGTCCAGGCTGGCCTCCAACTCCCAGCGATCCTCCTGTCTCAGCCTTCAGAGTGTAGGGATTACAAATGTGTACCATCATACTTGGCTAAATCTAAATGTCTTACTAAAGTGTTTGAAAAGGGTTCTACTTGCTTTATGAACAGCTAACTGCTGGAATGATTACGTGGAACCGTTATGGCAGTCGTTACTATGGGTCTAAACATTTAAATGCTCCGTTCCCCTGTGACAGGGCGTCTCACATTGATAGGGCTCATCATGCCCTTCGGTGTGGAGGGCGCAGGTTGGAAGGACCCCCGACCCATGCAGTGGTAACGCGCATCTGCATGAAAGGTGAGCTCTGGAGCCGGAAGGGCATACCGCAGGAGCGCTTTCTCCTCGGAGGGTCAGAGGCAAACGGGCACAGAGTAAGAGACTAGTTTCTGAAACAGAACTAACTGTTTTTATTGGCAAGTAATTATTGTGTCTATTTATGGAGTCCAATGTGATGTTTTGATCTGTGTATACATTACAGGAAAATCTGATCAAGCTCATTAACAGATCGATCGCCTCACCCAGACCACTGATCTATTTTACAATTTTTATTAGTCCATGTGTGCAGTGTGTAACGATTACACTTGCTGTGGGGAGCTGGCGTGTGTTCATGACACATTTTAGTTCTGCTTGATCCCCTTCCTCACCCCCTCCCCGGGGCCCCCGCCTCTCCGTCCCCTTCCCATCCACCGCCCTCTCTCCTGTTATCTGTCTTTTGTTTTGCTCTTTAATTTATTTATACTTTGTTTCTCATATCACAGAACCCGTGTGATATTTAAGCTCGTGTGTCTGAGTTTTACGTAACGTGATGGTCTCGGGTACGTCCATTTTCCCACAAATGACTCAGATCTGTCCTGGCTTATGGCAGAATAGTATAAATGGCACATTTTCTTCATTTTGACTAAAAGTAGAGTAAGATTATACATAAAATATATATCTGTAATATATAGCATATATATTTCTGGTCCAGTATTTGCAAAGTACCTTAGCAACGTTTTATTCTTTTCAGCCCCACACTATGCTACCCTACCCTCGTGTCCCCTGGTCCACTTGAAAACGCTGGCCATGAGCACTAGATGGTTCCCTGACCCCCGGTTCAGGCACCGCACGAACACAGGGACCGGTGCTAGAGGGCTCACGGGTCACCTCGTGCCTCCCACAGTAGGCAGAGGAGGGAGGGAACGTGGATCTCGCTGGAACCCCAGGCTGGCAGGGTGGTCAGGAGCAGAAGCCTCCAGACAGCTTGGATTCAGTGGTGAGGGCCCAAGAGTGACCGGGAGGTGGAGTGGCCTCGGTGAGACCCTTGTGCCTCGGCTGGAGGTGGACAAAGAGGCTGGGACTTGGGAGCAGATGTGGAGGTACAGGAAAAGCTCAGCGGGGGTCAGCAGGGCGTGGACAACTTGGGGTCTGTGGTTCAGTAACAGGGGCTGTGACAGAGACCACAGGTGCTGCCTGCAGTCAGACGCCCTGCAGGCCAGGCTGCCCTGCCCAGGCCAAAGGGAGAGGCTGGAGGAGCAGTGCCAGCTGGCCGTGCACCGAGCTCCCGGCTTCATGGACGCATCCTCAGTGCGACACAGTACTTCTCTACAACGAACTGAGGCCAGGGCGCTGGTCCGGTCGGAGACCAGAACCCCCAGTCTCGGACCTGCCTGCAGCCTGGGTCTCGGGAGCTGCGTTTAATTTTAGTTGCAGGAAGGAGGGAGGAGGGATGCGACTGCACATTCGGTTTGCAGTTCTACATTTTAAACCTGTTCTACCTGCACTGAAAGAGCCTCAAGTGTGTGAGAGCAACTCGCAGTCCCTGCTGTTATTTTTAACACTGCTCGGTGCCAATGTTCCAGGCATTGTACCGAACACAGAATCAGACACCATTCTCTGTTCACTTGGCTCACGGGCAAAATGAGAGGAACACAATATACAAAGCGACAGCGTGGGGAGAGGGCCACGCCCAGGGTGGCACACGGGACATACTTAGGGAGTGTAACTGCACCGGTCTCACGAGGACGCTTACGGGGAGCTGCTTTCTGGGAATAAACTACACGCTCTTGTCACGGACTGAACATCTCACGGATGGTCTAGACCTATAGAATTTTCCTCTTACCCCTGACCTATGCAGGGTCTGCAGCAACACTCCCGAGAAGTCACTGATTTCCTGCAACCACTGCCGGAAACCCGAGGTCTCTGGGTGAAATGTTCTCTAGGTGATTGAGAAGTGCAGCTCGGGCTGTCAGCCCCTGCCAGGGAAGGTCATAGGTGATTTCTGTAGCCTCCGTATTTATACTTTTCCTCGGCCTTCTTAACAAATGTACGTTCCTGTTTCCATGAGAAAATAGTTTTAAAAATAATGTTATCATTAGCATCAAATTTTGCCTTGTCCAGAACATATTTTTCATAAACTACGTGGAAATAAGTTCTATGAAAATGTCTTCGAAACATCATGCTAGGAGTAGCATATGCCTAAACTGTCGAATGATAAATGCTGTTATAAAGCAAAGATGCATATTTTAGATTGCAAAATGCTTATATCACAGTAATGGAAAGCCTATTCACCCCGTTCTTTACAATTCTGGTGGCGAGGTATAGTTTGGGTTGAGGGAATACTGGGCTGAGTTGCTGAGATCAGTAGAAACAAAGAATACTGAACAGAGAGGCAGGTGCAGAACCACTGAGCTAAATCCCCAGCTCTAGAATACTGTACAGAAATGTGGTGGTGAGCAAGCAGGAGATGGAGTCAAGACCAGCGGTGGTGAACCTAGGGCCCCTGTGCATGCTGCAGGCTGCTGGTATCACTGAAAGCTCTAAAAGGCTTGGCATCACTGGTCTAGGCTCTCATCTGTCATCATGCACCAGGGAAAGTCTCAGGAACACATCAAAGACATATACATTAAAACAGAAGCAATCTGCTGGGAGATAAAATACACAAAACTGTTGAAGACACAGGCACAGGAAAGGGCTTCCTGATCAGAACCCAAATAGCATAAGACACAGCATCAGGAATCTATAAATGGGATCACATCAGATCATTCAGGCTTCTGCATCATAAAGGAAACAGTCACTGGAGTGAAAAAACAACCCACAGAATGGGGACAGTTTGGTAGTTATTCTTCTGGCAGAGCACTAATATCTAGAATTTATAAGGAATTTAAAAAAATCAGATCCCCCCCAAATAAAAGATACAACCAAAGAATGGGCCACTGAAATGAACAGACACTTCTCAGACGCAGAACAAATGGCCAATAATTATATGAAAAAAAAATGCTTGATATCTCTGGCCATTAGAGAAATGCAAATTAAAAGAACACTGAGATCCATCTTACTCTGGGAAGAACGGCTGTTGTCAAGAAATCAAACAATAACAAATACTGGTGAGGCTGTGGGGAGAAAGGAGCCCTTCTCCACTGTGGGCGGGAGTGCAGACTGGTGCAGCCACTGTGGAAGTCAGTGTGGAGAGTCCTCGACAAACTAAAGGCAGAAAATCCACTGGGCTCAGCTATTCCCCTCCTTGGTATCTGAAATAGTTAAAGATATCATGTTGCAGTGATCCATGCACAACCATGGGCAGAGCAGAACAGCTCATAATAGCTAAATCTTGGAAGCAGCCTGTGTCTCCATCAACAGATGAATGGATAGAGAAAATGTGGTATTTATACTTGGTGGAGCACTACTATGCCATAAAGAGGGATAAATGCGAGACATTTCTAGGAAAACAGATGCACCTTGACACTGTAATGTTAAGCAAAATAAGTTAGACACAAAATTTAAACATCTCACAACTTTTCTTACATGAGAAACCCAAAGTATAAATAATTTTTTAAAGAGCAAAATAAAGATAGATGATAGGAAAAAGGAAAATAGATCTTTCACATATGGGAAGGGATTCCAGAGACAGAAAGGGGGGTGGGAGGAGAAAGGGGAATAAAAAGAATTAGAATGTGTTATGTGCGTGAATTAACCCCCCACAATGAAATGTTATTATTATGTATTGCAAAAAAGAATTAATAAGCAAAAAATTTTAAAATGTGGTATTTAAGAGCACAGGAGGAAATGAATTCTTCTATACACCAGAAATGTACACAACATTGATAATTCTGTACTTACAGTGAAGTGGATGTTTATTGTCCTGACAGCTGCTTGCTCTGAGTGGCAGAGGGTATTGAGGCAGTGCCTGTCCTACATAGATACAGGCAATGGCTGAACATTTTCCCAAGGGAGAATTTTCACCATAGGGAACAACGACTTGACACAGTCTTGCCTACAGGTTTTTAGCATGCAAAATTTTTCTTTTTCCAAGACTCAAGATCACATAAACCCAGAGGTGGGACAGAATTCAGATTTCATTCAGTCCCTGACTGGTAATGAGGTGAATCTGCACTTGTGTACTATGGTGATACCAATGGTCAGATTATGAATTAACTATTGATGAACCCATTACTGCAAGTGGCAGTAATCTTAGTCTTGTTCCTAAAGAAGGAAGGATATCACTACATGCATTGGAGACTAGATTTTGATGGTATTCAATATAGACTTTTTCTTGCTTTTGATTTTTTATTAACTAACGATAATCATTATTTCTATTTCAGTATTAGAAGTAGATATTTCATGCATAGCTTTTCTCAGCTAGATATCAGATAATTATGCCCCACCTGTTTTGAATTTTCTCCAAGTATATTCTTCTGCCCTATTTTTCAGCTGATTTAGGTTCACTTAAGTCCACTTAAGATGGAATCACGGCAATTCCCCGATCTCCGTTATTTCCGATGGTTTCAGCGAGAAGCTCTTGAGACTGTATTTCCCAGTGGTTTAGGAACAGTAAATAATCATTTGCTATCTTTCTTGATTAGAAACTTTTATAAGTTAAGTTAGATTATAAAAATGAATGGATGCTGCCAACTAATATTTAAGTATTCTGAGTTGAAGTCGAGAAATAATTAATTTTCTCATTCTAATGAGTGTGCATTATCACATCACGATTCAAGTGCTGAAGAATCATCACAGAAGCAGTGATTTGGAGAGGTTATCTTATTAGACTGAGGATAGATTTCTCCCCCACACCTCTATTTTCAAAGAAATGAAAACATAGTACATGGCTGCCTATTTCTGTGCTAGTATTACTCACTGAATGGGAGGAAATTAAAAGACAGAAACGGAGCAGTTTAAGACAAAGCATGCAGTGGTACTTGATTGTGAAGGAAAACATCACATACCTGAATTTTCGGCTATGAAAACTCACTTCTCACAGATGCAGCTCAAACTGTGTAACCATTTGGGGAGAACAAAACACAAACATGTGCATAAGGACCTCGGGTGGATAAAAGTTTAGAAGTCTTCTCAGTGGACTCTAGAACGATTAAAGCTAAAAACGGCTGCTGAAATGAGGGCGACACTGGTGATCAGGAATCAGTACCATCTGCCAGTGGCTGGCTCTGTGGCACTGGGGGTGCTGATTACAGGGCTGTATTCGTACAGGCTTCCGTGGGGTGTGTCACTTCCTCCCCTGGACAGGAAGGGATACCTCATGTTCTAAATATATGAAAATACTGAAGACAATTAGAACAGCAGTCTTTCTGATGACATCAACAGTGCCTAAAAAAACGAACACCAACAGAGAAGGCCGGGTGGAGGAGGACTTGGTGCAAAACCTACCAGGATCATTACCTGCTGGGAATTAGCAGGAGTCATGGTTCTAATTCTGGTTTTGACCCATTAATTGCTCGAGGATGAGACATTAAAACACTCCAGAGTTTAATTTCTCTGGCTGTGAACTGAGAAAGCCTGACGTGAATACAAATGGAGGAGACACAGGTCCTATTAGAAAGTTTTGGATGGCAGACGCCCTTCAGGTACACGTGTTCTCCCTGATCACAAAAAAAGTTTACTGGGCACACGCTTCGTGCCACATTCAGGGACAGAGGTTGACACATAGCATAATTTTTAAAATTTTATTTTTATTGGTATACGTGTGCAGTGCATAATGATTATATTCATCACAGGGGTTGGATGAAATTTAGCTCTTGTAATTTGATTGTTCTTAGCACAGTGATTGGTTTACCAGCAGCACTCAGTATATACTTGTTGGATGATTTATGCTGCACACACCGTCTCACGCCCTTGAAAGAAAATCACCTTTCTTGAGGCTGAGGGTGGGAATGAGAGCTAGTCACCATGTAAAGAAGGTCAAGATGGGCTTCCTATTAAGAGCGAGTTTCTTCTCATAATTAGAAAACTTCATTTTATAAGATCATCAGGAGGAACACATTCCGTGGAATTTGGCAGCAGCTAGGTTCAAACATTTAAAACAATTAAGAAGTTTGCTCGCTTTGAAGTTATTTGACTCCTAGCAGGTTGCCCCCTGTGGGTTATGTAAATGGCATATTACAGCGAACTGGGTCACCCACAGGAAAATGACACAAATGTTCAATCCTACAGGAATGCAGTCCAAGTCAGCTTCCCGATGAGTTGACTGATGGCTCCTCTGTGAACGAAGAGCAGGAACTGAAGTAAACAAGGCCTGACTCCCTTCACTGAATCACAGGTCTTCTCCTTTGCCGAAAGCGGAATTGATGATCTCCACTTTGGTGCTGTTACGGGTTCAGCACACGCCAGACGCTGAGAATAAACTTTGTGTCAGTCTGACGCATCACGATGAGAGGTCAAAGTGACTCCTCAGGCCCACACTGTCAGCGCTGCCTGGTTCTTTTTAGCGTGCAAATTTCCCAGACCCAGACTCGCTGAGTCAGACCATTAGTGCCCCACACTGATGCATGCTGAGGCCCTGAAACTGCTGACCGACGATGTTAATGCCCCAGCGAACAGCCAAGCATTTATTCTTCTTAGTTTCGCTTACAAGGGGTGATCAAAAACTATGGTAAATGCTTCGGTTTTAAAAATTATTACGGCAAAAGACACATTTCTATTAATCCCTCCCCCAAATACTCAAAATGCTCCTCTGGCTTGAACACACTTATCCTACTCGTGCATATTTTGAAAGATTGTTAGCCATCAGGTGTATGGATACCACATCTTAAGAAACCAAAGTAAGACTGGTTGTTTTCTCAGCAAGTCTCATGGCATCAGCTGGTGTGTTCCACCCTTTCAGGGGAGACAACTGCAACCCACATAGGTCTCTGCTTCCCGTGAAGCACCGCATGGGAAACACAGCGAGCACAAGTGGTCCTTCCTACTCGGTCTCCCTGTCTAGCAGGAGAGGCGGAGCTCACAAGAGGCAGGCAGCGGTGGCTGCTTCATCGAGAGGGCTACCGTGAGATGCGGTCCATCTGTGTCCAGGCTCCGGGGCACCCAGAGGCACAGGCCTCCTTCGTGGAGCTCATGTGTACAAAAGCAGCACAAGATAGATGAAGATGCAAATACAAGGTGGGATCAAAAGTACGGTGAATGCTGAAATTTTTTTAATGTTTAAAATTTTTAAAAATGCATTGCAATACCAACCACATGGCCACGAGTCCTCCTCAAAACCTGCCCCAAACACACCCATACCACGTTCTCGCCACTTCTGCACACGCTTCTGGGGGTCCTCTTTTATGAGTGCCTCTCCTTGCACTGTGTGGCTACCTGGATGTCCTTAATCAATTCATCACAGTTTTCTTTCAGGGTCCTTTTGACTTTAGGGGAGAACCAGAAGTCACGCAGGAGGACACAGCTTCGTGTTTTATGAGCCTGCCTTCTGTTGGTGCGCACTCGGCAGCAGCATTCACTGTGCTTTTGATCGCTCCTGGTAGCGACACTTGTGAAAGAGGACATCCGGAGCTGCTGCAGACAGTGGCGAGAGCCGTGGGAGGGGTGCACCGAGTGCACAGCACACCCTCAGTGCCTTGGAGAAACGCGAAGCCACACACGGAAGCAGTGTTGCACGGAGGTTTCCAAGGTCTCGGCCCGTGGCTGGGGTGCTGGGTGTGGCTGCATTGAGCCCCATTGCTGCATGTGTTTCCCTGTTTCAGAACAGCTTGCAGTGGGGTTCAACTTGTGATCTGTAGAGATCCTTCCTTTGCCGACTTTGAAGGCTTGGAGGAGCCAAAGTGGGGGTCTTCTGCTTCCTGCTTCAGCCAGAACGGACCTCGTCAGCCAGCCCCCCATGTCCTGTCCCGGTGAAAGTTTTGCTTGGAAAACTGTTCCTGCAGGTGATGAGCAAAAACCCCACAGAACTAGATGGCCTCAGTGTTGTTCCAGCTGTGGCTCTCCAGTTTTTAATTCTTCAGAAGGCCTGGGAGGATTCATCAGCAGGAAGACATATTTTGAATTATTTACAGGAAGCTATTGTAACAATATAAGGTAAAGTGATAAATATTTCTGTTAAGCACAATGTCTATTCACCATTCATAGTGCTATTCAAAAATCTCTACACTTTCCACAGGAAGCATATATTTACCTTTTGTACCTCCCACCCTAATTTAAGAACAGAGGGAACAAGTACTTCTGTGGCTGGTTGAACATGCAAATACTTTTGGATTTGGACCAAAATTTCCAAACAGGCCAAATCCCAACTGAAAGAAGAAAAGTGCCCTCTGGTGAGTTCCAGTTCTCATCAGGACTGTGTGCACATTTCACCCTTCTGCTGGCCTTTGACTCAGTGAACACACCAGCACTGAAATTGTGTTCTCCCCTCAACTACTACCAGATATCTTGCTCACTAAAACACATAATATGATTCTTTTTCCTCCAGGAGAAACAAAAGAATAGTACTCAGACATGACAAACAGGAATGTCACTGCTCACATGGGCCGGAAAGCAATGGTATTTTCCTTGCAGAACACCTCCTCAGCTCAGCCTTGATGCACAGCCTCCCGAGGTAAGTGTGGCTTCCTTCTGTCCTTGCTCCATGAGAGAGAGCGCACAACGTCTTTTCTCTCAGCACTTTTCCAGTCACGGGACAGTAGTGACTGTAACCAGTGAGCCGTGCAGCAGGTCTGTGGAACTCACTCATCCTTACTGCGACTTTGCTCCGGAAAATCACATCTGCCGCCCTTTCTCTCCCACACCTGGTCCCCCTCATTGTATTCTCTGCTTCCATGAGTTTCCCTTTCATAGATCCGCCAATACCATACTGGGGACTGAATCCAGGCCCTTCATAATAAGGTACAGTCCCTAGCCCTGTTTCCATGTTTTGAGACCAGGTCTTACTAAGTTGCTACCCTGACTGGGTTGGGCTTGAACTTGTGATCTTTAGCCTCCTATGGTGCTGAGACTATACATGTGCTCTCCCAAGCTTGCCTGATCTTTGTGTGTGTGTGTGTTTGTGTGTGTGTGTGTGTGTGTGTGTGTGTGTGTGTGTGTGTGTGTGTGTATCTTACACCTCCTATCTCCACTCACCCACTGAAGGATTATTCAGGTGATTCCCGATTTTGGCAATTGTGTGCAAACTGCTGCAAAGAACAACACACTGACTTCATCTCATTTGGACTCAAATGCAGAGGGGGGCACTAATGGATCACATGGGAGCTTTATTTTAAATTTTTTGAGGAACCTCCATACTAGTTTTCATAATGGCTATACATTTATATTCCTACCAGCAGGGTGCAAGTTTTTCCCCTTTCTCCACATCTTTGGAACATTTGTCACTTTTTTTTCTGATAATCACCACTGTAGCAGGTGTGAATTGTTATGGCGTTAATTAGCATTTTCCTGATGAGCTTCCCCCGCCATCCCGTGGACCACTTATATGTCCTCTTTTTGAGAAAAGTCTATTCAGTCTTTTTTCCTGTTTCTTAATCAGGTTATTTTTTCCCCTTGTTATTGAGACTATGGCTTCTTTTCAAAATAAATGTACTAATTTCATTACAAGCTGATTTTTCAGAAGCTTGGCTGTGACAATTCTTTGCAAGGATGAGGAGAAAGAGGAGCACAGTAACTGTGCCTTGGTCAAAGTCCGTGGAGACTGAAGGACGACGGTGAGCTGCTAGTGAAACCATGGCTCACACAACACCGTGTGAGGAACGAGCAGCTCTGGACGGCCCGGGGAGGGAGTGAGGAGCAGGCTGTGGACTGCGAACAGCAGCAGCAGAAAGGCGTCAGAGAGCCGAGCTCCGAACACCAGGCGCGACTGACCTCTTCCCGAGAACTCTGTTGTAGACTGGGAGAGTTTCACGATCCATGAAGCCTTTGCTTTTTGAAAACGAGGATCACAGGGAAGAAGAAAAGATAAAACAAGGAAAGCAGCACAGAATGAGCTACTGCTGAAAAATCAGTTACCCTCGGATGCAACATTTGCAAGTTTTCTTTGTTGGGAGCGTGCTGCCTCCGGAAAGGGTGTATCACCTGTAGGAGGGAGCAGAAGCTGGGGAAGTCTTAGCTCCTAGAGGAGAGAGGAAGTCCATGAAAATAGAGATTTCCCTAGTGTCTACTCTGGGAAGATGTCTCACGGCCGAAAGGAGTAGTTCAGAAACGGACATTACACTAACCCGTGGTCACTCTCTCTCCCGAGTGACTTAACCTGAACACCTGAGGGCCTGGTTTGCTCTGTGCGCTGTCCTCCCCGGCACACGTCCACCCCACTGCCACCTCGGCTGGTGCCAACTTGCCTGGGGGTGGGGACGCTGGTTCTGAGACACAGCGGCCACGGCTGCGCAAGCCAAATCTGTGAGCCTGTGCCTCGCTGGGGAACAGAGCAGCATACGGAGGGCTTGGGCTCCCTGCCATCTGCCGGAGTGGGCACGGCAGTCCCTGCAATGGCAACCTGCACCCACACTCGGCAGATAACGGCTTCCACCAGAGGGTCTGCTGGCCTCAGATAAGAACGGCTGTCAAAAGGCAACTGTGAGAAACCACAGAACAGACGCGATTCGCGACTCAGTGCCTCTCCCCTGAGATCCACCCAGAGCGCTGGAGGTCAAAGCCTACGTGGCCCAGGGCAGGGGTGGAGGATGGGACTCTCGCCCGACGTTCGCTGTGTACTGAGTGTGGACACCATCCCTGTGCGGTATACTCACCGTCATCACCCTCACCACCGGTCCTCGCATCTCCATTCACTGAGCTACCACTGGGCTCTCTCCCCTGTAACTTCCCAGAACAGTGTCTCATTTTTATCAATGAAACCCAGACCCATGTATCGTTTTGCATTTCTACTCATGCTCCTACCCAGTAAGGAAATGGCAACTGTTCTTATCAGAAAACTGAATTCTGAGTTTTCTAGCACCTCCCTTCAGTGTTATGGATGAGCGGGTAAAACCAAGAGAGCACGAGTCTCTCTCATGAAAACACCCTGGAGGGCCTGAGTGACATTTGAGCATGGATTGCCTTAGCCCAAAAAGGAGGAAGAGGAGGGAGCAGGAGGAGGAGGAGAAGAAGAAGAAGATAAAGAAGCAGAAAGAGGGGAAGGAGGAGGAGAAGGAAGAGATGCAGGGAGGGAGGGAAGAAGGGAAAAGTCAAACAAATCGAAACAAAGAACAAAACCATAAACTAAAAGCCAAACCCATTTTTTAAAAAAATGGGAGTGAGGGGGAGGACTCTGCGGGGATTACTGAAAATGTGTCTTTTGTTGCAACAAACTTCTAACGGCAGCATTGGCTGTGTGTTCTACCAGACCTGGCCTTACCCCAGTGATTCTCCACAGGGAGGGTGTGCTCCGGGAAGACTCCTGGCGATATCTCGATGCGTATTCTGTTGTCACAGCGGGGGAGGGTTGCTACTCATACCTTGTGCATAGAAGCTGGGGAGGCTGCTAAATTTCCAACAAGACAGCACCCGCAACAAGGAACTGTGGCCCAGAGTGCCAGGAATATGCAGTTGAGGAACCCTGGCTAGTAACTCCCATCCAGCCCCACACCGGGGGGTGCGCCTGCCCTCCATCAGCATGGGGTGTGAGCTCCCCGTTCCTGCCTTTAGTCCAGCTGTCCTCACCGACTCACTGTCCTCAATGGCTTCGCAATGTTTCCCTGTTAAGGTCATTTTGACTTTGGGAAGAGCCAGAAGGCACAGGGTTCCAGATCTGGGGAATGGGGTGGATGAGGACGCACTTCCCATGTTTTTATGGGGCTGCCTTTCCATGGAAGGCATTGGCAGCAGCATGCACTGTATTTTCCATCACCTCATAAAGACACTCAGGAAAGAGGACTCCAGATCGGCTTCAGAAAGCGGCCAGACAATGGGATGAGTGTGTTCAAAGTGAGTGGGAATTTTTGAGAGGGATTAAGAACTGTATGTCTTTTACTGTGATGACATTTTTAAATTTAAACATTCACTGTGCATTTGGATCACACCTCATATACATAGAGATTTGGCTATAGATATAGAGAAGTGCGTGTGTGTGACCAGTCAGCTTTCTACCACTGTAACAAATGACCTGAGATAAATCAATTTAAAGAGAGGAAAGGTTTAGGTTGTCTCACAGCTCACAGTTTAGGAGGCTCCAGTCCAGGACTGATTGGCCAGTTCCCTGAGGCCTACAGCATGGTGGGAGCATGTGGTGGGTGAGGCTCATTCAACTCACAGACAGGAAACAGGAAAGGGACCAGGGTCCCAATATCTCCCTTGTGGGCACGTCCCCAACACTTAACTTCCTCCACTGGGCTCCACCTCTTTTGTGTCGTATTTTTGAGACAGGGTGTCACTATGTACCCCAGGCTGGCTTTGAACTAATTATGTAGCCCAGGCTCATAGCAGGATTCTCCTGCCTCAGCCTCCTGAGTCCAGTGCTTAGGTGCGCACCTCTTTAAGGGTCCTTCATGTCCCAGTGGTGGCTGGGAGAGAACTATAAGGTCTATGGCAGCACCTATGTGTACACAATCACATACCTCTTGGCCTATCTCCTGAGGGACATGGCATGAGGTCACCTTAGTGGCTAAGAGCTCCACTACACCTAGGCCTCGGGCCCGACGTCCACTTGCACTGGGAAGAGTCTGAGCTCCTCCAAGAAACAGCTCTCTCCACACCAGGGATGGAGGACAGGACGAGCCCCCAGATCCCGGACTGCCAGGGAGCAAGGACAAGCTCAGAAGCCACAATGCAGGGCTTGGCTCTGAAGTACTCCCTCTGATCAAACATGGGGCAAGAAATCCAGACACTTTGAGCAACAGAATGAGCAGCCACAGAATAAAATAAAAACACATAGCTAATACTAAATAAACATATGAGAAAGAAAACTTCCATAGTCCCCTAATGGATGTCAGTCAGTGAATTCAGAAGTAACAACACTTCTGTCATTAACAGATCATACGGGCTCCTCTTAGCTGTGAGGACAAAAATAATCAACGGAGGCTGAAACTAGCAGGTAAAAGTGGGCCAAGAACAGTAAGATTTTACAATTTTGGGGAAGCCCATGGCTCGATGGAGGAACATATGATTGTCTTTTTGGTTAGTTTCACAGAAAGACTGAGAGAAAGGAATGTACACTGGGGCATAGTTTAGATTCAAATGAGCGTGTATCAGCACACTTATCACCATCCATGCCTGGCAAAATAAACACTGGCTAAGTGAAAGTACGATGTATCTCCATTACGTGTGATTTGTGGCTGCTGGGTCCATGTGAGTCATAAACGTGTCACTGTGACACATGAGCAAAGCAGCTGGCGGTGATTCTGCAGCCTAAATACATTTTCATCATTCCAGCAGACACGTGTGGAATGTTCGGTCTTCCACTATGCATATCGTTTAGCATTCGGAGGCTTAAAACTTTCCTATCGGTAGCACACAGAAGGCAAGCCTGAATAATTCCTTGGTATTCACAGAGTATCTGAATAGGAAACTCCACTGCATTAAACTAATAGAATTAGCAGCACGCACACTTACTGTGGACTGTAATGTGATCATTGTACCTGGTCTCGTTCAGCGGCACGCATGTGTTTAAAAAATGGAACATCGGATCGTTTAGATTTTGTTCATTTACATAATGCGAGTGCTGCTTCCTCTTCCTACACTACACAGATATTTCTGTGCCTGTTTAATGACTGTTTAATGACTGCTGTTTAATGCCCGTTTAATGACTGCTGGGATTTTTGACGTAGGAGCGTGAGTGGCGGTGCAGACTCTGGGGGGCTCCATCCACAGCACAGCACAGCTGTTCCGCTGAGGGCACCGCCCAGGGCTGTAGCTTCATGTTCTGTTGTATGTGACAGGGCTGCATGTAAGGGCTACACAGGTAAAAGCAAAGTCATCAGGTTAGAGTTTCCTTTGACTGTTTCTTTATTCTGAATATCGTAACGTACCTAATGTATTCAGTTCCTCATTTAGACACCAATTCTCAGGAACGGGACTTGGTTGTTAACTGAGGAATGGTTGTTGTAGTTGTAGTTGTTGCAAAGCTATGATGATCTGAATTCAGAGCCATATAAAGCCAAAGGACCTTGAACACTTGCTTGCTTTGGGATCAAATAATTTTTTATATAAGTACGTGTTTCTCATCCATAATGTTTACATTCCGTGTGGGGAGTTGGTAAATGTACAAAACACATCTCCCCACCCCCAATCTCTTGGTCTCATTGAGAAAGATCTATCTTCCTATTTCCTATTATGTATCTTTACTTATATTTTTTTGTAGAAGAGAAACCATGGATATTTAAGCCTGCATGTCTGACTTATTTCACCTAAAATTATGGCCTCTGGCTGCATCCACTCCCCTACATGACTCAGTTCATCCTCTTAATGGCAGAGCAGTGCTCCCTTCCTACACGTCGCTTTCCACTGGTTGCACTTTTCGGCAGTATCTATTCAGAGCTCACATCTCCTCCTCTCTTACACTTGGCTGTTTCTGGTTCTTCCTGTCCCACATGAGCATCCAGAATGGTGTCTGGTGCCCAAGACACTGCTGATCTCCCACCTGCTTGCAGTTCTTGGTGTGTGGCTTG
Organism: Fukomys damarensis; assembly: GCF_012274545.1. Classification (NCBI taxonomy): domain Eukaryota; kingdom Metazoa; phylum Chordata; class Mammalia; order Rodentia; family Bathyergidae; genus Fukomys; species Fukomys damarensis. The sequence continues at coordinate 62,968,849 of NW_022900942.1, forward strand.
TGGAACGAGACCCCTTGACAACCAATGGCCGTGGCTGTGGAACCGTGGCTGTTTGGGTGTTCCCAGCATCTTTCCTGGGAGGAGCATGTGAACACAGAGACATACTTATCACCTTGGCAGGAGGTTCGTTGTGCACCTGAAAAGTCTGGGAGTCTACCTTTATCTGCAGTTTCTGTTACCAGCCGTAAACCAGTGTCTGAAAGTACTAACTGGGAAAACCCAGAAATACACCAATCGTAACTGCCAAGCTACACACGCTTCTGAGAAGCATGGTGTAAGGAGCACAGTGCTCCGTTCCTTGGTGTCTACACCCAGCCCCTGTGCGTATCAGGCCAGCGCTCATGCAGTGCTTACAGACAGGTTCCAAACTGGCGGTGGCTTCAGGCACCAACTGGGGTCCTGGACTGTATCTCCTGCCACACAAGGGCACCTTTGTGTTTATAAGGAGCGTTCGTAAAGGGAGGTTGGAGCCAATCGCTCTGATGCGTCATCTTCAGAGCAGGCGAGATGTAAAGGTGCCCAGTACTAGTGTCAGGGAGAGTTTATCAGCGACGATGTTCAGGAGGGCCTGCTTGTGGGAGGCCCTTACGGGGCGCAGGCAGGCTTCCAAGTAACGCAAATGCCTCAGGTCTTCTACTCTGGATAATACCAGGAGTACTGAGGAAGAAACTGAGCTGCAGAAGCCCCAGTATATTGTTCACAGCAGAAGGGCTGGCCAGGCAGGAGGCCTGGGCTGAATGCATGCAGGGCCTGCCAGAGAGCAGGGCCTCGCCAGCTCACTGAAAGATGCTCTGTGAATCTCCGCAGAACGGTCACGCTGTCACCGCCTTTTTGGTATAATCTCATTTCTAGGTAGAAGGGACCCTGCGGGGAGCAAGGTAGTTCACCTAACTGGATCCCATTCTCTGCCACGACTCCTCAGTGTGGGATTAGAAAGGGAGTATGAACCCCATGGCTTCGCACAGGAGCCTGAAATAGGATAAGTGAGCCGGCAAATCCCACATCCTGAACACCTGGGCAGTGGCTGCGTCGGTGTCAGAGGACAGAAGCCCTCCAAAGAGCCAAAGTTTGTTGCTCAAAGGTCAAAAGTGAATCTGAGGTTTTCCCAGTGCAAACCCAGACAGCAAAGCCAGCAGCGTTCTCAGCCACCATGTCTGTCTGGCCACAATGCTGGGGAGGCGGCAGGGAGCCCCCATCCCCCTCAGGCCCTCTACCCTTCCCTGGAGAGAGGGCTCCGTGTGGACGGCTTATAATCCCAGGATGACCGCGCTTCAGCAGAGCAACAGTAACGCACAGCAAAGGTGTCCCTCTCAGCCAAACCTGAAATTCCACGTAGCAGATCTTCGCCGTCGACCAGGAGCACAACTGCCTCGCTGTGCTCAGTAAAGCTCTGACCAGAAAACGGTGCGAGGAATGTTGAGTACATGAATTCTTTTTCATGCATTCTAACTTTCTCCCTTAGAATAAACACTCTAGAAGTGGAACCGCAGCTCGAGCAGCTAAGGGAACATTTCTGAAACTCCTAAACTTGTCACACGAATAGCCAGGCGGCTCAGCAGAAAGGCGGTGCTATTTTACCAGGCTTGCAAGCTCTCCATTGGCAGCGGGGGCAGGCATTCTAGCCAACATCTGGCCACATCTTAACAGATAACCCAAGGCAGACTCAGCCAATTCCCTGTGTGCAAACTTTAACTGCTTAGGGACAAAGCTCTCGTTTAGAGACAGCAGCAAGTGTGACACGTGGGGGTGGGTAGTTACTGTGGGCCTGGCCCTGTGCTGACCCTGCCGCTCTCTTCTCTGTGGGAATATTTGCCCAGGTGGTCCACATTTTAAAATATTCTCACACACAGCTGTCACTCTCATTTTTTGAGCCGCTTTTGGAGCAGCCTGATTTAGAAGTCTGCATCAGCTCGTTTTTAGCACTCAACATCTTGGGGGGGGGGCGCACACAGCCTCAGCCTGATTTAGAAGTCTGCATCAGCTCGTTTTTAGCACTCAACATCTTGGGGGGGGGCAGGCACACAGCCTGTGTAGGCTGCAGTGAATCTGTGCAGCTAGGAGAGAGTCCTTCATCGACAGCCTCCCACAGGGCACTGACACAGACTGCTGGTGAATGCAGGGTGGGTCCTGGGTGATCTCTCTGTGCCTGTGCTCCACAGGTCCAAAGGGACAGACCCAGATGCTGTAGAAGATGCATGCCACTTCCGGGTGACCCTAAGCTAAGGAGTGAGAACAGTGCAGAGGGCCCTGGACACTTCTCTGAGCATCTGTAAGACACTGGCATATCAGGAAGAACAGGAACAACCACTGGCCACCCAAGAAGCCTGATATTGAGCACCTCTTCATGGTTTTGGAACCTGCCTGCTCTGTTGTCATGGTTACATGAAGTCTGGTCCACAGAGCTCCTCTCTGAGCCTCTGGGCAGGGGACTGACCACCCGGCCCCGGAATTCTCTGCATGGCTTCCCCGGTTTCTCCTCCAAGGCCCATGAGGACCTTGTGCCCAGCCAAGTCCAGACCTCCCCCAAACATGCCATTGCTGAGCTCCTTCAGCTCCTCCCGGCAGCACCTACCTGGCAGCAAGCTTTGAGCTCAGGCGGAAAGAGGAAGCTTGGTCTGCCCAGCAGCGCTGGCTCCACACCCCTAGGCCAATGGAACCGCAGGGAGTGGCTCTCCGCTGCCTTCCATCCTGTTCCCTTGGTCTGTGCCTGGGAAGCAAAAGCCACCCGCTTCCCTCTTACACACACACACCTTCCTAAAGCAGCGGGGTGAGAGAGGTTTTCAACCTGTGTGTGCTCTGGACTGAACTGGGACACTTGTAAGATCTAATTTCCTGGACCCTGTTTCCTGTTGTCTCAGTAGGATGGGGTAGGCCCCGAGAGGCTATCTTTATAATTAAATAGGTGATTATCTTAGTTCATTAATTAATGATGCAGAAGGTAGTTCTGCAACTGGTCCGGTGTTTAGAAAGCAATGTCTAGGGGCCGAACGGGGCCCAAGCCAACCACGAAAGCTGCATCATCGCTTTTGACACGCTCCTTCCTGCAGATCTGCACGGCAGTTTAGGGCGACGTTTGGACACAAGCCTATGTGTAATGTAAGTTAATTACTGTAATAATTACGACCTTCACAGGAAGACTGCTTTTGCGAGTGTAACCTATAAACACGGCACCCAGGAAGGCATTTGGGAGCCGCTCCATCCCGGCCGGCCTTCTGCTCATCTCTCTCCAGCTGCCAGAGGCCGGCCGGTCTGCAGGCCTCCAGCTCATGCCTTAACCTCTTGCCCTCTGCACCTCCCCACACGGCCTCTCCGACTGCTCTGTACCTACGCACCTCCCTCAGCGAGGGCTGACACGGCAGACTCCAAACACCCCCAGGCCCAGTTCCACAAGTGGGAACGTTGCCTTGGAGGGTCCAGAAGGCTTCCAGACACCTTAACATGTTACCTTCCAACCTGGCTGCACACAACCTGCACCGGGCTGTGTCGGGCCAAGCTGTGATGCTCGCCCCGAGAGCGGATGCCGCACAAGTTCCCCGGGGAAGAGCTCGGGCTCTGCTGTGCCGTGGGAGTGCAAGTCCAGTGCTCCACTTCAGCGGCTTCCCGTGGGGCAACGGCAGCTGTGGCTGATGAGGGGCGAAATGATGCAGTATCACAAGAGAGGCGAAGGAGACTGGTCTGGCCCCTGTCTAGTGTATCTCACAAATAAAGCCAGATCAGAAGCAGGAGCAAGGCATACACTGACAAGTGTGCCAGGGGTGTGAATAGGCTTCTCCACCCTAAACTCCACGTCCACCTGACCACTCAGTGCTAGGCACGAACTGGCCAGAAATGCAAAAACGCTTAACAGCCATCGCCACGCGGGTCCTCAGAAACACCACCACAGCAAAGAAAATGCCAGCTCAGCTAGGAAACCACGCACCTGCGACCAGTGCGGACACCAGGTGGCCCAGGCTGACTCCTGCTGCAGGAGTGTTTGAAGGACACCAGGGAAGGTGACAGAAGTTAAGGTCCAGCTTGCTTTCCAGCAGCCTCTACAACCTACAGCCAGATGATAAGTCTCGAACACACACCTGACCTTGGGACTCAGAAAGGGATCAAGGAAGTGGGTTGCTGGGCTGCAGGTATAGCTCAGTGGCACCTGCCTCAAAAGTGCAAGGTCCTGAGTTCAATCTCTGGTACCAAAAAAACAAAACAAAACAAAACAAACAAACAAAAAAACCCAAAAACCAACCAAACAAAAAATAAGAAAGAAAGTGGATTACTGCATGAATAATTCTTAGACTTGGGAGTTTACCCATGCATTAATACTCTGTGCACTTAGGTCTTTCAACTGCAGAGGCCACACTCTTTCTACAGGGCACGCTGCCCTGCCTCTTGTTACTCCTGAGGCCACTCATTGAGCCAGGAACTAAAGATAAAATAAGGGGGAAAAAAAACCAAACAAAACACAGTGGTGGAGGGGATGGTCGTGAACAAAACAGTCCTCAGATGTTTGCAGCAGCGCTGGATTTGTGGTTAGCACGCAGGTTGGAGAGATGAGAGCTCTCTCCTTATCCACCAGGCTATCTGTTCTCTTTCCGCCGAGGAGATTAAGGGGTCTTTTTGTGCAATTTGTTGGTTCACTGTCAATTTAGAAATTGTTTGCTTGATCCAAAGTATACTGATTAAGGGAAGAATTCTTCTCTTTCTCAAGAGTTATTCATTCCAATCTTCCTCTCTAGGTTTGCATTTGGGAATGGGGAAAAAAATAATCTCACTACAGGGCCCTGTACAGGGCTCCCTCTTCTTTTCCCAGAAGCCTCATGTTCCAGAAGTGGCCACTGACCTTGATTCCTGGCTACTGACCCCAGTCCACTCTGTGAGGACACAGTGTGGTGTGGATGCTTCCTCTCTCAGATCCCTGTGGTGGGAGGGCAATTGAAGGGTCTGTGAAGGATTTAGGCTTAAAGGAGAGGATCTGAAAGTACAGTACAGTACAACACCAAAGGAAAGCCCGTGGACTCATCAAATCAAGTCTTGCAAAAAGAGGTGTTGCCTTTCTCTTCAGTCTCCTGTAGACGGGTCTAAAGTTATGAGCAGGTTCCAAGTCTTGGTTCACTCGAGGCCACTAGGAGTAGCCAGGCAGAAACTCTGAAATGCAGTTGCTGGATCTGAACCTCGGTGTGCACAGCAGCTGCACAGGAGGTACAGCTGTCCAGAAGCTGTCTGGTGAAGGGTGACTTTTATTTAGAGGCTTTGCCGAGTCACCACAAATGGAATTGGATTTGCTGAAAAGTGGTGACAAAGTACAGGCATTTCCTTTATAGACTTCTGCATTCATTTTCTTTTCTTTCCTTTTTTTGGTACTGGGGCTCAAACTGGGGTCCTTGTGCTTGCGAGGCAGGCGGCAGAACCACTGAGCTAAATCCCCGGCCCTGCATTCATTTTCATTAGAGGCCGTGCCGTGACACTGTGAAAGGAGACTGCAGTTGTGTGGAGACTGCAATTTCCCTAAAGGTCCTGGGCCTGAAAAGGATGCTTGTAAGGCCTGTGAACAGCAGACAAGCCAAGAGGCTTCCTGGATGGAGGAGGTTCCCGAAAGAGACAACTACTCACACCCATCAGCGCTGTCTCATTCACGCCTCCATTCATGTAATGAACGTTGACATACACAGGGGCGTCCACACATGTTGCGGAGAACCCAGGCCTTATGCAGTTATGCAGTCTCTGCCTTCAAAACACTTACAGACCTAGCAGCGACGTAAGATTGTACAGTGCACAGAATCAATACCAGATGTCATGGTTTAGACTTAAAATGTCTCCAAAAGTCTCGTGTGACTGGATCACAGGGACCCTACACATATCCGTGGACTTGTCCATGGATGAGTTCACCAACTGAGCGTGGTGCCAGGAGGTGGGGCCTGGCTGGAAGAGACAGGTCACAGCGGGTGTGACCCGGGAGGGCGTGTTCCTGTCCCCAGCTCTTCTCTCTGCTTCCCGGTTGCCATGGGATGAGCAGCTGTTCTTCACCATGGCTTTCTGCCTCGGAGCCAGTCAACCATCGAGAGAACCCACGGCAGTCTGAGCCCAATGTTCTGCTCCTCCTTTCTGTCGTAGGAGTCAGGTGTTTGGTCCCCGTGTGCGGAATGTGATGGATACACCAGACAACAGTATGGAATATTTTTCAAGCTATCTACATGATGGTTTAGTGCCAAACAGAGGCCGGGGGAAGTGAAAATGACTGACGGGTGGAGACAAAGCCAGGGCAGGTCCTAAGTGGGCCCCCGAAGGCGGGGTAACACCTGGACAAACAGGAAGCAGGAAGAGTGGCCATGGAACAGTGGCTGCACCCATCTGGTAGGGTGAGGGGCTGCTTTAGAAGAGGGAGGAGGCAGTTTAATGAGTCAAGAGTGCATGCAGGTCTTTGGGTCTGGGAGTTCTGAACTCAACCCCCTCCATGCCTGAGAATGGAGAGTTCTTTGAGCAGCGCCTTTTTCTGAGGCTCAGGTCCCTTTAATCTTTGGAAGTGGAACTGCAACACCTCTCTAACAGCGTCACTGCAGGGACTGTAAGGGAAAGCATAATGCCTGGCATACAGAAGGCCCTCAGTAGACGCTGGAGAAATCCTAGTTTCTTTCCCCTTGTACATGGTTCTTGAAACACACAAAGCACTTCCAGAGATATTGTGTGATTTTGTCCTCACCACAGCCTCGGGAGGCAGTTAGGCAGGTGTGATATCCTCTTTGAATAGGTCTTAGGCGATTTCTACTCTGTCTCCCCTTCTGAGGGAAAGAGAGAAATGGAAAGACATTCTGTGATTAGGGCAAAGACTTGAAGATTAGCAAAGGGGTTGAGATTTTAATTCAGTAGCTCCTAGGATGCCAGTGTGCATTCTCAAACAGAAAAAGGAAAGGGGAGCCGAGTTTCAGTAGGGCGATTCTGGCACACCAGGTGGAGCGGGATTTATTCAAGGATGCCCCAAAGGCAGGATTTGGAGCGTTGCTGCTCATGGAAGTAGCAGGATCCCATGCCCTTATCACCAAGGGCACATGCAGCGGCCCCCTGCAGCCTCTTCTTCCTTTGAAGATAATGATAACACCAACCACACAGCAGTTCAACAGCCGCCAGGTCTGATCACCAATACTGAACCGGGCCTGTGTCCGTGACTTGACTTCCCCAGGCTTCGTGGAGGAGACCCCATAAGGAGTCCTCTAGTGACAACTCTCTGGGTGTCACCCTGGGCTCCATCTAAGACTGGCTTCTCATGTTCCTGAGAGCGCAGCTGTCTCAGGGCACACCTTGACCCTGGGAGACACCTGCTCTGTACTGGGCGTTCTTCCCCTGCAAGTCCAGGCCATAGAGCACAGGTGCTGTGACTTAGCGTGGGTCAGGGGGAAACTGCATGGGCTGCACCAGGCCCTCAGGATGCCCTGCCTAGTGGCACAGTTGCTACCAGGAGACTTTGCCGTCATGGTCACAGGGCTGACCAAGAGCTGCAGGGCAGCCACTGCCCACCATCAGAGGTAGACTGAACCACACACAGGAAACAGCAACACGCAGGATTCCACGTATGGCTTCTGCTGAAGGCTACTGACTGCTTCTATGCCTTGGTGATGTTGAAAACTGTAAAGCCAAACTACCCTGCATCAGGGGCAGAACTTCTGAAATGTGATCTCGTGCTGCGGTGGCCGGCGGATGGCGCGGGTCACCCTGGAGTGACCTAGGCCTTCCCTACTCTGCCTGGGCCTGGCTCAGGCCCACTTCCTGCTCCGCAGTTCATCCCCGAATGACACATACAATTCATGTTTCTCCCGCACATCACGTTACCTGTGGCTGGTGCTAAGCCTATCCCTTCTCTCTTTGCTTCCCTCCCGCTTTGCCTCTTCGCTTCATCTCAGTGGGCCCAGGTTTTGAACAGGAAGGGTGCCCCCTTGTCACAGAGGCTGCTGCTTCACCCAGTGTCTCTGTATCTCCCCCAAATTTTGCGGTCATTTTTCAACCCCACTGCATTCTAATAACCTGGGTACCCTCCTCCTAGCAATGGCTTAAGTGCCTCCCGAAGAAGTTCACATGTTAGACACTTGATACCAAGATTTGTGTGTTGAGTTCTGGAACGGGGCTTTTAGCGGCAATGGATCCCTCCGGCCTCCACGAACCAAGATTTAAATAATGCTCTATCCTCTATAAACCCTTCGGTCTCTGCATTCTGTAATAGCAACAGAAATGGCCTAAGACACTGTCACTATTAGCTTGTGGGTACTGTGGGATGAGGCCCGTTGGTCTGATTCATCCTGTTCCACAGCTTCTGGTCTACCACACAGGCCTGCATGTGATGTCTGAATGAATAAAGGGTGTGTGTGGGGGGGATGAGATGGATAAATGTTCTTGAATAGCACTCCAGGAAGTTCCAGCCTTCCACACTCTATAAAAATCCTCCCAGTAGGGAGGCCCGTATGGAGTTGGGTGGCAATTGTCAGCTTGCCCTTACTCAGGAGCGAAGACAGAAGAAGGGCGACCTGCCCCTGAGCAGTTTCTAAGCACAGTGAAATGCAGGCCTGGGGCCAGAGGGAGATACACACTCATTTGGCTTGGGCGATGGAAGTCAGTCAGCTCGGACTCATGGGCTACGCTCCTCGGCTCTAGCTAAAAATTAGTTTGCAGGGACTTCTCAGGAGCAGTGTGCTACAGGCAGGAAAGGAGCTCTGTGTGGAAGCTGAACCAGACCTGCCCCGGAGAGCTTGGCTTCCAAAGACCATGTGCAGGCAGGGCAGGGAACATTCTAGACTCTTGGCCTTCTGTGTGATCACTTTGTATTTGTCCTAACTCCTGCTTATAGAACACGATGATAATTCATACACCCAGAATTTAGCTGCCCAACATGTCCACTTCTCTGAGATGCACTACTAAATCCGAAGTTACCAAATTTAGCAGTGCAAAGTCAGATACTGTATGGTTAAAGTCACTGAGTAGATCACAAGATCCACCACATTAAAGCCCACTGTAGGTCTCCTCAGACACTAACTCACAGCCAATTTATCTTTGTTTGATACGTGATTCTAGAAAGGGACAGGCATGCTTTATGGTGGGAAAGAGTGAGTCAAAGATATCACAGGACAGTGATCCATACATGCCCATGTTTATGGAAACACAGCTCATAACAACCGAAGTTTGGAAGTGACCAGTACGTCCATCAGCGGATGAAGGGATAAAGGAAATGAAATATTTTATACCCAATGGAGCACTGCTCTACCATAAAGAAAGATAAACTTCAGTCATTTGCACGAAAATGGTTGCACCTTGAGAACATAATGCGAAATAAATTAGACACACAAGCTTAAATATTGCATGGTTTTTCTTATATGGAAAACTAAAAAATAATATAAAGAAAAAAATTGAAGGCCAGGGGAAAGAGAGGGAGAGAGAGAGAGAGAGAGAGAGAGAGAGAGAGAGAGAGAGAGAGAGAGGGAGGGAGGGAGGGAGAGAGAGAGGAGGGGAGGGGAAAGGGAAGGAAGAGAAAAGGGATTACAGAAAGGGAAGGAAAAATTGTAAATAAAACTTTCGTACATGGGGGAAGGGAAGAAGAGTTGAGGAAAGAGAAGGGAATGGGGAAAGAAGGAATTAAGATATATACAGGTACAAATTCCCTCTGGTGTATGTGACCATTATGTATGGCAGATACGTACCAATACAAAAAATAAAGACAGGTAGACACAATTGCAAATGGAAGGAGCTCCAGAGACAGAGGAGGGGTAGAGGGGGGACTGTGGATACAACGACGTAGCAAGTGCATAATCCGCGGCTATTCCACCAATGAAGGGAAAAAGCAAGCAACCCCCCACCTCCTCAGAGCCTGCATCTAACCCGGGAGCTGAACGCTACACAGATGGACTGTGGCAACGAAGGCAGTTTCGAGGGCTTGGGACAGGAAGAGGTGAGGAGGGAATACTTGTCTGTAGAGCTGAGTGAAATCTGTAGGAAGCCATTCTTGGCCTTGGGCGGAGCAGGTGCGTGGCCGTGAGTCTCTGGTTTGGGGGTCAGGGGGACACAAGTTTCCTGTTTGTCCATTTCATTCACTGCTGTGCTCAGGCAGCCAGGAGGACGTGCGCTGGGCAGTATCTGCTCAATTAATCTGAATGAATGTGTAGACGCATGAGGTCAGTGCAGCCCGAGCCTTGGCAGCAGGGCTCAGTGGGGTAGAAGAGGTTCGTGGGACATTGGTGCAGACCACTTGGGCTTGCAGGTGCTGGGCATGGTTTTGCTGTGACTGAGAACGATGCGTGTGAAATCCACCTGCTGCCAGTTGCTGGTCAGTATCCAGAGGAGACAGGAGCGGATACAGGGAAACAGGAGGCAGGGTCATCGGGGAGAGGCCATCGGGTTAGCTAGGACAGGGATGGTTACCATAGGGACCTGTGGCCGAGTTCTAGGTATGCTGTGTTTGTCAGAATATGGGGAAGCATGAAACTGGAGAAGGGCTAGGCCACCCCTGAAACGTGGCAGCAAAGATGACTGAAAATCATGCAGCAACGAACTAGACATACGAACAGCTAGGGAGAGATGTTTTAAATGTGCTTCAAACCCGCATTTCAGAGGTACAAAGACTTTTGGCTCAAGCCAAAAGAAACAGCCCTCTTACCCACCAAAGGCTAAAAACCAATTTCTCTTTGAGGCCTTAGGATGTATAAAATCACTTTGCATTTGTGGCCTATGCGCTCCCTGGACTCCAAGATGGCGCCTAGTCCTTCCTCACCAAATAGATACCTACGAGACAATGGGATGGGACTGCAATGGCACAAGAGACTTTTGGCAACTGCCCTGCTCTCTTGGATTACCTGCTCTGGAAAAAGGCAACTGTTGTACTGTGAGGACACTCAGGTAGCTCTACAGAAAGGTCTGCACAGTGAGGGACTAAGGCCACCATGGACTTGCAACTGAGGGCGCCATCTTGGAATCAGTCCTCTACCCCGCTCAAACTTCAAGACAACTCATACCCCTGCTCATGAAACACCGGGCTGCAACATGGAAAAGTCCTGGAATTTCTGGCTCACAGACTCTTTGGGGGCAGTCCATGACTACTGCTGTAGTATTCTGCTGCTGTGTTTTGGGGTGATACATCACGCAACAAGAGATGAGATGAATTCTGCTCAAGTCAGTGTCTGACCTCTTCCTCAGAACAGCCTTCCTAAGAGTTGTGAGGGCACAAAAGCATTGTCTAATGCTTGACTCACCTCTTCTTGTTATGATCTCCTTCTGTCCTAATGGGAAAGGCACTAAAGCAATAATTTAAGTCAAAGCAAGTGACACTTGGTTCAGGTAAAATCAAGTCCTGTAAAATTGGTCCTTATACCATCAAACATGGGAACTGCAGTCAACCTGAGAAATATCTTTAAATAGGAGAATTAGCCCTAAGATTGCACAGTGATTTTCATGCAGGCTTCTGAAAAGCTACCCTGCTTTGAAAGCTTTTCTGTTTGCTCTTTGCAGTCTTTTAAGACAAATCTATAGTATATATAATACACAGGCGAGGTTAAAGCAGAGCAATAATTTTTCATTTCCTGATTTTTAGTAAGGACTTAAAATTTTTTCACAGTAGGGGAGAAAAGACAGATATCAAATGAGATCTTTTCAGTCTACTAAGGAACTCGGCAGGATCAAATGGACACCTTACTCCATCACAGTGGAGAAAGCCACAGGCCGTGAAGTAGAAATGGTATTTTCTTTCCCTCTTGCAAATGGTGTGCTAGTTTGCCATTCTACTCTAAACAGACAACAAAGATAAAGGGTCCTGATTAAATTCTAGTAACTCAGAAGGCCAGGGATGTGAGCAGAAATTGTGATCTGGAGCCAGAAATTCAGCTTGCCCTGGGCTAGAATGTGCCCTCCATCTCTGCCCGGACAACAGTTTGGATTTGTCACACACAGAAGACAGGGTGTGGGGTGGAGAATGGACTGTGCCCTGGCTTCCGGAGCCCAGGCTGGGTGGGTGTGTGACCCCTCTCAGGGGCCACGTACCTGAACCGAGAGCCCCAGGGACCAAGACCCTCCGTTTCAGGAGGTGACCTGGAAGGGTGTCCTCTTGTCTCTGGCACTCGGCACCTTTAGACTTCGGTGTCGAGTACTGTGTCCAGGGATGGAAAGGTGATTATGGAGTGCCCTGGTGGAAGGAATACTGACACCTAACTGCTTGACAAGCACAGCAGGGAAGCCAAGCTGAGCAGAAGTTGATCCCCAGATCTAGAGAGGCAGATAATTCTAGACTGTACAAGAGAAAACTGCAAACTCAGAAGGCTGGAAGACTCTTGGGAAGTAGAGAGAAACACTGTCTTTACCTAGCAGAATGGGCACTGGGTTTCTCTGATCAAGAAACCCAATGAACTTGTTTTTGACCTAAGTAATACTTATTTTTTCTGTAACTTTAGAATTTTAATCATCCTAGGGAAAATTTGATGTGATGCTAAAAATCAGACAAAGACCGTTTCCAGGTCTTTCCTAAAAGAAAGATGTCATGCACAGTGAAGGGTCATGAGCTTCAGATGCAGGCTATGGTCCTGCTTCCTCCCAAGTCTGGGATTGTTAAGCAAGTGGGTGGGCCCAACTTCCAGAGGTTACTATGCATCAAGAGACTCCCCCATCTGCTGGGCTGTGGGGCCCAGACATTTACATCCAGGTTCCCATGAGATTCTGTGACAACCTGCCTCAGAGTGAATGTGTTCCCTAAGGTTCTGGTGTCAGAAGCTGTGTACCCATGCAACAATGTTGGGAGGGGGTACTTTTAAGAGGTGACTGGGTTGAATGGACTGTCACGATGGCGGAAATGGATTTTGTCTAAGTGAGTTCACCTCTGTTTTGTTCTCTCGCCATCTCTCATCCTGCAGCCATCTGCCATGGACTGCGACAGCCAGAAGGCCCTCACCAGAACCTGGCACCATTACCCTGGACTCCCAGCCTTCAGTGCACATGCTACAGCAACACAGAGTGGACTCAGAGAAACCCTTCTGATTGTGAATGAAGACCTGAGGGTGAGAGGTGAGATGGTCTAAGCCCTCAGAATCCCAGGTCTGGTGGGTGAGACCTCTGCCCTGGCAGGGAGAAGCTGCACAACACTTGTCGGCGGGTCTCAGAGACAGGGACAGCCTCAGGGCTGAACTCAGCCTTGCAAGGACCAATAGAGCAAGTACAGCTGAACCTGGGACAGCAGATCTGCCTTGGGCAGGACTGCAATACGGTGTCACATCTACCCATACGGTGTGAAAGGGGGTCAAGGGGTAGGTACCCTGCCCAGGAAGGCACACCTGTCCCTCGAAGTCCTTTAGATCAGAAGCCTGCATCTATTCTGGGCTTTTTCTTTGCTGAAGAGGAAGTGACATATGAGAGATAATTAATGTTTCTTGACTCAGAATAACCTCTCCACAGTCTTGTGACAGTGTACTGGTTTTACCCAAACTATGGAGAAGACTTGTTTCCTGTTTCCAGTCCAACCTCTAGGGTTTGGGTGCAGGTAGCTGTGCGAGTAGAACTTACAGACGGGGTCACCAGGCACAAGGATACGGCCTAAGACTCAGGACTGGAATCTGAACTAGCAACAGTTTTAGGCTTTTTCCATCCAAGCCATTTCTTGATGCAGCTATTAAAAATAAATAAATGATTTCATTTCCAGCTTTTTTCCCATTCATTTTCAAAGAAAATCGGTTACTACTTTCTTTCTTGCTCCCAGTTCCATTTTCTATTTCATGTCTCTTTTCCGCTTATTGCGTTCTCAGGGTAAACCTTGTTTTAAATTTCACCCAGGCTTCTCCCCGTCCTGTTCTGTAGCTGTGTACCTCTGCTGCTTCCCAAGGATCAAAGAGGCTAAACTGACAGACATGTATTTTTGAAGGAAGGAATAAAAGGAAAAATAAACTCGGATGCTTGGCTTTCTACACAGGCTCTGGTGACTCAATTATGAAAGGTTATTTTGATTTCAGCATCATCAAAGCACTTATTCATGTCCAGGTTTTAACGATGATAAACCACAAAGATGTAGGATTATCTACAGTGAAAGGGAATTTTTTCCTCTGGCACAAAGGAAAGAAGTTCACTGGCCGGAAATCATCTGGGTGGACCATGGGATTGCTCCTTTTGTGATTTTGCAAATCGGGGGAACTGGTCAACCTTTGGAAAGGGCAGATAACACAGAGGCTTGAAACCATACCCGAGAAAAACCGGCTCAACAAATAAATCCAAATTCAAATAAAATAACCCACTTTTTCTAAATGACTGTATGTATTTGCTAATGTAAAAATGCAATTACAGTGGTAAATCTCAGATTTACATGTGGATTTTGTTATCTCCACTCTATCACCGTTGTTGGGCTTTCATCTGTGTTGAGTAGTGGGCTGAAATGGGCCCCTCTCAAATTCCCTTGCTAAAGTCCTAACCCTGAGCCCCCCAGAATTTGAGTGAACTTGGACCCAGGGCCTTTAAAGAGGTTATTAGGTTAACATGAGGTCACATGCTGTGCCCTGCTCCAACGTGACTGGAGGCCGAATGAAAAGCGACCAGGGCACAGACAGAGGGGCTGCCACGTGAGAAGAAACCGGTGCCACTGCCACTGGACCCCCAGCTTCTGGAAGTGTGGGAAATACATTTCTGTCCTTTAAGCCACATTCTGTGGATAGTTTGTTCTGGCAGCTCCAGCAAACAAACAGCAGTTCCACACACGGTTCATCACTTGTATTCTATGTGTGTGTGTGTGTGTGTGTGTGTGTGTCACGCATATGTGGTGATGCAGGAAGATGGTGGCAAATGCCTTTATTCTTCCGGCTCAGTGTCTCCCAAAGCAAAGCACAAAGCATGTGTGAGGTGACTTCGGCCACCCAACTCACCGAGGCAGGTTCCCTGAAGGTCATTCAGGTCTGACTCATCCTCCCCAACCGACTTCCGCTGAGGGCGTCAGCAGGGCTGCTGGATGCCCCTCTAGCATGTGCACCCAGCTCGCCGTCAGGGTGCTGCCCTGTCACAGGCACGGTCCCTGGAGGAGGTGCGTTTTCCTGGGAGAACCACGGTGAGGGCAGTGAGAAGTCCAGGCTCACTTCCCTGCTGGGAAGCTGTGCTTCTCTCCCGGCTCGGGGGCGGGTGGAGGCCACACGCAAACACCCAGAAAAGCCCACCCCTTCCTTCTGCACAGGACCAGCAGGGGAATGGGCACTCCTGGGTGAACAATCAGATTTGGTCGTTCTTAACCTAGTTGTTCTTAATAAACCATACGGTGACCTTTTGTATTAACTCTGTTTCCTTTCCCAAAGTCCTGAGAGCTCCTTCCACAGAGGGGATGAGGCCCAAGGGCAGCAAAGCCAGGCTGTGCACCCACATGCTCTTCACTAACCCCTCTGTGTGCTCAGTTTCCCGACCTTTAACACGGGAACAACGATAACCTTTCCATCACCGGACTGAGGCAGAGATTAGAAGAGTTAAAGCTGAGAGCCTGGAACAGGGCCCTGCAGGGAGCTTGTCTGAGGCTGTCTCAGGGCCCGGCTGTCGTGGGGGAGTCGGCGCTCACCAAGTAAAGCAGGAGCCATTTCTGAGACAGAACGAATCTGAAGGGAACAGACGAAGTCTACATCCCGCAGTAGAGATAAATAGCTTGTGTAATAAAAACACAGAATAGTTTTGTTTGGAATAGGAGGTAGAGAGCTGAGAGATATCCCTGAAGTTGGTTCTTGGAGATGTGTAGCAATCAGATAAAAGTGATTGTCAAGGTAAATCTTCACAGAAAAGAAAAGCAACCACCAAGAATGCCTTAGAAAAATTATTTTTAAAACTTGAGATTAAACCTAGGACCTTTGCATTCCTAGCCCATATTTTAAAAATATATTTTGAGACAGGGTCTCTTTAAGTGGCTGAACTGCCCAAGCTGCACTTGAACTTGTGATCCTCCTCCTTCAGTCTCAAGAAATCTTGAACAAATTCACCCCCGGCATCTTTATAGAAAACAGACAGTACCATCTTATGGGACTTAAGAATTAATGTGTACTTTAATGCAATGGTTTCAAATATGAGGCTTACTTCAACTATAATAAAATATTAACATAGGGTTCTGGTAAAAGATGCCTGTAACAATTTTACATGAAATGTTCAGATGTGTCAGTGAAAATTCCACGACAAACCACGAGTGGCGGTCACACTACTGCAACTTGATTCTCAAAACTTTAAACTTAACTTATTAAGTTATCTTATTAACTTATCTTATTAACTTATTAAGTTATCCTAGTAATGATTTTGATGCTGGTAGCGAGCTACAGTAGGGATACTAAATATCAGTATTTGTCTGATGAGGGACTTTGTGGCTACTTAATTCCATTGGCTTTTCCCCTGAATCTACTGGCCGCATGAATAAAAAATTCCTGTCACCAGCGCTGCCACTGATTCTCACTGCCTTGTCCAAGGGAGGCCGGTCCGAAAAGCCAGCAGCGATGTGGACTCCGGTGAGCAGGGGTGGCCCCAGCCAACAGTACGGTGAGTACACGTGAAATGGGACAATGTTAGATTGGTTCCCTGGCTCAACACACTTCCTAGGAATCACTAGACCAGATCCACCGAGCGCCTCAACAAACAGACCAGCGACACCGTTTCTATAAGAACAGGGATCGACTGAAAGGAAATTAGCCTTGCTACTTAGAGGCAAACACTGAGAAATTAAGATACCTCCCAAGCCAAACCAAAATATATTTGATCTTTACATAAGTGCTTTATTAATCTAGTTTAATTACTTACATTATTATAAAAGTAGAGAGGGTTTTCTGGGATTTTACCAGATCTCTAACAAGCAACAAGCAACAAACAAACACACTCAGTTTTTAAAGCAGTGTTTCCTTTGTGCAAGAAAATTATCATGTATTAAAATAATCAGGCCTCTAATAAAAACCTTTCTGGAAAAGTCCTATCATTTCCTTTGTGGCACCAAAAGCACCCACAATTAAAGATCCTGACTTGTTGCTAATAAAGGATACTGGAAAGGCTTTGAGTCACTGCTGAGATTAATGCTAAATTTTGACTGAAAGAAAAACAGTAATGAACTGCATTCATCATATTTTACTTAATTTCTGATATGATGCCTTGAGACCTTACTGCTTTCCTCTGAAGATATATTCATAGGCTTTTGCTCTAAGTTCATGATATTTTTGGGGGGCGGCTCACACGATGAATGGGTAAGGTGCCCCGTTTTATTCTCCGGCCAGATGTACAGTAACAGAGGAGGCAGCTGGAGGGTGGGAGGGATGCCTGAGGCAGTCCCAGAGCCCACTGTTTTCCATCCTGATTATGCAGTACAATCGGTATGCCCTGTGCTGGGTTTGTTGCAACCTGAGATAATTTCGCAGGTTAATCCTACAGTGCAGCCTCACAGGTAGAACTCCTTTTAAATGCTCAAAGCGATGAACCAACACTTCTGAGTTGTTTCCCTCTCTGGGTCGTGTAGATGTCCTGATCACAGGCCAGGCTGGCCCGATCCTGGTTCCTCCTCCCAGCTGTCCTGACTGCAGGTAGGCGTCTCTTTCCCTGGATTGTTCTTTGTACCGAGGCCTGCCCGTCTCTCCTTTCGTGACCAGCACTGCCTTCACAGTGGGGATCTTCACTCACCTGTGAACCCCAGCTTGCCTCAGTCAGACCAGTTCTGTTCTCAAGTTAACATACACTGATATCCACAAAAGGAAATGCCCACCAACTTCCACAGACATGAAAAATACATGAAATGGTCTTCGGGTGTAGCTCAGGGACAGAGCTTGTGCTCAGCACGTGTGAGCCTGGGGTTCCAGCCTCGCAGCAAATCACAAACAAACACAACAACTTGAACTTCTTAATTACACTTTGTGATTCGAGGGGATTTTTAGTCCCATTGATGAGGTCATTTGAACACCCTCTGTTATGGCTTGTGTCTAGAAGTCCCCCCAAAGCCTCCTGTGGTCATAGGTGGCTTTTTCAAAGGTGGCTGAATCTACAGTGGGTGTTGCCGGGACCAAGGTGGGTGATCACCAAGTCAGCCCACTGATTGGTTTGGCATCACCCTAATCCCGGCAGCCTGGATAAAACAGAAAGGACAGAAAGAGGCTCCTCTTCTCCCTGGTTGCTTCTGCTGTCTTCTGGGTGCAATGGGATTCCTCTGCGAATCCCCTCTGCCATGTGCCACTCTGCCTTGAGCCAGCCATGGACCAAAACCTCTACAAACTGTGAGCTAAATAAACCTTTCCTCCCTTAACTTTGGGTGTTAGTATTGTTTCAGCAATGAGAGAAGTAACTAAGACACCCTCTTTTTATCAGAAAAAAACAACAAAAAACCCAATACAAAAACACCCACAAAAAAGCGCCCACCCATAATCTCACAGGTACAAAACATAGTGTTAAAATTGAGAATAGTGGCTGATTACATCACCGTCCCAGAGAGATTTTTCCCATTAACAGAAGAAACTAGGAGATACAGGCAAATGAGTATCTGTGTGATTTTTAACATACATTTAATGCATCTTGTGTCTCTTTTAAATCATGGTAGTATTGGTGGCTTCATCTTGGAAACTGAAGTCTGCTGTGGGTGAGAGAGTTAGGGTTGCTTGGGGCTGTGGCATCAGGAAAAGCTAAATGGAATCCACACATCCAAAATGGCGGCCGCAGGACACAAACAGGCCAATACCTGAAATTGGACGAAGTTTGATAAGAACACAAAAGAGAATCCGTGTATGTGGCTGCAGCCTACAATCCCAGCACCTGGGAATCCCAGGCAGGAGGATGGCAAGTGTGAGGCCAGTGAGGGTTAAACAGTGAGTTCAAGGTCAGTCTGGGCTACAAAGTGAGATCCTGTCTCAAAGAAATTAAAACCAAAACGAAGAAGGAAGAGGAGGAGGAGAAGGAGTAAGAAGGATGAGAAGAAGAAAGAGGAGGAGGAGGAGGAGGAAGAAGGGGACTAGGCGGACAAGGAAAAGATGAGATTAAAGTGAATGGTAATCAGTGGAGGTCAGGCACGACCATCTGGTATCTTGGGAGGCAGGAGCTGAAGATGCTTCTGTCACACGTCCTCAGCTGAGGGTGACCCCAGCATAGTTCCCTCGACCCCGACTTGCGGTGAATGGTGCCAGAGGAAGTGGGGGCCGCAGTGAGGCTCGCCTTAGTAAACCCTGGACCCCTCCTTCCTCTTCCTACGGCAGGGAGGCCTTCCCAGGGCGCTCTCCATGCTCTCAGGTGCTACCTGCCCTGCCTGCAGCCTGGCTCTCAAGCTCGGCACTAGTGGACCTGGCGGGCTGTGGTGCACGGGGTGGGGCAGCCACAGAGGTCAGCGCTGGCGGAAGTCTAGAAGGAAAGAACAGCGCCTCCCGAAAAGAGGAGATCAAAAGGACGCCGAGGAAGGGCACTGGCCTGAAGAAAAGGCTGCGAAAAGGAGCACCTGGCTGTGGCTGTGGCGTGAGGCTGAGGTAGTGCACCCTTTCCTAGGTCCCCACACCTCAGCCACAGCGCAGGGCTGGCTTCCGGCTGCTGCTCTGCGCGCCAGCTCCCCACGTGGTGGCCACAGCCAATGGATGTGCAGGACTGGGCTCCGCCTCAGATCACGTGACGCCTTCTGCGTACCTCCCAGGACTCCAGCTGCTGCATCCCTGAGCTTACTACAGGCAGCTTCACTAGTCAGACATTTCCACGTAGCACAGCGTCGTCTCTGATTAGGTCAGATTGGAACGGATGCATGTGGTTGACGTAATACAATGTGTATTTATTTGCATATAATGTCACATCAAACATTTGGCATGAGTAGTAGTGTTTTCTTTATTCTAAAAAAGAAATCTGTTATTTTCTACCTTTCCGAGATTATTTATAACACAGTAATAATTACACTAAATAGAAGAGTAAATCCCACGGGAAAAATGTATCTTATGGAAGACCACCTGTCCACACATTTTACAGTCCACACGATATTTGTTTCTTTAAGGAAAACAAATTCATTTTTGTAAATTCTAAAACACAGATGGTAGATACCAGAAAAAAACATCAGGCTAGATGCAGCCTTTTCACAGTATCTGACCCCTGAAGACGAGGTGAGGGGTAAATTCCACATTACTCTGAGATTTTTAATAACAGCAATTTAGCACCTCCACCTTCAGGAACAGTGTGATCAAGGCTCATTGACTGTTCACATATTGCTTAGAGAATAACTGCTTGTGTGGCCCTAGAAACCATAGTTGCAGGTAACAGGACTAGTCACATGTAACAGGACTAGTCACATGTGACAGGATTTGGGGGGTGCTGGTGTAGAAACTCGTTTCAAAATGTGTAGAATTATTTTCAGCATTTGGTTGTCTTCAAACAGTGGGACAAGTTCACATGCTTGCCATGCCTCCTCTTGGAAAGATGCTCTCTCTCTTGCCTGGTTAACACTTTGCTTTCTCATCCCTCAAATCTCACATGCCACACCGAAGTTAAACTTGGTGGCTGGACTATTACCTTCGCAGCTCTTTTCCCACAACACAGCAGGATCAGCGAGGGCAGGGTCTGTTCGTAATGTCGCTTATGATTGCTCTCCTGGAGAACAGCACATGATACTTATAGGATGAAACTGCAGGACGGCGGATGGGGGATGAGCAGGCCCGGCCTCCCGGTGTAAGAGCTGAGGGTTGTCCTTGAACACCTGTCCTGCCTCACCTTGGGCGCCTCAGGGGCTGCTCTGCACTCTGCTCCCACTGGCCCTAGCCTGTGGCACGTTCCTCTGGCAGAGATTCCCTTTCCTTATCAGCCCTTGGAAGGGACTGTGCTCCCTTTGCTTTCTTATTGTAGCATCACAGTACTGCAGAAAGGAAACTCATTCGGTCACAGTTCACAAGAAGAGTGAGCTGTGAATGTGTATGATCTCTGTGGGCCGGCCGTTACCCGCTTACAGAATGGAAAGGTTGGGAGGGACCTGAAACCCGAGAAGGAGGTGCGGGTCGCTTCTCACGCAGCGGCTCGGGGAGGCGCAGCCTCATCACAGAAGTGGCTTCATTTGCCCTTCATACGGAGCGTGTACTTGGGACAGCAGACCCTGGACGGCACCAAAGGACTCTCACTTAGCTGCTGCGTGCCTGCTCCACGTGTAAGACAATGAGATCTGTTTAGAGCTTGCTCACACATGAACACGAGAGTCAGAATAAAAGGGGAAATCTTAAATGTAACCAGCAGTGGCTTTCCAGTCATCCTACATTTTCAGTACAAAACCCCAAAGTGTCCCCTTCATGTATATACAAGTACTGATAATCTGCATGATGATATTTTGATTGTGAAGAATTATACCATGGTGGCTTGGTATGATTTTTTCATCCAGTGACATTATGCCTGTCTCACCAAGCCAGTGAGTGACACGTTTCTCAGAATATTTCCCTAGTTTTAAGTGCTGCGTGACTGTACACACAAGTATATAAAATATTTCTGGGCTGTGTTACACTCAAGTTATGTTATTTTCATTTTTCAGTGTAAGCTTGTAGTGTGAAATCTGGAAGAATTGGATGAATAAGTTACTTAGGAAAAATTGGAGAGTAGCTTTCACAATTTCTTGAAATTGGTGCTCTGGTTCTCCATTTTCCCCCACTTTATTGATGGTTTGGTCGGCACTCTAATTGTACTTAATTTCCAGTGTACCCACTAAAATCTTTTAGAATTCTAGAAAACTCTGGTTCAGAGAAAAGAAAAGTTGGCCTATTAACTGTGACTTTTCTTGAAACTTCAGATGATTACAACTGTTGAGACCTTATCTTAGAAAATGAAAAATGGCAGAAAAACAGAAAAATTGCTGTCAGGGTGTGATGGTGGCTGAGGTTATGTTATATTCTTGTTGGTGATTAGTCAGCTCACGAAATAGATTCTAAAGCTGCATGTGGGAGCGTTTGACTGCAACCAATTAACACGACTCAGATCATGCCTTTGGGAGAAGGAGAAAACATCATTTCCCCTCTTTAGGATGCTTTTTACTGCTTTTGTTTTTTAATGCCACAGGAAAAAAAAATATAACAAGGAACTTTGCTTTAGCCTCGTTAGTTTGTTCCTGTGGTACATCATGCAACTGTGATTGCACTGTTGGTGGCTTTTCTGTTGGTGGCAGAGGCTGCCTTCATGCCACTGACTGCTCCCCAATAACCAGGTGCCTGAGAGGAGGTAACGGGGGCTCCGTACTGTTGGTGGCTTTTCTGTTGGTGGCAGAGGCTGCCTTCATGCCACTGACTGCTCCCCAATAACCAGGTGCCTGAGAGGAGATAACAGGGGGGCTCCGAAGAGGCCAATTTTCTACTCGAGTGACCTGGCAACACAGCCAGAAGACCTGCAGCCTCCACCCCATTCCCCTGGTCCCAGCTTACTGGGCTGAGAGGGGACACAAAACACCCAGCTGAGGATAGGAACCAAATCACCACAAAGTTCATGGAGTGGGTGGATTAAATATTGATCATTTGCCCGCATGTATAGTCCTTTGCCAAGCTTCAATGAGACTGTCTTCATAAAGAAAGGCGGGTCTAGGTGAAATAAGCATCTGGATGATGCTCAGGGCTGCAACTGGTCGTCCTAGATACGGAGGCAAAAACAATGCACAAAACAACGGGAGGAGAGAGCACATGGAATCTCTGTAAACCACTCAGAACACACAGCTACAGGGCATCTTCTGCATGACCAGGGCCGCCTGCCCACATATGAGAAAGGGTGCATCTGCCTGGGGTCCCGAGTGTCTGCCAAGATTGGGCTCCGTGTTCTGCCCTTGCCAGACCGAAGTCCTCTCCAGGCCTGGTAGCTCCACACCAGATGTACATGACGGAACATAAGCTAAGTCCTTAGAGAACTGATTGTCCTAAGAAATTGCTTTGCTTCAGATTTTTAGGTAAGCTATCCTTTATTCTTCCACTCTGTATTTTCTAAGTTGAAATGTTTTAACTATCAACTATTGATGTTTAAATAATGACAGGAAGGTAGCTGATATTTCAACCAGTGCAAAAGTACACACTAAGCTTTCTTTCTTTTTCTTTTCTTTGTGATATTGGAGACTTAATCCAAAGACTTCATACTGAGCTACAGTCCTAGTCCATTTTTTTTTTTAAAGAAAGTATTTCTTAAATTTCGAAAGCAGATCTCACTAAGTTGTCCTGGGCTCTACATGGCAATCCTCCTGCCTCAGCCTTCCAGAATGATGGGATGACAGTCATGTGCTTTCCAGTGTGGCTCACACTAAGCTTTTATGTCACTACTAAATTAGGCTGAGATGGAAATAAGTGTTTGGGGAGATTCCACAGTGTGAAATTATGCTAAAACTTTTGGTTTAGAACTTTTTATCTCCATCACCATCAGACTGTACCAAGGAAGGAAAACAATTTTGAGCGATACTGTTAGAAGACACTTCATCTTCTATTCTCAATAGTAAGAAAGCATTGACATTTTTTTTCAATATATAAAAGCCATAGGCAACTCTTTGTTGTATACAAATGTATAGGTATTTAGTTCTATAGAAGGAGGGCCTGGGATTTAGCTCAGTGGCACTGTGCCTGCCTTGGAGGTGCAAGGTCCTAAGTTTGATCTCAGGTACCAGAAAAAAAGAGTATATTCTATGGAAGGAAATGGACAAATTTGAAAAAGACAGATTCAAGAACTACGAGATGGAGCATCTCGTCAAATAAAGCTTTCTTCCCATAAAGATCTTATCTTAAAAACATCTCTCCTTTCTTGATAAATTAGAACCAGATCCCATGATGCTTCTCCAGGGACAGGAATCAAAGACCCCATGGGGCCCTCAGAAGCATCTGAAACTTAAACTGCTGGAACAGAAACTTTGATGCTAAGTGGTGTGAACAGATTATATTTTAATTGACACATCTGAAAACGAGTGAGAGGGCTCCTGAAGGATCAAACAGGGAACGTACTTCAGCGCGAGTTACACGATGTCTTTACTGATAGGTAAGATAACAAGACTGTTTCACACTAGAAAATTCCAGTTCGCACTTCGCAGTTGTAGAAACAAAACAGCATTTGATGGGTCCCTCCAGTGCCACAGCACTGTGTGCAAATAAATGGAAAGTGTCAGTGTTATCTATAAGAAATATGGGAAGGAGCCTTCTGAGATCATGATCAACACAAGATCAGGAACTTCTCAAAGGCTCTGTAACTGCTAAGGGTGAGCTGCCTAGGGCAGGGCTTCTGCTTTACACGACTCCTTTCTCAGCCCAATTCCGTCTGCTTTGTAAGTTCTCTACTGACAGCTCCTCCATGTTCTCCAGGGAGACTGTGGTTGGCTTCTTCTCACAGCCAGGACCTTGGCTGATGCCCTTATTGCCCATGGGGGGACAGGCACAGCCATCTGAGGGACCCCGTTCCTGCTTACCCCACTCCCCTGGCCACTGGCCACACGTGGCAACTGAACACTTGATTTTGAAGACCTGGTCTAAAGAAAAAGCAACTTACGACTTTTGTTTCCTCCCTCTCTTTCTCTTTCTCCCCCCGCTTCCTTCCCATCTCTCCGTCTGAACCCCACCTCCCGGGGCTGTGCACCTGTTCTGTCGCTGAGCCAATGTGCCACGGAGACCTTCCATACCCTTAGCCTCTGAGAAGCTGCTAGAATAACAAAGTGTGTTTTCTCCCCTAGAGCTTCTATCAAGAGGGTTTCTTTCATCTTTTCTTTTTAAAATCAGGGTTTTGAAGAGGCGCCACATGAAGATGGGGAGGAGAAAGTGGACGCTGAGCAGAGGGAGCTTGTGTCTCACCTCCATGTGGGTTGTGATGAACAAATCTTGTTCTTAATCCTGGGTGTTTACAGAACATGTGACTTAAATGACTTAACTAACCACAGGTGGAAAGAAACAAATTTAGGTTAATTCCACATTTAAAGCAAGGTCCAAGGATGTTTTACACTCTAAACACTTGACCTAGAGGAGATTCCTGGAGCTTTTAATGTTATAGTACTGGAATTTAAATGAAACGATCTCTGTGAAGCAGAGGGGGGCACAGGTTATCTTTCTTTCTTGTCTGTGGCCTGAATTTGGGGCACAGAATGACAAAAGACATCACGAGGCACCACCAGATATATTTGAGCTGGGGCTTCTGGTCACTAAGGGAATGTATACTAATTCTCAAGTGGATGGCCTTCTACGACGTTCCGGAGGAATGGAGTAGTAAAACTGACCAAAGGGCCCGGCAGGACCTGAGTCAGGCCAGCGGGAACTTTATAAAGACCAGGATCCTTGTCCTGACTGTGCCAGGAGCTGGGAACAAGTTGCTTAATACTTCTCCCTGAAACCGGGATTAAAATACTAACAACTATAATGCCTTGGAGGAATCACGGAACAAATGCCTTGTCATTTTGTAGTTTTCAAAGATGTGTATTTTTAATTAGTTCTGACAAACATCTGCATGCCACATTCAGATCAAATTCTGAATTAGGTGCTATTTCGTGTAGGTGGTTAAGGCGTGTCTGTAACTAGGTTACTTTCTATTCCTTTAGCAGGAGGTTTTGCGATGTGATCTCAGCAACAGGCTTAGCAACAACACCCGGGGCCTTGGTAGACACGCAGGTTCCAGGGTCCCAGCCCTGGCTGACTGGATCTGGGAGCCTCCTAAAGCAGCACGCCTTAATCACACACATCAACGGGGTTCGGCGTGGCACTGCCATTCAGACGCAGTGTGCACAAATCACATCCAGAGCACCCTTTTCCCCACTCAGACCTTCCCAATGCGTGCTCGTCACTAATCTGCGTTTACCTCCATACTCCTTCGGCTTACACATATGAGAGAGAACCTGCAATGTTTCTTTCTGTGTCTGGCGTACAACACCAAACGGCATGTCCTCCAGCGCCATGCACTTGGCCGAAAATGACAGGCATTCCTTCCTCTCTGTGGCAGAATAATGCTCTGTTGTGAGTCTACAGCACCTTTTCTTCCCTCGTGTGTGGATGGGCACCTGGGCTGGGGGCCAAATCTAGGATGGGCATGGAGCCTTAGCTACTGTGCTCAGTGCTGCAGTAAACAAGGGTGAGCAGCCATCTCTGTGGTTTACTGATCCCATTTTCTTTTTATTGAGTTTATTGGTACATTTTAGGGAGATAGTACAGTTACACTCATTATTGGGATCCTGTACCTTTGCATGACAGGTCTTGGTTCTCATTTTTCCCCTTGTCCCTGCTGTCCCTTCACCACCTCTTCCCCTTCCCATTTACAAACACTTTATTTCCATTTTCTCATATTTTATTCTTTTCCCTTATTCCCTTTCGCCTACCCTTCCCACTTTCTCTACACCTTTAGCCCTTTTCTTCCTATTTCACATTTTTAATTATCTCACTAGGATCTTGTGTACTGTTATAGTTTTTCACGCCAGAGAAACTATTCAGTATTTACGCATGTGTGATTTATTTATTTCACTTAGGAGTATATCCTCAATATGTATCCATTTTCCTATGAATGAATCTAATTTCTCATTCTTTATGGCTGAGTAGTATTCCATTTTATAGAAAAACCACATCTTCTTTATCCAGTTTCCAACTGATGGGCAAATGGGCTGTTTCCAAGTTTTAGCTATTACAAACTGTGCCGCTATAAACATGGGTGTGCATACTTCTCTGTGATATGATTGTTTTAGTTCTTTTGGAAAGATACCCAGCAGAGGGATGGCTGGGTCAAATGGAACCTCCAGTCCAAGCTCTTTGAGGTATCTCCATATTGATTTCCATAGTGGTTGCACCAGTCTGCACTCCCACCAACAATGGAGAAGGGTTCCTTTCTCCCCACAACCCCGCCAACATTTGTTATTGTGTGATTTCTTGATAGCAGCCATTCTTTGTGGGGTGAGGTGGAATTTCAGTGTTGTTTTCATCTGCATCTCT